>NC_034186.2:62460964-62779089 GCF_002021735.2 Oncorhynchus kisutch
AGTGTCTGTGTGTGTGTGTGTGTGTGTGTGTGTGTGTGTGTGTGTGTGTGTGTGTGTGTGTGTGTGTGTGTGTGTGTGTGTGTGTGTGTGTGTGTCTGTGTCTGTGTGTGTGTGTGTCTGTGTGTGTGTCTGTGTGTCTGTGTGTGTGTGTGTGTGTGTGTGTGTGTGTGTGTGTGTGTGTGTGTGTGTGTCTGTGTCTGTGTGTGTGTGTGTCTGTGTGTGTGTCTGTGTGTGTGTGTCTGTGTGTGTGTGTGTGTCTGTGTGTGTGTGTGTGTGTGGTGTGTTTATAGTAATGCTCTCATCCAGCGGGTGCTTGCTGTACGGGATGCCTCATAAAACCCAACCAGGAGAGCTAATAACACAGTAACCTGTCCAGAGAATGGCTGGTTCAGCTCTGTGACTGGTGACACTGATCTCTAGCCTTGTCAGCTGCATTACCCTTTACAAGCCCTCCTTTAGTAGTTCTGTATTCAGAAGGTCAGTCAAGCTTTCCACCAGTCCTATTCAAAGATTAATCGGCATTGTCTGACTAATTAGCTAATACTACGTCACAGTGTTGCAATGTTGTGTTAATACATAGAGATAGATGGTCAAACATGCTTGTAGACACCGGAGAAGGAATTCCCATAAAACTGCTGAATGTAAGCCTAAGGTATGTGTGAGACATTGGAGGCTGCTGAGGGGAGGACGGCTCATAATAATGGCTGGAATGGAGTCAATGGAGTGGTATCAACCACATGGAAACCACATGTTTGATGTGGTTGATACCATTCTATTGACTCCCTTCCATTGACTCCATTCCAGCCATTATTATGAGCCGTCCTCCCCTCAGCAGCCTCCACTGGTGGGAGAGCTCCACCCTTGGGACTGGTGGATAAGTACAGTGCAGGTTGTCGAAGGAAAGACAGAGAAGGGAAACATATGGGTTAGCCAACATGACCATAGTCATTCTCCACAGCACACAATGTCTCCACAATAACCGTTGACATTTTAGTTGGACGAGACAGCACTTCATCTAAAACGAGTTAAACATACAGCTGCTCCTCTATGCATTTCAGCTCCACATATTTTGAGGTTGTTTGTCTATCTATCCTGTCTGCTTTGGAGGGGGGGAGGAGGGGGAAGAGTAGAGGATGAGAAGAGGGGGAGGAGGAAGGGAGGAGCAGAAGGATGAGAGGAGTGGAAGGAGGAGGGAAGGAAGTAATAGAGGAGGGAGGACAGAAGGAGGAGGAGGGGTAGGAGATCAGCATTCTGCTCCACTCCGATGCGATTCGCAGCACTGACCACGTCTGCTGGCAGTAACAGATTTTCTGCTGCTCGAGTAGTGCCAGTTCATTTTCTCCCACTTGTACAAACACAAACACACACACGCACGCACACACACACACACGTACATACAAACACATGCATACACACATACACACACACACACATACACACACCACACGCATACACATATAATCACCCCAATTGTTATTTTAACCTTGACAGAGCGGCAAGCAGCAATACACATGTTTACAGACTACTGGCCCCAAGCAATAGCAAGTTAGTCAATGTTAGAGTTTGTGGGAGGAACTGGCGAGGCTGAACGAGGGAGAGAGGATCCCTGCTGTTGTTGTAGGACTAAGAGAGAAAAAGGGATGAGAAAAGAGAGAGAAAGAGAGATGGAGCTATAGATAAAAATGATTCTAGGAAGGGGCAGGGTTAATGCAGCCTATAGCAGTAACATGTAACACTGACATTCTGCAATGACAGCAGAGTTTTGCAGCAGACAAGGACAACATTGCACTTGCCTGCCAAAACATTTGAACATGAGATTATTACAACATGGCATTGGCTGCTTAATGTTATATCATAAATCTCCCCTACCCTCATTCACCCTCTGTCTCATTTTCTGTCATTCTCTCGTTCCCTATCCCTTCATCCCTTCATCCCGCCAGTCGGGCCTGTGACGCGGTCGGTTCACTTTGACGGCTGGGGGACAGGAGCCGAGGACCCATGATTTTTCAGCGGGCACTTTGATGGGCCAAAAAGTGCGTCACTCATTAGTGGGTGTAAATCGTGTCGTCTGACTCCATCTGCTCCCCTCTCTCTCTCTCTCTCTCTCTCTCTCTCTCTCTCTCTCTCTCTCTCTTTCTCTCTCTTCCTCTTATGCTCTGTTCATTGCCTCTCTCTCTTCATCTCTTGCTCTCTCTGTGTTTTTTGCATGACTTTTCTCAATCCCTTTCTCTCTCTCTCTCTTTCTCTCTCTCATCCCTTTTCCTCTCCCTTGCACATCAACAACAGAACAAAATAGCGTACTTGTGAGTATTAATATTGAGCAGAGCATTGGGTAAAAAGAAGAAGAATGTATGGACATTGGAGGAGAGAAGAACAGGAGTCTAGCAAGGCCAATGTCCTTTAGACACTCAATATACATTTAAGCCCCAGATGGGGTAATACTGTAAATGATGAAATATCAATGGATCTCTACCAACAGCTACTCCCTACACACTCATCGACACACACACACACACACACACACACACACACACACACACACACACACACACACACACACACACACACACACACAGACACAGACACACACACACACACACATCGATCATCGACACACACACACACACACTCATCGACACACACACACACACACTCATCGACACACACACACAAACAGGCTCGATGTCTTAGGGAGACCACAGACAGATTGCTGACAGGCAGTAGGACATACTGTCTGATGTGTGTGTGTGTGTGCGCTCTGTTGTGTCATCAGGGACACTGACCAGAATCTGCACCATGACAGGACCCTGTACAGGAATGAGGAGGGAATGTAGGGTAGGAAGGGGGTGAAGAAGGTTGGAAGGGGAGAATGGAGAGGAGTGGGGAAGGTGTGTGTGTGTGTATGTGTATGTTAGTGGGGTTCTGTTTACCTTTGTGTATATAAGAGTACTACAACACAACAGTAACTACACAAACAAACTAACAGAGTAGTGGACCTGGTATAGGTTCATGCTCTGAAAATCCCCCAAATCTGACATGGAGAATTACCAGCGCCTTCCCAATGGGCTTAGACACACTTGAATCCCCACTACCACTAGGAGGCATGAGCTTTGTGTGTGTGTGTGTGTGTGTGTGTGTGTGTGTGTGTGTGTGTGTGTGTGTGTGTGTGTGTGTGTGTGTGTGTGTGTGTGTGTGTGTGTGTGTGTGTGTGTGTGTGTGTGTCTGTGTGTCTGTGTGTGTGTTCCTGCCCAAGGTAAGGCATAGGATGGCCAACATACAATACAGATATACAAATAGATAAAGAGAGAGGAGAAATTGTGATGGGAGATGAAGATAGACAGATGGTGATAAAAGAGGGGAGAGATTCAGAGAGAAAAGAGCATTGGACTAAAGGAGAAAAAGGAGAAGGGGAGAGGAAAATATGAAGCAAGGAATTAAGAATTGAAATTGACAGAGAAAGAAAAATCTGATTAAGAGCATCTGAAATATCTGTACAGTAAATACATCTGTGTCTCCCTCTGGTGGTTACATTTAGTAACTCTGAATCCCCTGAAGCTCTAGGTTGAACATGCCCTTAGGCACAGATCTAGGATGAGATCCCTCTCTCCAAACTCTAACCTTAACCATTAGATGGGATAACTCAAAACTGAGTTATCAGTGTATTCAGTGTCTAGGGGCAACTTCATCCATACACTCCCTTGCTGACCCTGGCCTCATAACTCCCCCGAAGGTTGACATCCTTGTCACTTGTCACTGATATTTCCTCAACAATGGCCCTCATTCTGTCAAAGGCCTGACCTTCGCCTTTGGCAATCAGCAGAGGATGGTGTTTGTCAGTTTGTATGTGAGAGAGTGTGATCAGAAAAGTATGGCTCCAGCCTCCTAACAGATTACCTACCATAGGGATTTTATGAAGGCATAACTCACCTCCATATTGGACTGGCTGCGTTAGAGCTGGGTGGACGAGGGTCAGCAGGAGGGGGTGTGTGTGTTCCACATTTGTGTCTGTGTCTTGAGAGGTTGTCTTCTCATTGATGTATGGGAAATCTGCTTTTACAACTGATGTGGCCTGGGGCTATAGAAGTATGAATGTTCTGATATGAAGGTATATCACCAGACTGATTTCCCCAGGTAGTGTCCCATCCAGGTTCTGACCAAGCCCAGATGGAAGACTGCAGAGGGATACAGGGTGCTAGTGATGCTGACTCAAGCATGCTCCCCAAACAGATGCAGAACTTGTCATGCCAGTAGTACACACTAACGTTTTCAACTGAAGAAGGAGAGAGAGAGAATACACGTATGGAAAAGAGAGGAGCGAGTGAAAGAGAAACATCTAACGGAGAGAGAACTAATGGGGGCGGTGAGAGGATAGAGCAGGAAGAAAAGGAGGGAGGCTACTCTTGATGGATTGGCCCCTCAGGCTTTACCTCCAGGCACAGAGACTACCCCTAGAGACACAGAGGTGTAGAGAGAGGGGGAGAAAGAGACATAGTTGGGAGGGTGAGAGAAGGAGAAAGGTAGACAAATTGAGGGGGGGGGGGGGGGATTGAATGAAAGCAAATGGCGAGGAAGAGAGACGGTGAGAGAAAGTGTATGCGCGCATGTGTGTGTAGGTGTAAATTCTCCAGAGATACCTTAATGGGTTTGGAGAAGCCCGACACAGGGAGGCCATAAGAGATTGCTCCCGGCTTTCTCTGCCATTGTTTCTACCCCATTTCTGGTGTGTGTGTGTGTGTGTGTGTGTGTGTGTGTGTAGTGGAACACCTTGGGGTGACCGTGGCCTATTGAAGCCTGAGAGCTGGCAAAACCTCCACAGTAGAATGTTATTCCAGGGGGTTGCCTGTCATTGTACAGTGGACTGTGTACTGGCACACAGTAGGAGGATAGTTTGAGCTCTAAAGAAAAAATTAGACTGGAGACAGAGACCGAGACAGACACCAAGGAAAACAAAGAGAGAAGAAGAGAGATGATAGAGAGGGAGAGACAGCAAATTTGCGGTAGAGAGAGAGGTGAGAGGTACACGGGATCATATCTGTGCTCACTGACTTCCTCCTGGGTCTTCCCATCCAAACAGAACAGATATGGATGGTTGCCGATGTGACACATTGAGGGAAACAAAGGGGAAATCAGGCAGAATTTGTCACATGAAGCGTAAAGCAACATGACCCTCTGTCATACAAATCCTCATGATTCATCAGCCGGCACGCCCAATTGTGTTGTGTTCGCTTTCCCAACTTATCAGTATCACACGCCAGGGCGACCAATTCTTACACACTCGAGCGGCGCGACCCTGTTAAGCTCTCTCTGAAGATGATGAGATGTGATTCTAAACTGAGATTCCCCTGAAAATCCTGATTCCTGTGTTATTTTGCTGGGCGGTGTGGTATAAAAATACAACCGGCCAGTACATTACGCACAAACTGTGAATATAGTAGATATATGAAGAAAAGAGGAGAACACTTCCACTGTTGTTCTCTAAAGTAAGAAAGAGACTATTACTGAAGCATTTTCACAAAGAGACTATTACTGAAGCCTTTTCACAAAGAGACTATTACTGAAGCCTTTTCACAAATAGACTATTACTGAAGCCTTTTCACAAAGAGACTATTACTGAAGCCTTTTCACAAAGAGACTATTACTGAAGCCTTTTCACAAAGAGACTATTACTGAAGCCTTTTCACAAAGAGACTATTACTGAAGCATTTACACAAAGAGACTATTACTGAAGCATTTACACAAAGTGTCTCTAAAGACTCAGCACATACACCCTGTTACTGGAGCCCTAGTCTCTCTCGTGCTGAAGGGGACAAATAAATAGCCCTGTGTGATCTATTCAGTCTAAAAACACTGCTACATAACACAGCAGTCCATAGAGGTTTGAGTATCTGAGGCTGTGTGTGTGTGTGTGTGTGTGTGTGTGTGTGTGTGTGTGTGTGTGTGTGTGTGTGTGTGTGTTGATTGCTGATGGTGCTGATTGAAGAGAGGTCACCTGACGTGAGACGGATGTCATGGGTGCTACTGGTTATTTATGTAGTTAATATTTAGACGAGGCTGCCTCGCGCTAAGCAGCCGATCAGGGACACACCCGTAAACCACAGTCGACACATTACAAGGCCTCTGCTCAAACACACTCATTCACTCAGGCAAACACACACAGTCACACACACGGACAAGCGCACAAACAATAGAGCACGAGACCCTCTAACATAAACCAACACATAGGCACACACCACACCAGCAGTGACATAAAGGCCTGGGGGTAAACTCAAACACACCACACCAGCAGTGACATAAAGGCCTGGGGGTAAACTCAAACACACCACACCAGCAGTGACATAAAGGCCTGGGGGTAAACTCAAACACACCACACCAGCAGTGGCATAAAGGCCTGGGGGTAAACTCAAACACACCACACCAGCAGTGACAGAAAGGCCTGGGGGTAAACTCAAACACACCACACCAGCAGTGACAGAAAGGCCTGGGGGTAAACTCAAACACACCACACCAGCAGTGACAGAAAGGCCTGGGGGTAAACTCAAACACACCTTGGTCAAACATCAAGTTTCATGTTTCAAGTTTTAATGTCACATGCACAAGTACAGTGAAATGTCCTTCTTGCAACTTCTAAACCCAACAATGCAGTAATCAATAACAATGTAATACTAAAAACAACATCAGGTAGAACAACAACACACGGGAAATAGAATAGAAATATGAAATAAGAATTACACAAGAAAGTAAGTAAACTATGTATACAGGGTCAGTTGCAATGCCATGTTTACACTCTAAGGCACTGCATCTCAGTGCTAGAGGCGTCACTTCAGACCCTGGTTCGATCCCAGGCTGTATCCCAACCGGCCGTGATCCATAGTCCCATAGGGCGGCGCACAATTGGCCCAACGTCATCTGGGTTAGGGGAGGGTTTGGCTGGGGTAGGCCGTCATTGTAAAATATGAATTTGTTCTTAATTTAACTGACTTGCCTAGTTAAATTAAAGTTCAATAAAAAAATTGAGGTAGATATGTATAGTGTGTGTGTAGTCAGTATAAATGTGTGTGTGTGAGCAAATTAAATGAGTGTGTAGGGTCTTGTGAGTGTGCATGAAGTGAAGGTCTGTGCAGCCATTTTGTTAGCTATTTAGCAGTCTTATGGCTTGGGGATAGAAGTTGTTCAGGAGTTTATTGGTCTCAGACTCAATGCACCGGTACTGCTTGTCATGCGGAAGCAGAGAGAACAGTCTATGGATTGGATGGCTGGAGTCTTTAACATTCATCCACTCACACACAACAAGTGAGGTAGAGACGTGCTGAACAGCACATACTATCTATACTCTCTCCCACTAAGACGAGGGATCTGGGACCAGTGTCCCACACTGGTACTGTGTTATATAATAACACATGACCCTAACCCAACCCTCTCCTTCATGGGGTCATAGGTGTGATTCTAGGAAAACCACAGTAGCAAATACATGACACAGAACATGGGTGGAGATCACAGGGGGCTGCTAAGGGGAGGATAGCTCAGAATAATGGCTGGAACGGGGCGAATGGAATGGCATCAAACACATGGAAATGATGTATTTGATACCATTCCAAGGATTCTGCTCCAGCCATTGCCACAAGCCCGTCCTCCCAAATGAAGGTGCCACCAACCTTCTGTGGTAGAGATGGGGCCTAGACGTGGACATTCCCAGAGTCTGTATTGATGACCCAACATTCCTGCATGGGCCATACAGCATGCTGAATGGCTGAATATCTTCATCACAACATCACCCGGTCAATATGTTTATCAGTCTGCTAATATGTTTGTCTGGCTGTGATAACTGATAACAGGGCTGTTGTCAATAACTGTTCACACAGTTGAAAGACGATTATTCACAAAGGACTGTTATGTTTGCAATTAAAATTCTAATCAGGTCCATGGAAATGCTGATACTTTAAAGAGATGGGATTAGTGAAAATACATTTTATCTTATGAGAATAGCAGGTGAATCAATATCTCAAGATCGACATGCACTACTACAACTGTGTGGAGTCCATTCAATAAATAGACACTGCCCTCTAGTGGTTCAAAACAGGTGTCAGTTATGTTTATTTTCTGTGGATGTACTATGATACCAACGACTGATATTGCGATGACTCATTATATTTGCATTGAGGCACATTATGACAGTAACAATGTTAGGCACATTATGACTGAATGACGGGTTATAATTTCATTGACTGAGATCCACAAATAGTTTCTGATGCAAGACTTGCGCAAGCAGAAAGCATATCGAATCTGACCTTTACGTTTGACTCTTGTGGTATGCGAGAGAAAATGAGATTGTGTGTGTCTGTCTGTTGGTGTGAGATACCCTGGCAGTATATTACCAGTCTGGTCAGCTTTCAACACAACTGGGTTGAATTGAAGTGTTCTTATGTCACTTCACACACAACTGTGACTTGCAGTTCAGAGAAAAGGGTTGGTGTTCTCCTAAAGGTGTGGCATGACCACAGCACATGCAGCATGCACCCATAGACAATGATAGAGGACTCTAGTGGCCAAAAGGCTGTTTTATCATGGGCAGCACCATTGACGGCGTCCACCAAGCTTCCTCCATTTTAAAGTGGTCAACTGGGTGGGGATTCCTACGGGTTGTAGCCTCAATTGCGCTGCCCATGCTGTCACAGACGCTATTAATGACACAGATTTAAAGATAAGTCCTCTATCTTAATCTCTATGCGTGCACCCAGCAGTTGTTGAGAGAGCAATTAAAATCTAAACCAATTGAATCACAAGTAAGAAAACTAGCCAATTACAAGGAAACAGTATCTCTTCAGGTAGATTTCCTTATGGTGAGAGGGTTTACTACACGTTTCTACAACAATGTTTACTACAACTCTTCCGAGATATCTCGCAGTGTGTGTCTACATATACCAAGATGGATTTGTTCAGCAGTGAACCTGACACCCTCCGGACAATCGCTATGAAAAACAATGGAGACAGGGAAGAGGAGGGAGGGGGAGGAGGAGGCTGTTTGTTGTAGCTTTCCTCGTATAACCGCTGGTCTCATGATATATTCATCTGATTACTGGTGGTGCCTTTTGGCAGTGTGTAAACATAGTATCATACGAGCAAAACAACCTGTCACCCCATAGACTGGGTCTATGATTACGGAGATAGATTACACATATTATTGACTGTAGGGTGAGGTGGGTCAGATTGGTAGACTCAGGATACCATGTGTTACATGTCAACATGTTTACTTTAATATATCATTGTTTTTTGTTTTCTGTTCCCCGGGTCACATAACATATATTTTAACCATCATACTCTATGGTTAGGATTGGGGTCAAATGTTATCTTATGAGAACAGTTTAAAAAACAGAGGTATTCACTCAGTTTGCTCTTGCATATCTTGTACCAATGTTGACAAAATCCTCCTCCCTCATACTGTTGCGTTTTTGGTTGAGAAGAGGGACAGCTAAGGGGACGCTGTCTGGTGTGTTGACCACCAGAGCCTAGATAGGATAGGGCTTCTATGCGTGTGTGCATGTGTCCGTGTGACAGACAACGTAGGCAGAGTACAGGGCCTCTGATACACATGGAGACAGCTGGTTCTGGATCTGGTTAGATAGTTCATGTACATACATACATACATACAGACATACATATATACAGACATACATACATACATACATACATACATACATACATACATACATACATACAGACATACATACATACAGACAGACAGACAGACAGACAGACAGTGGGGCAAAAAAGTATTTAGTCAGTCACCAATTGTGCAAGTTCTCCCATTTAAAAAGATGATAGAGGCCTGTAATTTTCATCATAGGTACACTTCAACTATGACAGACAAAATGAGAAAAAGAATCCAGAAATCACATTGTAGGATTTTTTATGAATTTATTAGCAAATTATGGTGGAAAATAAGAATTTGGTCACCTACAAACAAGCAAGATTTCTGGCTCTCACAGACCTGTAACTTCTTCTTTAAGAGGCTCCTCTGTCCTCCACTCGTTACCTGTATTAATGCCACCTGTTTGAACTTGTTATCAGTATAAAAGACACCTGTCCACAACCTCAAACAGTCACACTCCAAACTCCACTATGGCCAAGACCAAAGAGCTGTCAAAGGACACCAGAAACAAAATTGTAGACCTGCACCAGGCTGGGAAGACTGAATCTGCAATAGGTAAGCAGCTTGGTTTGAAGAAATCAACTGTGGGAGCAATTATTAGGAAATGGAAGACATACAAGACCACTGATAATCTCCCTCGATCTGGGGCTCCACGCAAGATCTCACCCCGTGGGGTCAAAATGATCACAAGAATGGTGAGCAAAAATCCCAGAACCACACGGGGGCACCTAGTGAATGACCTGCAGAGAGCTGGGACCAAAGTAACAAAGCCTACCATCAGTAACACACTACGCCGCCAGAGACTCAAATCCTGCAGTGCCAGACGTGTCCCCCTGCTTAAGCCAGTACATGTCCAGGCCCATCTGAAGTTTGCTAGAGAGCATTTGGATGATCCAGAAGAAGATTGGGAGAATGTCGTATGGTCAGATGAAACCAAAATATGACTTTTTGGTAAAAACTCAACTCGTTGTGTTTGGAGGACAAAGAATGCTGAGTTGCATCCAAAGAACACCATACCTACTGTGAAGCATGGGGGTGGAAACATCATGCTTTGGTGCTGTTTTCTGCAAAGGGACCAGGACGACTGATCCGTGTAAAGGAAAGAATGAATGGGGCCATGTATCGTAAGATTTTGAGTGAAAACCTTCTTCCATCAGCAAGGGCATTGAAGATGAAACGTGGCTGGGTCTTTCAGCATGACAATGATCCCAAACACACCGCCCGGGTAACGAAGGAGTGGCTTTGTAAGAAGCATTTCAAGGTCCTGGAGTGGCCTAGCCAGTCTCCAGATCTCAACCCCATAGAAATTCTTTGGAGGGAGTTGAAAGTCCGTGTTGCCCAGCAACAGCCCCAAACATCACTGCTCTAGAGGAGATCTGCATGGAGGAATGGGCCAAAATACCAGCAACAGTGTGTGAAAACCTTGTGAAGACTTACAGAAAACGTTTGACCTCTGTCATTGCCAAGAAAGGGTATATAACAAAGTATTGAGATAAACTTTTGTTATTGACCAAATACTTATTTTCCACCATCATTTGCAAATAAATTCATTAAAAATCCTACAATGTGATTTTCTGGATTTTTTTTCTCATTTTGTCTGTCATAGTTGAAGTGTACCTATGATGAAAATTACAGGCCTCTCTCATCTTTAGTGGGAGAACTTGCACAATTGGTGGCTGACTAAATACTTTTTTTGCCCCACTGTATGTATGTATACACACACACACACACACACACACACACACACACACACACACACACACACACACACACACACATACACGCATACACACATACATACATACATACATACATACATACATACATACATACCATTTCTCTGTTGTGGGATGTGATATGCCCAGAGCCAAATATACTCCATCCCATGACTCTGAATGCTGAGAAAACATAACATACTCTGCTGTCATGGGAGACAGAACAGCAGATGATTAGAAATGAAAACGTTGTGTAACACTTTATTATTGGGGCCCCTGCATAGGGGTTGTGTACAGTTCTAAACGTTTTTCTCTTGAATGTTCTACCATTGTTAAAAGGAGACCAGCAGAGAGCCATGTGGCAACAAGCAGAGAGAAAAAGAAGGGGGAGGTGTAGGTGGGAGAGTTTCTAGAAAAACAGAAAATGTCTGCCCTCGTACCGACACGTCCTACACGATAAAGCTTTCGCTGTTTGTGCTCTGCTTCAGAGTCTGTTTGGATTCAGTTCCATAACCTTTAGTCAGACAACATGGCGGACACCAGGCACTTTACAATCTGTGCTAAATGTGTTCGTCAGCAGAATACAGTGGCCATGATAGAGTTATGTACCAACAAGCTCTGTCATAACTCACAGCCTTGTGGGTCTAAAACTGGGTGACGCTTGACCCATCCCACTGGACCCATGGCCTTATTGTTGAAAATGTCTCACTCAAGCCAGCTGTGTACCAATGGCTATACATAGAAAAAAAGACCCCAGACTGTCAAACGACTGAAATAGCCTCGAACCAGGGTCCCCTATTTCAGAACAGATGGCTCTATTTACTCTGAAGTTCAATGCCACTTTTCTCCTTGTTAGGCCTGTTTGTTTGTTTGGGTGATGGGTCATGTTCGCCTGATGTGTTTTCCTACAAAGACAACATGGAGGTTTTGACCAGTGTATTCGAGGAACAAACTGTTTGGGAAAAGCTGATGACATACTGTATTCGTATGTGTTGCTGTTGATGATGACGAGCCTATGTTGCATAACACTAATCCATTTCAATCTTGGACATGTCTAATGGCTAATGAGTCCACTTTCCACACTAGACCATATCACGCACACAGTGCACCGATGTCTACCTCTGGCAATGGTCAGCATGATCTTACCGGCTATTATAATTGGATCTGTGGGCCTCAATCCAACTTCAATGCTAGGTGTAGACAGAAGGCTCATCGATAACAACAGCCATTCCTAAGGTAGCATTCTCCTCTCACTGCTATGGTCACTGCTACCCTTTGTACTGGGGTGAGGCCAGAGAGAGAGAGAGAGAGAAACTGTGACAGTTAGATAATAAGATGTGGTGAAAAGGCAGGACAGTGAACGCAGGAGCAGGACTGGAGAACGGAGACTCAGAGTAAACATAGCCAATTGGCTCATGCGTTGGCAGCGGGACAGCATCAGAGGGCAATCGGTGCATTCACTGGAACACGTGTTCCCGCCGGCCAACAACACACGGGGCCCGAAAAAGCCTGGGAAAGGGTGGGAGGGGAGAGAGGGGAGGGGGCAAAGGGAGGGATTCTTAGAAATAGTAAATGAGTGTGACAAGTGTGGCCCACCAAAAACAAATGTGCAAAACAATGGGCATCAGTCCCATATCAACTCAGTCAACTCGGTTTTAGTGAATGGAAAGTTTGGATTGGAATTTCTGATCATTGGGATATTTAAGACGTTTCATCTGAAATTAGTTTCAATCAGAAAATGAAACGACTGAGTTGAAATGGAAACCTCCTTTCTCATCATTAATTTAATCCCCAAAAATAAATATCATGTTCCATAGAGAATATGGGATATGTGTATTAATTTACACTAACACACACACACACACACACACACACACACACACACACACACACACACACACACACACACACACACACACACACACACACACACACACACAGAGCTTTATACTGTCGCCGTCTCCTTCGAAACTCCTGTAATCTCACATACACACCAAATCAGATCACAGTCCCAGGATTTGGCCAGGGTGAGGTTTTCTGAGAGTGAGAGAAACACCCTCCCTCTAGGCAAGCCTGCTATTATTCCTGCCTCCCTCTTGTCCCCCCTCCCTCTCTCCCCAGCTCGTTTCCCAGGCTCCCGTTTGGCTTTGTTTTGACTGGTGAAGATCACCATGTTACCCTGGGGAAGATGAATGCTGACTAAAAAGGTGCAATAAATGCACCATGGGTCTATATCAACTAGCAATGGAGACAATTCTATTTTGAATTCTATCAATTCATGAAGGGAAATCAAATTAAATTCAGGAAAAAAAACCTGGCCATCATTTCTATGAGGAATCATTTCCTGTATTGGTTAACTGTAAATGGCCCTATAGAGCAAAATATTTGAATTTGCATGGTGAATGCACATGTAGCCCTACAGCTCCCACATAGACAAACAGACACACTACGGTGTAAATCCATTTGAATTGAATCACTTTTTGACAGCATCCCATTTGATTTAAACAGAACTTTCCATACATACATGCCCATGGAAGAAGTGGTCAGAAAGGGACACTTTGGACCTGGATGCCAAAACATTCAGGAGATAAACGGTGCTCACACTTAATATACTTTAAAATGACTAAAACCAAATCGAAATTGTGTAGAAATGATAACGGTCCTACATTCATACAGTTTATTGGCCGTGTTCAGCTCACACAATCGCTGAAATGAAGGCTAGACAGTCAGGAAGCATAGAAAATGAAAAATAACATGGATAGAGGACTATTTGAATCATATTTTGAGAACGAGGAAATAACACATTTTCAGTGCAGCCCTCTGGACCGCATTGAAGACCGAATGCAGCCCCAGGGCAAAACGAGTTTGACACCCCTGACTTAAATGGTCTATTCTATTATCTATATTTCTATGATTTCAATAGGTTTTCTATGGAGGATTCAACAGTCAAATGTATTCCCATTCAAGTCAACATTATCTGATATGTGAACCATTTTTGCGGTACCATTTGAAAGTTGACATTTCTATTTTTTATTTTATTCACATGACACCCACCCTGTATTCAAGAGCATGTTGTGTCTCAACCGATGGTGGGCACGGCACAAAAACCTCAGATTATTTTTTTCAAGAAATTATAAAATAGTTTGACAACCCTGTTTGTAAACTTATAAATGATATCAATCTCAACCGTTTATCTTTTCCAGTGATGAAGACGTGGATGTCTCATGGTGTGATGGGGTATGCAAAGGGGGTCAACTTTGAGCACTTTTATCTCTTGAATGTTTTGGTGTTCAGGTCCAAAGTGTCACTTTGAGCATGTATGTATGGGAGGTTTCATTCAAATTAAAAGGGGCGATTTCAAAAACGGATTGAATTCAAATGGATTTACCCTATGACACACACAGATACAAACAGCCGCTCTCACAAACAGCCCTGGAATTGATACTAAAATTAATCTCCTAATGTATCATTGTTTCATAGCAACTAGAAACCCCTCCTGTGACCCTGATCCACTGATCTGAGAGCCTGATTAAACACAGAAACATACAAACACACCCACACCGTGGATGCACAAACACCCTGCATAAAAACAAAATGAACACAAACACACAGGGATTATGGTTGCTCAGTGTGAAGCATTGGGAGGTCAATAAAAACAGTAAATGCCATGCTGGCATTTAAATAGCAAACCCATGTGGTTGGTTCACTATCTCCATATCCTCTATGTTGCCAAGAGTAGGCAGAGTTACATCCTTGAATAGGCTTGTTCTAACAAGATGTCTTCTTGTTCACTGTGCTCAATGTTTTCCAAACACCTGGCTGCATCTAAATTGGCTTAAAGAACATAGTATCCTTATCTGCTTTTCTTCATGATGACCACTTCTCCAAAGCAGCAGGAGAAAACAATAATGGATACATATCCAACTAATCCATCAATCAAATGGGACAAAAGTAAAGGAGAGAAATAGATTCATTCAATCACAGTGTTAGAGCACAGACCCTGTTATCCAAGCAGGTCTGTTGTCCTTGGGAATTGGGAGGAGCAGATTTGACCATTTTTGGGGGGATAATCTTTTGAGGAAGAGTTGTTATAATCAGTTTAAGTTTCCAATTCTCTACTTTCAAATCCTTAATCCATATAAATTCTATTGAATACCCCAATGTGCAATTCCTGTAGGATAAAAAAAAAAAACATATGCAGAATGAAGTAAAGGGCTCACAAAAGGAAGCTTTGGTAAAGTTGTGCGAACAACTCAAGGCTCTTTCATGCCTTTAGCACTTTGTTCAGTGTGTTTGGTTGTGTACCAAGGAAACGCCTCACTAGCATTAGCAGGAAGTGGGAAAATGTCTAGCTAATCTCAGCTATCCCACTGCAAAGAGGATATGACTACGAATCTACACTCACAGGAACTCACACACTCTCCCTATGTTTACAAGTTTACTGTGAAGCACAAGGATTATCGCCTAGGTTACTTGGCAGTAGCATGCTTTGTGCTTTGACAACAATGAAAGAAAAAGAGCCATTGATAAAGTATTATAAATGAAAGGGAAAGGGAAAGGGGGATACCTAGTCAGTTGTACACCTGAATGCCTTCAACTGAAATGTGTGGAAATGGTGGCTATTAACCTTCAAAAAATAACACTTCTCAAATCCTTATCTCATACTTTGAAGTAGATTATTTTACAGCAGCCCCCACGTTCTGGAATATAACCCTCAAGCCCTTTATTTCTATGTTTAGTATATGGATTTTCTATCTGTTCTATAAATACAGCATGTTCTGGTATGTTCTAATCTAATTCATGTTCTAATCTACCATTCTCCTCTTTCTCTGTTTATAGAATGCTTGAGTGGCATGTATGAACCTTGTTTTATACTTCAATTTTACTTGTGTTATTATTACTAACATTAGTAGTAATAATAGTATTAGTGCTATAGTGCTTGTGTTGACCTCTTGCTCCTTGGTTGCATTTCAAAATAAACCTTTCCATACTCATTATGGTCCTCATTGCAGAGAACAGCATTTCAGAAGCAGGCACCTCCCAAATATCTCTTACTGTACTTTCACCTTACATGACTTTGAGAGGCAGAAATCCAGAGGTAGACGGGTTACACAACTCTCAGTGGTACAGGATGTACAGTACAAACCTGTATGGGGTCATTTGGTAGTGCTCTGTATTGAATGTTATGCGAAGGTCCAACAATGCTCTCTGTTTACTTTAATGCAGATCTTTACACCAACAGCAGTAGAGCAAGGTCTGACATACAACCAAAACATATGTTTTAGATTTCATACCCACAGTATAGCATTAGAATAGTTTAATGCAAAGTAATGGATGAAGCAGGAGCTCTGTAAGAATGCTCCAAATAGTATGCCTAAATCAAACCAACGTAGCTTCAAACCAAATTATGGCAACACATTATTGCGCTAATTACCCATAATATTAGGTAGCCTACATTTGTCAGTTGGTTGAACTATCCTTTTAAAGGTAGGCCCATATGGTCGCTTGAATGTCAATGTTCTTAAATAGTTTTCTGACATTGAAAGTTGGCTGTAGTTCCGTGCCTGCAATAGCTAACTTTAGTCTAAATGACTAAGAGTACATTGACCTGGAAATCGCTACTAGAACGTGGGGGCTGCTGAAATCGCTATTAGCATGCTATTTCAGGGTCAGCCATTTAAGATCCAGATAGTTTACCCCCATCATTCTGTGGACACCTTTCGGGGTAAGAAACTGTTTAAAGTATTTTTAAATATTGTTAATTTACAACACTTTGTAATTAAGTAGTGAGTCATTGTTAATCCCTTCCTTCAATGACATCTCATTTTAATCACCTATCTAGTACAAGCAATTCCTCACAATCAAATGTCGACCGCATTATCTACCAAGGGAATTCTCTTCGATTATAATCACAGCCATATATATTCCCCCCCAAACAGACACATCGTTGGCCCTGAACAAACTTTATTTGACTCTATGTAAACTGGAAACCACATATCCTGAGGCTGCATTCATTGTAGCTGGGGATTTTAACAAGGCTAATCGGAAAATAAGAATCCCTAAATTCTATCAGCATATCGATTGCGCAACCAGGGCTGGTAAAACCCTGGATCATTGTTATTCTAACTTCCGCGATGCATATAAGGCCCTCCCCCGCCCTCCTTTCGGAAAAGCTGACCACGACTCCATTTTGTTGCTTCCAGCCTACAGACAGAAACTAAAACAAGCTGCTCCCGCCATCAGGTCTGTTCAACGCTGGTCCGACCAATCTGATTCCACGCTTCAAGACTGCTTCGATCACGTGGATTGGGATATGTTCCGCATTGCGTCCAACAACAACATTGACGAATACGCTGATTCGGTGAGCGAGTTCATTAGAAAGTGCATTGGCGATGTCGTACCCACAGCAACGATTAAAACATTCCCAAACCAGAAACCGTGGATTGATGGCAGCATTCACGCGAAACTGAAAGCGCGAACAACTGCTTTTAACCAGGGCAAGGTGACCGGAAACATAACCGAATACAAACAGTGTAGCTATTCCCTCTGCAAGGCAATCAAACAAGCTAAGCGTCAGTATAGAGACAAAGTAGAGTTGCAATTCAACGGCTCAGACACAAAAGGTATGTGGCAGGGTCTACAGTCAATCACGGATTACAAAAAGAAAACCAGCCCCGTCGCGAACCAGGATGTCTTGCTCCCAGACAGACTAAATAACTTCTTTGCTCGCTTTGAGGACAATACAGTGCCACTGACACGGCCCGCTACCAAAACCTGCGGACTCTCCTTCACTTAGCGACGTGAGTAAAACATTTAAACGTGTTAACCCTCGCAAGGCTGCAGGCCCAGACGGCATCCCCAGCCGCGTCCTCAGAGCATGCGCAGACCAGCTGGCTGGTGTGTTTACGGACATATTCAATCAATCCTTATCCCAGTCTGCTGTTCCCACATGCTTCAAGAGGGCCACAATTGTTCCTGTTCCCAAGAAAGCTAAGGTAACTGAGCTAAACGACTACCGCCCAGTAGCACTCACTTCCATCATCATGAAGTGCT
Source organism: Oncorhynchus kisutch (assembly GCF_002021735.2). NCBI lineage: Eukaryota > Metazoa > Chordata > Actinopteri > Salmoniformes > Salmonidae > Oncorhynchus > Oncorhynchus kisutch. The sequence continues at coordinate 62,479,379 of NC_034186.2, forward strand.
TTGAGAGAGTAGTCAAGTACCATATCACCTCCACACTACCTGACACCCTAGACCCACTCCAATTTGCTTACCGCCCCAATAGGTCCGCTGACGACGCAATCGCAACCACACTGCACACTGCACTAACCCATCTGGACAAGAGGAATACCTATGTGAGAATGCTGTTCATCGACTACAGCTCAGCATTTAACACCATAGTACCCTCCAAACTCGTCATCAAGCTCAAGACCCGGGGTCTTGACCCCGTCCTGTGCAACCTGGTACTGGACTTCCTGACGGACCGCCCCCCAGATGGTGAGGGTAGGTAATATCTCCACCCCGCTGATCCTCAACACTGGGGCCCCACAAGGGTGCGTTCTGAGCCCTCTCCTGTACTCCCTGTTCACCCACGACTGCATGGCCATGCACGCCTCCAACTCAATCATCAAGTTTGCAGACGACACTACAGTGGTAGGCTTCATTAAAAATCCTACAATGTGATTTTCTGGATTTTTTTTCTCATTTTGTCTGTCATAGTTGAAGTGTACCTATGATGAAAATTACAGGCCTCTCTCATCTTTTTAAGTGGGAGAACTTGCACAATTGGTGGCTAACTAAATACTTTTTTGCCCCACTGTATATACTGTACTCTATATCATCTACTGCATCTTGCCATATTTATGTAATACATGTATCACTAGCTACTTTAAACTATGCCACTTTATGTTTACATACCCTACATTACTCATCTCATATGTATATACTGTTCTCGATACCATCTACTGCATCTTGCCTATGCCGTTCTGTACTATCACTCATTCATATATTTTATGTACACATATTTACAGTATGTACATGTACTTTATCCCTTTACACTTGTGTGTATAAGGTAGTAGTTGTGGAATTGTTAGGTTAGATTACTCGTTGGTTATTACTGCATTGTCGGAACTAGAAGCACAAGCATTTTGCTACACTCGCATTAACATCTGCTAACCATGTGTATGTGACAAATAACATTTGATTTGATCATCCATACCAATTACTGCCACGCATCTATATGCATTACCGAGTCATCAACTGAGGAAGTTATGTTAGCACACAGGGTCTAAGATTTTTTCAGTTTCTCCATGGAGCAGGTTCCTAGAACTGACTCTCTATGGGGACCCAGTTGATGGTTGCACCATGGAGCAACAGCACGTCGAGCAAACTATCCACCGCCTCTGAGCAGGATCCCTTAATCACTGACACAGCGCATGCATTCTCCCTAACCAAATTAGACATGACATTTAAGGACCTAAATTAAGGGTGGAAAACAAGCTACGCTGTTTATAGGCAAAAGTGGAGCTTAGTGTTTGGCTGTCTGTTTGGCTGTCTTTTGGGCAAACTGGGAGTTCCGGTTGAGGTGATGGTACTCACAGCACTGACAAAAGAATGTGAAATTGACTCTGACATGCTCCTTCCTTCTCAGAGTTAGAATACCCACTGATAGCCGTTTGAGATAAAACATGAATTGTACTTCAGAACATGGGTGTGTATTATGATACATTTTTGTTGTGCCATTCTTTCTAAATCAGACAAAAGGGTGTGGTAAATAAAAAGGTACCTGGACTACAACTTGTGAACAGAAGTTGTGCAGCACTGAATTCTACAGCCAGGAATCTACTTCCACAACCCCTTAGTATTATGAGGCTGTTATGTGACTCGACAGATTGATAGCCTGTAAATTACAGGAAAATCAGGTGAAGTAAGGTCACTATGCTCTTGAAAAGATTATCGGGTGACAGCATGTAATCTTTGTTGATCAATCTCGTATGGTGAGAGAGCTTTATGATTGGCTGAAGGTTGCAGAGCGTTGCTTTCTCTCAAGTAACAGCATGCACTGCAGCTCTGCCAAGTGAGTCCTACAGCCAATGGCATTCACTGCATCATGTTCACCATGCAAACATTGCCATGTGATAGGGAGCTGGATAGCCAATTGCACTTTAGATGAAGTCGTAGATGAAGTTCAGTTCATGGTAAACACACCAGAGGGCCAAATTATTCCTTGGGAAAATTGTATATTAGTAAACAGTATAGGATGCCCTCTTTTACTGAATCAAAGATATATGACAAAGGTCAATTATTCTAATACAACATCTCTGGGAGCATCACATTACATATCCATCAAGTTCAACTCTACCAAATATTTAGTGAAGCCAACTACATATTTTTGCTGAGTTTCAGCCCAAATGAGACATTACAAAAGGGCTCTGTCTGTTTGTCATGTAATCTCTGAACTGTATGTCCCATAGGTCAGGATGTCATTGTCAAACTCGGATGAGTAACTTGATTGTTAGCTCAGGGTTTATTGATGTTGAACAATGTAAATAATTATTTTATTGTTTTTCAGTGGATGCAATACTAGGAAGAGCCTTATATGGTGTCAGCACATACTCAATGGAAGGAAGAAACCCAATGACCCTCTGCTTTGGCAGAGCTCCAAGTCCTATCAAGGTCAAATGAATAGACGCTATACACTCAATACATTGTTTCCCCAATTCCCCTCCCCTTCTCCGACAAGGATAGAGTCATACTAGTAAAATGGGAACATTCCTGCAACAGGAACACAACCAGCTGCTAAACACACAGACAAACAGGAATTGTTGTTGACCAGCCAGCTGTTTACTGCATGTCTCAGTCAAAGCGGAAGAGAATGATGAATTCGATATTGCATTGTACTCTGAACCTAGTAAACATCTTATAGGTATAAACTACATCCACTCCCCATACTGACTTTATTTTAAGCCTTGCGAAGTGTTAAGGAAATCTATCACGTACCCGAATGACATGAAGGGGCTAAGGGACAGGCTGTAGTACAGACACGCACCACGTGAACACGATAGTCGCCCCTTATATGGTCATGAGGGCGCTCTTTGACTGGAGCGTTTGAGTTCAGTACGATTCGGAGAAATCAGAAACGTACTCCATGTTCTAACCACTGATGTAAATCAAACGCATACAGCACGTTTTGTGCATAAGAGATCGTGCATTGTGATGCATTGACAGATGCATCTGCACAAAATATGCATTAAAAAAAGTTTATTACCATAATGTAATAATTGTAATTGATATAATCCGAACATTAATCAATTATGGTTATTTCAACAATCCAGCAAATCTTCGTTAAACATTTGAAATATGAAGCATTTTAGAGTGGAGGGATGATATTGAAAATAATATTGCATGAAAACAATTGAATGATAGCTAATTGTGATAAAATATTTCTCAGTCAAAGGTTTTTGATTTGATGGGTTGTGGAATATAGCAATTTGGACCAAGAAATAAGTCCGGTGTATGACAATTTGAGGTTGTTTTAAAAACATCGTTCATTTGACCCACATAATATAGCTAGACAGTTACGAGTTACGTGTCCAGTTGGCTAGATGTGCCAAGACTGAATATAATCAGGGGAATCGTGCTTGTCGGTCTTTAAATAAGATATGAATAGTCAGAGTTGTGTTCAGAAAATGTATGTCATACATACGGAATTCTATAATAAAATAAATAATGTAATACTTTGTACGGAAAATAATAGAAATTATGATTCTCACTATTTGAAAAAATTTGAATGATGATCGCACCCACATTGGAAATGGTACATTCCGGATCCTACGTCATCTATTGTTTACAAAATATCGAGAGGGTTACTTGATTACTTGCTTTTCTGCCGAGCAACGTGGTGAGAGGAAGGAACTGAGCTACGCTCCCATTCATTTCGAAAATACAGCTGAGAAACACACAAAATACAACAAAATGCCTTGTCGAAAGGAGAACTACATCCTCTTGGAGCAGTCTGTTACCGTCGATTCGAAAGAAGTGGACGCTTTGGTCACGAAAATCGGCGAGGCGCTGCAGCTTCACAACAATAGTGCTAATCAAAAGACGATGTCGTGTCTTCACGGTCTCAACGGCAACTGCTGCAGTAGCAACATCAAACAAGCTAACAACAACAACAATGGCGTGGCCCAGCAAAAACGAACCGGGTGCTGCATACGGCTTCGAAACCGGGGGCAACGTAGTAACAGAGCTAGTCCATACAGCTTCCCTGGCTCAAGTAACCAGGAGTGGGACAATTTCAAACCTTGGAACCGAAAGAGGATCAGCGCAGCTGTCGAGAACGACGACCCACATCAGTTACTTCAGGAATTAATATTGTCTGGGAATCTAATCAAAGAAGCGGTCAGGCGGCTGCAGTTCTCTACGACGGAGTGTGGCGATCTTTCGGACAATCTGTAATGCTGATGATGCGGACAATGTATTCATTATCGACATGTTACGGACAAAACGAAAATACTATTTTGCTGACCTAGCCAGCTATAACGTTATACTATACATGTTTAACGATTAAATGTCATGGTGGTAACGTTAGTATGTCTAATTTGTGGCCGCTAATTTAGGCTTCATTTAGCCAATTAACGTTAGCCATGTTTGAAACTCCACCTTTTGATGGTTCATTTAGATTTCTGTTTATGGGTTGGGACTCTCCTTTTCACTATTCGCTGACTTAGTTAGTGGCTAGTTATGTAAACCAAGTGAACGCTTTACGTTGACCTTGTTTACAAATCTAATCTCAGGCCGCCAGTATTGCCTGTTTTTGTATTTGTCCGTTAAATTTGAAACGATTCAAATCAAAGGTCTTACGTTACTAGTTAGCATGCTAGGCTAGCGCCACACTCATGCCAGGATGAATTCCAAACGTCCCTAGCAGCCCAACACTGACGGCAGCTTTGTATTTCCTTTACAAAGAAGGAACGGGATCAACAACCAGCTACCAAAACCGTGTAAGAGCCGGAGGCAGGCGACATTTCAAATGGTTGACTAAATGTCTCTTCGAAATGTCTGGGGGCGGTGTATTTTTTTTTTTATAATGATGGGACACTGTTGTGCTTAACCTTATAATTCCAATGCGGATTTGTGTTTATCATTTTCCAATTGTCTGTCAAGTTATTTACCATGACCACTTCGCAACGAAGTATTTCATAATGTTCCTGAGTATTCAGGCCTTTTGGTGTCTTAAAATAAACACGGTGTTTTTTTTCTTCAATTTGGTGTGTGTATGCTTTTCGCCATCAGATTAAGGTTCCAATGAAATATAGCTAGTAACTGCAGCATTTGGACAGCCTGTCGACACACTACTATACAAGACGCTGCCCCACGTACACTGAACAAAAATATAAACATGTAACATTTTCAAATAGTTTACTGAGTTCATAAGGTAATCAGTATCTAGTGACCACCATTTGACTCATGGAGCGCGACACATCTCCTTCGCATAGAGTTGATTGTGGCCTGTGGAGTTTTTGTCGCGCTCCTCAATGGTTGTGCGAAGTTGGTGGATATTGGCGGCAAGTGGAACATGCTGTCGTACAATGGGTGACATGTCTGGTGAGTATGCAGGCCATGGAAGAACTGACATTTTCAGCTTCCAGGATTGACATGGAACCATGTATTATCAAGCTGAAGCATGATGTGATGGCGGTGGATGAATGGCATGACAATGGGCCTCTGGATATCGTCATGGTATCTCAGTGCATTAAAATTGTCATAAAATGCAATTGTGTACGTTTTCTGTAGATTATGCCTGTCCATTCCATAACCCCCCGGCCACCATGGGGCACTTCTGTTCACAACGTTTACGTCAGCAAACCGATCGCCTACACGATGCCATACACACTGATATCTGCTCCATGCAGTTGAAAACGGGATTCATCCGTGAAGAGCACACTTCTCCAGCGTGCCAGTGACCATCGAAGGTGAGCATTTCCCCACTGAAGTCGGTTACGACTCCGAACTGGTCAGGTGAAGACCCTGGTGAGGACAAAGCGCACACAGATGAGCTTCCCTGAGATGGTTTCTGGCAGTTTACAAAAATTATTCGGTTGCGCAAACCCACAGCTTCATCAGCTGTCAGGGTGGCTTGTCTCAGACAATCCTGGATGTGAAGGTCCTGGGCTGGCATGGTTATACATGGTCTGAAGTTGTGAGGCTGGTTGGATTTACTGCCAAATTCTCTGAACAACGTTGGTTTATAGTACAGAAATTAACATTATATTCTCTTGCAACAGCTCTGTTGGACTCTGCAGTCAGCATGACAATTGTAAGCTCCCTCGACTTGTGACATTGTGTCAAGTAACAAAACTGCACATTTTAGTGGCCTTTTATTGTCCCCAGCAATATGCATCTGTGTAATGATCATGCTGTTTAATCAGCTTCTTGATATGCCACACCTATCAAGTGGATGGATTATCTTGGCAAAGGAGAAATGCTAACTAACAGAGGTGTAAACAAATGTGTGCAAAACATTTGAGAGAAATACACCTTTCATGAGTATGGAATATTTCAGAGATATTTTATTTCAGCTCATGAAACATGGGACCAACACTTTACATGTTGTGTTTATATTTTTGTTAGGTGTAGATTCATAGGTGATTACACTTTCCCCATTTTAAATGGTACTGCTTTATTTATTCCATCAATTAATGCTCAAAAACATTTAACCCCTGTTCAATATGTTTTTTGGGGGAAATTGTTGGGCCTTGCCTGTGTGTGTCGTCACTGTTGGAAAGGACACGTCTATTTTCTACAGTGTTATGTTCCGGGGTTTGCCCCCCCAGTGGCCTACACTACACTGGTTGACGATGATCATTTGTGGAAAACATGTTTTGCTCTTCCCTTTTTACAATATAGGCAGTGTGAGGGCCAATAAATTGTTGAAGCGTCCCCTCCCCCATTCACTTTATACTGGATGTTCAGCTACACGTCATTATCATTTATGGTCACAATAGCAGATGTTGGTGCAAATAAAGAATAGATAGTAGCATGTTTTGGTTGTGTCTTACTGTCGTACATGACTGGGGAACAATCTCTTAACTGAGTGTCCAGAAATGACATCCTGTTTAAGTCAAAGTATACCCGAGTAAATGTCCATAGAGGTCTAGGGATCAAAAGATGCCAAAATATGAAATGAGGAAGAGAACCACCACTGTTGAACCATAACCTTATTATTTTCTACATGACACAAGAGAGTTTGTTCTGCAGTAGGCTACATTAGAAATTTTTTGCAATATTCCCTCTTTCTAGACTATGGTGTAACCCAAAATCAGATCCATGTCCACACCTACTTTGTGTACTGAAAGTGTAAAGTGTTGGTTTGAATCTGTTGATGACCCCATGTGGATAAAACTATAATGATAACCACTTTAATTTTCAGTACACAAAGTGTGCTACTGTAGAACAGACACCAGATGGCAGTATACGACTAGGATGTGGAAAACATAAAATTACTTGTTTTTTTGCCTGTGAATATTTGAGTCATTTTGGATTCCAAATAACCTCAAAGAATAAGATTATGTAAACAAATGGACTTCCGTATACACATATGGGAATTCCCAGCTAGTGTGACAGGCTATGAAGTTAAGATTTCCACCAATTTCAACCACAAACAATACTATAAATAATATGTCAGAGCATTGTGAGGATTTTGCTGGCAACAATCAGAAGCCTATCGTGGCTTGTATGAGGTATAAATAAATTAGGGTTTTCATTGTAAATAGAGAATCAGGTAGAAAATATATATTTCAAACCTTCGTAGAGCATTATCATTTAAAAAGACGTGTATCAAGAGAAAACCAAGTGTGCCAGTGCCAGTCCCTCAGGATATGCCAGATCCTGGAAACCTTGCTGCTGCTATTGCTTTCAATGTCACAAACATTGAATCCTAGATAATTGTATACATAAGGACAAGCTCCTTGTCCTACATTCTTCCCTACAATTACCAAATCAAATCAGAGAGGGTTAGAAGAGTGGGTCTGAAGTCATTGGAATGGCATCCAGTCTCTTTTAAGATAATCATAGGTTACACTTTATTTGACCTTAACCCTTATTTGATAGGTGCTTTCAGGACATAAATACACACACCTAATCAGCAGCCATTGTGAGGTGCCACCCATCTCTCCTCTTGCCCTGATCAGGTACCAGCTTGGCATATGGAAGGTAAACATTAGAACACACCTGCATGTTTTACTGGAACAAGCAGCAACAAAACGTTGTTTAACGTTCTGATAACAGACAGGGTTCATTAACCTCATTACCATGTCTCAACTGAAGTGCCAACAGGCTGGTCTACCAAATGCTACCTCATAGCAGCTGGGAGAGAAAAGGCTTTATAGGAAATCTATTAATATTTTATTGGTTTGATTGTTGTATACTGACATTGTTCAAGACACAGACAGGTGCCAAACCAATGGCACATCAGCCATTGGTTTGTTATGCAGCCCTGTCTGAGCCTTACTGTATGGCACGTGTCAAAGCGTGCCTGAGGGTTTTTCGCTCTGCCCTTGTACTTGATTGGTGAATTAAGGTCACTAATTAGTAAGGAAGTCCCCTCATCTGGTTGTCTAGGTCTTAACTGAAAGGAAAAACCAAAAACCTACAGACACTTGGCTCTCTCTGTTTCTTTCTCTCTCTCTCTCTTTCTTTCTTTCTTTCTTTCTTTTCTCTCTCCCTTTCTCTCCATTTCTCACTGTCTCCACTCAGAATGAAGAGTAGAGTGACGTCTGTGTATTGCTAGAAGCTTGCTAGAAATGGATGGTCGTACAAGGCTAGTCCTTATCAGTCCTTACCAGTAAATTCTGAAATTTGAACGGAAAACCAGTTAGATCGATAGGCGTACAAAGTTATAAAAGCTGATTTGTAGCCCCTAGAAATCTTTTTGGTGTCGGATGAAATTTATATTTAGCATTTAAGATACTTGGCATTCAATATCCTTGCAACATCACTTAACCTCACTAGGGTACGTGGGACTAGCATCCCACCTGGCCAACATCCAGTGAAATTGCAGATTGCCAAAAAACATAAATACTCATTATAACATTTCATAAAACATACAAGTTTTATATATGGGTTTAAAGATTAACTTCTTGTTAATCAATCCAACCACGGTGTCAGATTTCAAAAAGGCTTTACGGCGAAAGCATACCATGCGATTATCTGAGAACAGCGCCCTGCAGACAAATCATTACAAACAGTAACCAGCCAAGTAGAGAAGTTACACAAGTCAGAAATAGTGATAAAATTAATCACTTACCTTTGATGATCTTCATATGGTTGCACTCACAAGACTCCAATTTACTCAATAAATGTTTGTTTTGTTCGATAAAGTCCATGTTTATATCCAAAAACCTTCGTTTTGTTTGTGTGTTTTGTTCAATAATCCACAGGCTCAAACGCAGTCACAACAGGCAGACGAAAAATCCAAATAGTATCCGTAAAGTTCGTAGAAACATGTCAAAAGATGTTTATAATCAATCCTCGGGTTGTTTTTAGTCATAATAATCAATAATATTTCAACCGGACAATAACGTTGTCAATATAAAAGGTAAACAAGAAAGGCGCTCTCTCGGTCACGCACATGAAAAAGCTCTGGGACACTGTAGTGTCCACTCATTCAGAGAGGTCTTACTCCCTCATTTTTCAGAATACAAGCCTGAAACAATTTCTAAAGACTGTTTACTTCTAGTGGAAGCCATAGGAAGTGGATAATATAATGGCATTCAATAGAAAACTACAAACATTTAAAAAATCCCACTTCCTGGATGGATTTTTCTCAGGTTTTCACCTGCCAAATCAGTTCTGTTATACTCACAGACATTTTTTAAACATTTTTGGAAACGTTAGAGTGTTTTCTATCCAAATCTACCAATTACCTGCATATCCTAGCTTCTGGGCCTAAGTAGCAGGCAGTTTACTTTGGGCACACTTTTAATCCGGAAGTGAAAATAGTGCCCCCTACCCTAGTGAAGTTAAGCATAGAAAGATATTTATGCCATCTCTTTGACATGCGTATGTTTAGCCTTTGAGCTAACTCTGGCACTGGATAAATATGACCATTTAGCTTCAGTACAAGACTGAGTCAGCAATGCCTATGATGTTGGATTAAAATCAGGGTGTGAGACTACAATGTGTCGTAGTCATTTTGATTTAGTCTCTCTCTCTCTCTTTAGTCTTTTTAGCATGGGACTGCTTCGCCAATGTGCAAATCCCTTCCCAAAATGTGTGGGCCCTAGAGGCTCACAGCGAAATATTTTGGATGATATTTAAAACCCAGTTGTCACTTTGAACAAAATGTTTCACACGATAACTAATTAGTGTCACTTAGGTTGGAAGCTGGTTTATCTCAGGCTGACATTTTCAATGTAGTTTTATGTCTGTCGCTATATTCAGACATAAAAAATAGGAAAGTCACTGAACAACTATAAACGAGAGAAGGACAATCAAACATGTAGAGGGAAGAAGTTGCCCCTAGCTAGACAGTAAAGGTCAGTTTAGCATTTACCCTCCTATATGGTGAGGATTTGAAGAGGGTAAGCGGTCACAACTTGCAGACTTGTTTACGTGCTGCTGTGCGTTTTGTTGCTAACCTTACTTTGCTACCTGACAACTTTACGGTTTTTACTTTTTATATTTTTAGTTTTTCCCTCACTCAACTTTTTTTTCATTCAACTTTTTCACTCCAGACACTTTATCTGGACATGGTTCGTCAGGACCTCCACCAGCCGAAGCAAAGTAGTAAAATAAACATGTTACCTTCTAATTGTAGTCGCTGTAATCATAATAGACAGGAGAACGATCGCCTTACGGCTGCTCTCTCCCAGCTGCTATGAGGTGGCATTTGCAAGCCCAGCTTCAGACGCAATCGTTAGGCAAGGGTAATTTCAGTGTAGGAAAGGATGAAACAGCGTCTGTGCCACCAGTAAGTACAGATAGTAACGTTAGTATAACTCCCATCGCACGGCCCCCGCAGCCGGACAACTTTCTCATGGCTTCTGGAGGGAAATGCTGTAGGAATGCTCAACTGGTGTCGCTCATTCAGCCGACAGAAACATTCAACTGGTTCTCCCCATTAAGCAGCGAGTCAGAGTCAGAGGCCGAGCCTTCTCTGGTCTCTACTCCTCCCGTTATGGGGTCTGAGACGCCGAAGGCTCCCACCATTAACCCCTAGTCATTGGAGACTCCATTACCCGCAGTATTAGACTTAAAACGAATCATCCAGCGATCATACACTGTTTACCTACCAGGGAGCAGGGCTACCGACGTTAAGGCTAATCTGAAGATGGTGCTGGATAAAGCTAAAACATAGCTTCAGCGTGTAAATCAGCTAGAAAGATGTGTCGGCATCGAGCAATTGTCTCTGGCCCACTCCCAGGTGGGGGGAGTGATGATCTCTACAGCCTCACAACTCAACTGAGTCTCACAACTCAATCGCTGGTTGAAAACTGTTTTCTGCCCCTCCCAAAATATATAATTTGCAGATAATTGGCCCTCTTTCTGGGACTCACCCACAAACAGGGCCAAGCCTGGCCTGTTGAGGAGTGACGAACTCCATCCTAGCTGGAGGGGTGCTCTCATCTTATCTACGAACATAGACCGAACTCCCCTAGCTCCACAATGAGATAGCCAGCCTGCCAGCTTAGTGGAGTCTGCCACTAGCACAGTCAGTGTAGTCAGCTCAGCTATCCCCATTGAGACCGTGTCTGTGCCTTGACCTAGGTTGGGCAAAACTAGACATGGCGGTGTTCGCCTTAGCAATCTCACTGGAATAAAGACCTCCTCCATTCCTGACATTATTGAAAGAGATTGTGATACCTCACATCTCAAAATAGGGCTACTTAATGTTAGATCCCTCACTTCAAAGGCAGTTATAGTCAATGAACTAATCACTGATCATGATATTGATGTGATTGGCCCGACTGAAACATGGCTTAAGCCTGATGAAGTTACCGTGTTAAATGAGGCCTCATCTCCTGGCTACACTAGTGACCATATCCCCCCCGTGCATCCCGCAAAGGTGGAGGTGTTGCTAACATTTATGATAGCAAATTTCAATTTACAAAAAAACAAAACATTTTCGTATTTTGAGGTTCTAGTCATGAAATCTATGCAGTCTACTCAATCACTTTTTATAGCTACTGTTTACAGGCCTCCTGTGTCATATACAGCATTCCTCACTGAGTTCCCTGAATTCCTATCAGACCTTGTAGTCATGGCAGATAATATGCTCATTTTTGGTGTGGAATAGTCCACAGACTCACTCCAAAAGGCTTTCGGAGGCATCATCGACTCAGTGGGTTTTGTCCAACATGTCTCCGGACCTACTCACTGCCACAGTCATACGCTGGAGCTAGTTTTGTCCCGTGGAATAAATGTTGTGGATCTTAATGTTTTTCCTCATAATCCTGGACTATCTAACCAGCATTTTATTATGTTTGCAATCGCAACAAATAATCTGCTAAAACCCCAACCAAGGATCATCAAAAGTCGTGCTATAAATTCTCAGACAACCCAAAGATTCTTAGATGCCCTTCCAGACTCCCTCTGCCTACCCAAGGACGTCAGAGTACAAAAATTAGTTAACCACCTAACTGAGGAACTCAATTTAACCTTGCGCAATACCCTAGATGCAGTCGCACCCCTAAAAACTAAAAACATTTGTCATAAGAAACTAGCTCCCTGGTATACAGAAAATACCCAAGCTTCCAGAAAATTGGAACGGAAATGGCGCCACACCAAACTGGAAGTATTGGAAAGACAGTACCGTGCATCGAAGAGCCCTCACTGCTGCTCGATCATCCTATTTTTCCAACTTAATTGAGGAAAATAAGAACAATCCAACATTTATTTTTGATACTGTCGCAAAGCTAACTAAAAAGCAGCATTCCCCAAGAGAGGATGGCTTTCACTTCAGCAGTAATAAATTCATTAACTTCTTTGAGGAAAAGATCATGATCATTAGAAATCAAATTACGGACTCCTCTTTAAATCTGCGTATTCCTCCAAAGCTCAGTTGTCCTAAGTCTGCACCACCTTGCCAGGACCTAGGATCAAGGGAGACACTCAAGTGTTTTAGTACTATATCTCTTGACATAATTATGAAAATAATCATGGCCTCTAAACCTTCAAGCTGCATACTGGACCCTATTCCAACTAAACTACTGAAAGAACTGCTTCCTGTGCTTGGCCCACATATGTTGAACATAATAAATGTCTCTCTATCCACGGGATGTGTACCAAACTCACTAAAAGTGGCAGTAATAAAGCCTCTCTTGAAAAAGCCAAACCTTGACCCAGAAAACATAAAAAACTATCGGCCTATATCGAATCTCCCATTCCTCTCAAAAATGTTAGAAAAAGCTGTTGCGCAGCAACTCACTGCCTTTCTGAAGACAAATAATGTATACGAAATGCTTCAGTCTGGTTTTAGACCCCATCATAGCACCGAGACAAGATATCAGTTTGTCTCTGTGGATGGTTTGTCCTCTGACGAATCAACTGTAAATTTCGGTGTTCCTCAAGGTTCCGTTTTAGGACCACTATTGTTTTCACTATATGTTTTACCTCTTGGAGATGTCATTCGAAAACATAATGTTAACTTTCAATGCTATGCGGATGACACACAGCTGTACATTTCAATAAAACATGGTGAAGCCCCAAAATTGCCCTCGCTGGAAGCCTGTGTTTCAGACATAAGGAAGTGGATGGCTGCAAACTTTCTACATTTAAACTCGGACAAAACAGAGATACTTGTTCTAGGTCCCAAGAAACAGAGCTCTTCTGTTGAATCCGACAATTAATCTTGATGGTTGTACAGTCGTCTCAAATAAAACTGTGAAGGACCTCGGCGTTACTCTGGACCCTGATCTGTCTTTTGACAAACATATCAAGACTGTTTCAAGGACAGATTTTTTTCCATCTACGTAACATTGTAAGAATCAGACATTTTCTGTACAAAAATTAGGCAGAAAAATGAATCCATGCATTTTCCATCTCCAGGTTAGAATACTGCAATGCTCTACTTCCCGGCTACCTGGATAAAGCACTAAATAAACTTCAGTTAGTGCTAAATATGGCTGCTAGAATCCTGACTAGAACCAAAAAAAAATATCATATTACTCCAGTGCTAGCCCTCCCTGGCTTCCTGTCACGATCATCGTAATAACATTCGGATCAAAGCGCAGCGTGAAATCGTTTCGACATGTTTATTAGAAGTGAACCGCACAAAAAAACAATAAAGAGCAACCGACACATGAAGCTATGGAGTGCTCACAGGCAACTACACATTAACAAGATCCCACAAAACACAGTGGGGAAATGGCTGCCTAAATATGATCTCCAATCAGAGACAACGATAAACAGCTGCCTCTGATTTGGAACCATACCAGGCCAACATAGAAGTAAAACCACCTAGATTACCCACCCTAGTCACACCCGGACCTAACCAAAATAGAGAATAAAAAGGCTCTCTATGGTCAGAGCGTGACACTTCCTGTTAAGGCAAGGGCTGATTTCAAAGTTTTACTGCAAACCTACAAAGCATTACATGGGCTTGCTCCTACCTATCTTTCCGATTTGGTCCTGCTGTACACGTACACTACGGTCATAAGACGCAGGCCTCCTAATTGTCCCTAGAATTTCTAAGCAAACAGCTGTAGGCAGGGCTTTCTCCTATAGTGCTCCATTTTTATGGAATGGTCTGCCTACCCATGTGAGAGATGCAGACTCGGTCTCAACCTTTAAGTCTTTATTGAAGACTCATCTCTTCAGTAGGTCCTATTATTGAGTGTAGTCTGGCCCGGGAGTGTGAAGGTGAACGGAAAGTCACTGGAGCATCGAACAGCCCTTGCTGTCTCTGCCTGGCCGGTTCCCTTCTCTCCACTGGGATTCTCTGCCTCTAACCATATTACAGGGGTTGAGTCACTGGCTTACTGGTGCTCTTCCATGCCGTCCCTAGGAGGGGTGCGTCACTTGAGTGGGTTGAGTCACCGACGTGGCCTTCCTGTCTTTGTTGGAGCCCCCCTTGGGTTGTTGAGATCTTTGTGGGCTTTACTCGGCCTTGCCTCAGGATGGTAAGTTGGTGGTTGAAGATATCCCTCTAGTGGTGTGGGGGCTGTGCTTTGGCAAAGTGGGTGGGGTTATATACTGCCTGTTTGGCCCTGTCCGTGGGTTTCATCGGATGGGGCCACAGTGTCTCCTGACCCCTCCCGTCTCAGCCTCCAGTATTTATGCTGCAGTAGTTTATGTGTCGAGGGGCTAGGGTCAGTCTGTCATATCTAGTATTTCTCCTGTCTTATCTGGTGTCCTGTGTGAATTTAAGTATGCGCTCTCTAATTCTCTCTTTCTTTCTTTCTTTCTTTCTCTCTTTCGGAGGACCTGAGCCCTAGGACCATGCCTCAGGACTACCTGGCATGATGACTCCTTGCTGTCCCCAGTCCACCTGGCCGTGCTGCTGCTCCAGTTTCAACTGTTCTGCCTGCAGCTATGGAACCCTGACCTGTACACCGGAAGTGCTACCTGTCCCAGACCTGCTGTTTTCAACTCTCTAGAGACAGCAGGAGCAGTAGAGATACTCTGAATGATCGGCTTTGAAAAGCCAACTGACATTTACTCCTGAGGTGCTGACCTGTTGCACCTTCGACAACTAGCCACCCCTCATAGCCTGGTTCCTCTTTAGGTTTTGGCCTTTCTAGGGAGTTTCTCCTAGCCACCGTGCTTCTACCACTGTATTGCTTGCTGTTTTGGGTTTTAGGCTGGGTTTCTGTACAGCACTTTGAGATATCAGCTGATCTAAGAAGGACTATATAAATAAATTTGATTTTGATTAATTGTAGAAATGTACAGGTTGGATGTGTCAATGCATACATTGTGAGGATTAATCAACAGAGACACACTCTAAGCTGACAATTTGTTTTGTATTACGATGCTGTTGGAGTGTGGAGATGACGCCTGGTGACACTCATTCAGACATCAGGTGATCAAAGGCTTCCACAAGGAATAAATCCTACCTCTGACTGGTTCACCACAACTTGATTGAAATGATTTTCACGCATTGATTAAAAATGATGAAGGTATTAAACTGTGAGTATGGTTAAGAGTTCCCGAGTGGCGCAGCGGTCTAAGGCACTGCTTCTCATTGCTAGAGGCATCACTACAGACCCTGGTTCGATTCCAGGCAGAATCACAAACAGCTGTGATTGGGAGTCCCATAGAGCGCCGCACAATTGGCTCAGTGTCGTCCGGGTTAGAGTTTGGCTGGGGTAGGCCGTCATTGTAAATAAGAATTTGTTCTTAACTGACTTGCCTAGTTAAGTCAAACATGCTATTTACAAGAGGAAAAGTGAAAGACAGAAAAAAATATCATCCTCACTTAATTCACAATTTTTAAAAAGCTGTTCCAATTAAAACATAGAGTGCATTCGGCAAGTATGCAGATCCCTTGACTTTGTTCCACATTTTATTACGTTACACCCTCATTCTATACTTTATTAAACCGTTAAATCATTCTACACACAATACCCCATAATGACAAAGCAACAACAAAAAAACATTTTTAGAAATGATAGCAAATTTATACAACATAAAATACGGAAATATCACATACACATAAGTATTCAGACTCTTTACTCAGTACTTTGTTGAAGCACCTTTGGCAGCGATTACAGCCTCGTGTATTTTGGGGCATGACACTACAAGTTTCCCACATCTGTATTTATGGAGTTTCTCCCATTATTCTCTGCAGATCCTCTCAAGCTCTGTCAGGTTGGATGGGGAGCGTCGATGCACAGCTATTTTCAGGTCTTTCCAGAGGTGTTCGGTTGGGTTCAAGTCCGGGCTCTGGCTGGGCCACTCAAGGACATTCAGAGACTTGTCCCGAAGCCATTCCTACTTTGTCTTGGCTGTGTGCTTAGGGTCGTTGTCCTGTTGGAAGGTGAACCTTCGCCCCAGTCTGAGATCCTGAGCTCTCTGAAACAGATTTTCATCAAGGAACACTCTGTACTCTGCTCCTTTCATCTTTCCCTCGATCCTGACTAGTCTCTGCAACTGAAAAACATCCCCACAGCATGATGCTGCCACCACCATGTTTCACCGTAGGGCTGGTTTCCTTTAGATGTGACGCTTGGCATTCAGGCCAAAGAGTTCAATCTTAGTTTCATCAGACCAGACCAGAGAATCTTGTTTCTCATGGTCTTAGAGTCCTTTAGGTGCCTTTTGGCAAACTCTAAGCAAGCTATCATGTGCCTTTTACTGAGGAGTGGCTTCCATCTGGCCACTCTACCATAAAGGCCTGATTGGTGGAGTGCTGCAGAGATGGTTGTCCTTCTGGAGAGATGGTTGTCCTTGTCTCCCATCTCCACAGAGGAACTCTGGAGCTCTGTCAGAGTGACCATCGGGTTCTTGGTCACCTCCCTGACCAAGGTCCTTCTCCCCCGATTGCTCAGTTTGGCTGGGTGGCCAGCTCTAGGAAGAGTCTTGGTGGTTCCAAACTTCTTCCGTTTAAGAATGATGGAGGCCACTGTGATCTTAGGGACCTTCAAATGCTGCAGAAATTTTTTGGTACCCTTCCCCAGATCTGTGCCATGACACAATCCTGTCTCTGCACTCTACGGACAATTCCTTGAACCTCATGGCTTGGTTTTTCTCTGACATGCACTGTGAATTGTGGGACCTTATATAGACAGGTGTGTGCCTTTCCAAATCATGTCCAATAAATTGAATTTACCACAGGTGGAATCCAATCAAGTTGTCAAAACATCTCAAGGATGACCAATGGAAATAGGATGCACCTAAGCTCAATTTTGAGTCTAATAGCAAAAGGGTCTGAATAAGGTATTTAAGGTTTTTTCTTTGTCATTATGGGGTATTGTATGTAGATTGATGACAAATATTTTTTATTTAATCAATTTTAGAATAAGGCTGTAACAAAAATGTGGAAAAGGTGAAGGGGTCTGAATAATTTCTCGAATGCACTGTATATCAATATCAAAAGGCAACCTAATCCCAAGCGCTCTATCAAATAAACAGTGTTTTTAATCTCCTCTCATTTTAAATATCAACTGGCAGTCTATCCAGCCCACTTGTGTTTTAGAGATTTCCACTGACATGGTCATAGATGGATTACATATTCCACCCACTGACACAGAAAGGAGAAACTGTATGCTGAGCGCTCACTCAAGCTCCAAGTGGCACTCTCATGCCTTTTTCCTCCACCACACTTTAGTTCAACCGAGAGTGCTGCTCTAGTATTGAGCCATAAAGTAACATAACAGCCCTTAATATGTGTGTTTTAATCGCTCACATCTTGACTTGTGTCAGTTTTTAGTCCTCTCAACTGGACTGAAAACATTGCTTGTAAATGAAAGCATTAAAAGTAGTGTTACTCAACCCAATGTACACTGAACAAAAATATAAACACAACAAGTAAAGTGTTGGTCCCATGTTTCATGAGGTGAAATAAAAGATACCCACAATTATCTATATGCACAAAAAGCTTATTTCTCTCCAGTTTTGTGGACACATTTGTTTACATCCCTGTTAGTCAGCATTTCTTCTTTGCCAGGATAATCCATCCACCTGACAGGTGTGGCATATCAAGAAGCTGATTAAACAGCATGACCATTACACAGGTGCACCTTGTGCTGGGGACAATAAAAGGCCACTCTAAAATATGCAGTTTTGTCACAATGCCACAGATGTATCAGGTTTTGAGAGAGCGTGCAATTAGTATTCTGACTGCAGGCATGTCCACCAGAGCTGTTGCTAGAGAATTTAATATTAATTTCTCTACCATAAGCCAGGATGTCATTTTGAAGAATTTGGCAGTACGACCAACTGGCCTCACAACCGCAGTCCACGTGTAACCGTGCCAGCCCAGGACCCCCACATCCGGCTTCTTCACCTGTGGGATCATCTGACACCAGCCACCAGGAACGCTGATGAAACTGAGGACTATTTCTGTCTGTAATAAATACCTTTTGTGGGGAAAGAGTCATTCTGATTGGCTGGGCTTGGCTCCACAGTGGGTGGACCCTCCCAGGCCCACCCATGGCTGCGCCCCTGCCCAGTCATGTGAAATCTATAGATTAGGGCCTAATCGTTGAAATTGCTGCATATGGCGTTTTATGTTTTTGGTCAGTATAATTACGTATTTTGTCTTTCAGCATAGGTGGTCACTACATTTACGTTGGAACCAGGATATATGAAAGAAGTGAACCAAACAGAAACTTTGCAAATTAACAATAACAACCCCATGAATAATATACCAGAAGTCTAAAGCAAACACTGCGCCAGTGATATCAGACCAATTTATTATAATTTGAGAGTTACTGTAGGCTTTGTTAGGGGAAATGGGGGAGGTATAAAATTCCAGGTGCTAGTGTTCCCATTTTGGGATAGATCATTAACCCAGTTACATTAGACAGGAGGGGTGTTTTCTTCCAAGGACAAAGCAAAGGATATTCCCTGTTGGGTTCAGAGGTCAGACAGGTGGGTGGAGCTGGAGGGGAACACACTACTGCTGCATGCCTTTCTCTCCATGCACCACATCAATGTAGACCACTACTTATAACCTCAGTACTGAATAGCAGTTAACTCATTCTAAGAATACTTACAATTGACTGTTGTAATAGAACCCCCAAGTCCATGCAGCTTGTCAGACCACTTCCAAATGGTTAAACACTGATTATAACAGTCAGAGATCATCATCTTAACAAGACGTTTACTGACCATTTATAGAACATGGCACTGTAACTCTACTAAAGACATTACTAAAGACTTACCGTGAGAGTAGACTGCCGATACTAATGAACTATGGGACCCTGGAAAGCAAGGGGGGATCGATTCTCTATTCTGCTTCCAAAATGGGCACTGTGCTTCCTTGAGGACTGTGTGACGTAAGGGTTTAATGAGACTACGTTTGAAGTTTGGGATGAAAGACTTGTGCTCAGGGCCTCAGCGATGGGGGAGGACCAGATATCTACACACACGAGGCACTTGAAATACCCCCAGCAACAAGCAACAGGCTCTGTCTTGCAAGAGCTGGGTTCTGCAAGTCCATTCTTTTCTAACCATACGATTAGAACGTGAGGATAGTTTTGAAGCTATAGCAGGACGTTTCTCCATAACCTTCAGTGATCTTGGCCCGGTGTTCTCTCCCTGAGTGGCCCAGCAGTGTTTTTGCCTCATGGCGTGTTTTGTTCTCTCCCTGCCCTGGGAATGCCTGGCCCTCATTTTGACTTCTGCACCATCCTGCTTCGGATTGAGGCTCTGTGCTAGCCATGAAGTTGCAATCCCGAACCGCTTCAAATGACATTGATGACATAGTTGGTTGCCAATGTCAACAATGTTTATAAACGACAACACAGGTCATAAACAACGGAGTAACAAAGCCCTTTTTCTTTAGCATTGGTACTTTACTCACCTACAGTAGATGGTGTGTCCTATTTCCGACAGGGCTTTAGTACAGAAAAATGAAAGATGAATGGGAGGGAGGAAAGGGGGAACATTTGGGTAAAACATAAATATCCTATTGATCTCACACACTGAATACTCACATCTGTCCTCTTGCTACTCTGACCTATTTGTGAAATACTACCAGAAATTACTGGTCAATCTCTTCTCATGTCTCTTTCTCCCCATACCCTTAAAAGAAGATGTACTACATAGCCCAGCACATGTCCTTCTGCCTGTCCAAGCGGCAATATCCTTCCTTGAACCACTCTACGGTCATCTTAAAATAGTAAGAACGAGTGAGAGAGAAGATGGCAGAGATATACAGGGAAAGTAAAATCAGAGAAAACAGGGTTGTTTATCAAATGGAATCTTTTTTTATAGAAACTTAAACATCTCGACATACATTTCACATAGATTTTAACAAGAAAGTATGATATTGCAGTAATGTAAACTATATTCTCTATCAATTTTTCCTGACTAAACCTGCTGTATGTTAAACACAGCTGCAAGGCTGCGGGATGTCTAACCATTTCCCTCAGGCAGAAATATTTACCCCAGGGATAGAACTGTTAGCAAAGTGGATATACTTCCAGAGCCATGAAATAGGAATTGAGTTTGGGGTCCAAGTACTGAGACACAACTAGCATTCAAACTAAAACAGTTTATACTCTCCTCTCTATTACCATCCTGTATGAGATACAATACAGTGGCTATTGCTTATGTTTGATAGTTGCTCTTTTAAAAGGTAACATCGGTTGAGTGGTGTATGTCTGTTTAGTGTAAGTAACTTGTACTGGGGCTGCTTGTAAAACCCAAGAGATTTATCCTCTAAAAAGAATCCAGGAAAAGGATGCAGTAAAATAAACAGCTCAACCCATAAAGCATCTGAAGTAAAAAACTGTTATGACATGACTGGTCCGGATGGTGTCTGATCACTGTCAACACACACTCTCTCTCCCTCAGTCTCTCTCTCTCTCTGATCTCTCCCTTCTCTTAACTGTCTTTCTCTCTCTATCACACACACACACAAGCACGCACACACACACAGTTTTGTTTCGGTATCCTTGTGGGGACCAAATAACTGATTCCAATCCAAATCTTATTTTCCCTCAAATTAACCCTTAACCTAACCATAACACTAACCTTAAACCTAATGCTAACCTAAACCCCTAATCCTAAAACTATACCTAACCCTAATTGTAACACTAACCCTAGAATAGGATTTTTCAGGGCCCACAAGGATAGTTCAACACACACGCACGCACACACGCACGAGCACACGCACACGCACACACACACTACTAATTAGCTTGCCTGACTGTGTGTGTGTACGTTTTATCCAGAGGTTTGGGAGTACTTGTCCAGCTGGGACATGGATAGTGCTCTCATCCCTGTAGATCAAACACATGCTAATTAATTATATTCCAATAGCCTCACCAGAGAGCATGCTGATTGGTGCGCTCTGTCTGATTGACTCCCTTATTATTTGAGCTTCATGTGTGTTTTATGAAAACTCACAGGGCCTGTTCAAACGGGGCTCTTCTGATGCAGCATCAAAAGGACTATTATCACTCTCATGTTGATTACTCTCCTGCCAACACAAAACGTTTTCCTGGGGTTGCTGCCAGTTCTATTTGTCATTTATTCCCCAAATACAAATTCAGAGGATAGAACATTGTATAAATGATACAATCCCTCCAATAATATTGAATGAGTGTACTGAGATGCACTCTGGAGATGGATGTGGATTTATTGTCCTTGATTCTCTCGTCTAGACAGGTGGTTCCCACTGGTGTGCCTCCAGGAACTCTCAGATGTGCCTCCAGGAACTCTCAGATGTGCCTTGAAACTTTTCCTATTATTGAAAAAATAAATGTAACAGTCAATTATAGGCTAAACATGACATGTGGAACGCAGCCCACTGGTGTGCCTCCAGGAACTCTCAGATGTGCCTCCAGGAACTCTCAGATGTGCCTCCAGGAACTCTCAGATGTGCCTTGAAACTTTTCCTATTATTGAAAAAAAAAATGTAACGGTCAATTATAGGCTAAACATGACATGTGGAATGCACATGGGATTTTTGAATTAGAAGCACTAGTGCCAGTCAGATAATACATTAAATGGGATCTGTATCCTAACTTCTCAGGCTGTTTGAGAGGTGCGCATCATGAGCAAAGTCATTTGTATAATTTGGTTTCATCTGTGAAAAACATTAGCACAGGCAAGTCTGATATTTATTGTGGGGGTCACATTGAAAAATGTGTTCTGCCAAGTGAGAACTACTGCTGTGAACTACCGCAATTTTGTTTGTTTGGCCAGAAATGGTTGGGAAAAGGGTTCACTGTACATCCATGTTCTTATACATCTTATCTCAAAACGGCTCCCATACCAAGTAGATTTACAATATGCACGCAGTCCACTCTATTCCATTTAATGAAACATTCATCACTACTTCAGTGCTGTATGCCCAATGTCTCAGACTGCTAGTTAATATTTAGACTGTCCTCATATGTTGACTGGCCCATAATGCATTGACATCTGTGCAGGATGGCCATAATATCAGGGACTCCTACATGTCCAAGAGATAAGGGGCTGGCCCTGTGGCCCAATAGCCATGTAAGGGAATCTGTGACTGTCAGGAGTAAAAACAATACTTTCTTGAGAATGTTCGGAAAAAGTACTTCAGTTTCGGAGAAGGCTGAAGGTGAGGTTTGGAATAGGATAAAAATCCCATGGTCTGAAAATATTTTCCCTACATGATTAAATACAGTATGTATGTACAGTATATCATTTACAGTATTTATAGGTGACTGCAGGGGAGAAATGTGAGAAAAACATGTTATTTTAGTGCTACATAGAGAAAACATTCTACTCTGAGGGCAGGTTGGATTGTGTTATGGAGATGGAACAGCCTCTTCCCACTGGGCACACCACTTAATTGCGGAATATTTGGTTGATAATCTCAATGAGATTACAACCCATTTTCACCCACTCAGAAATACAACCAAAAGTTTGTTGAATCCCTAATGTGGTATCACAATGATTCCCTTACATGGCTTTCACTCCTTCTAAAAGCACAACCAAATTCCAATGGAAAATCAAATGTCAGATATTTGGTTTTGTTGTCACCAAAATGTGTTATCACTCTGCTTTCAATCATTTAAAAGCACAACAACGTTCAAATGAGAATACAAGATAGTTTGTTTATTCATTTATACAACAACTTAACGTGTTATCACTGTACTTCATATACTAACACAACCAAATGACCTGGATTGCAATTGAGATGGTTTAAATACATGGTGCAAGTGGTCAGAGCTGTTTGACATTCTGAACAGATTATAACAGCAATTGTGAAGATCTCCACAGACCTGAATCCAACATATATTGTAATTATATTATTATAAAAATTCCATTTGAAATCAATCACAGCTTGAAACCCTCAGCCTATATTTGTCTATATTTAGTTCAAACAATAGCGTTTGATGACCTCCAAAATGCTACAGGCCTCAATAGCATCACTGATGTTAAATGATTAATAAAGTATGGCCACGTTTCATTTGCTCTGTTAAACCTACCCTGTGGAATGCCTTTAACCAGTTCAGGATATTTGTGTCTCTGCATACAGACTTGACTCGGAGACTCCTCCTCCCAGCGCCCTTAAGGTATTTCACAGTGACCCCGCGGGTAAAAGAGACCGGGGTGAAGAAGAAGTCCAATCTGTTTATTGCTCTCCAATGAAATCATGTTTTTCTATACACCACAACATACTGCATCTTTCAGTGGAGAGGCGTTTTGAAATATCAAACACAATATAATTCAGTCTATAATTCAGTCTATAATTCAGTCTATACTGTACATCCCGTCTATGTGACACTTAAATTATTATTTTTCTTAAATTCACCTTTATTTAACCAGGTAGTCCAGTTGAGAACAAGTTCTCATTTACAACTGCGACCTGGCCAAGATAAAGCATAGCAGTGTGAACAGACAACAACACAGTTACACATGGAGTAAACAATAAACAAGTCAATAACACAGTAGAAAAAAATGGTCTGTATACATTGTGTGCAAAAGGCATGAGGAGGTAGGCGAATAATTACAATTTTGCAGATTAACACTGGAGTGATAAATGATCAGATGGTCATGTGTCACATACAGAGGAGACAGAACATGCAACAGTTGTGTCAGAGAACACAACACTGAAAAAGATTAGACATGAAAGTTGTGGCAAATCTTTCAGGTGACATTTAAGTAATTGTCCCCCTATCATCCTTTAGATATGTCCTATACATTGTACACACTGTTGTCATATTCTGATGGTATTCCTAAAGCTGGAATCCTTAATGTTGAAACAACCACGTCCGCTTACAATGTTTTTCCCCCTCTGACATCATTGCACGTGCGATAAAAGAGCACAGTATGAACCGATTAAAATATTTACCACGATTCGCGATGCTCCTCAGCTCAGCAACAAAAACAACAGTGGTGGAGCAGCCAGTAGTAATGTTTCCCCCAACTGCAGATTCCATCTTTAACCCAATTGACTTAACTTTTCCCATAGCTTTTTCTCCAAAGCTGCCCTTGTGGTCCGTCTTCCACACTACCACCAGAGCTCACCCCCTCCACTACTCCGTGTGCTGGCCCTCTCCCTCCCCTGCAGCTTCAGCATCTCCGTCACACTCCTGGCGTAAACATCTCTCAGGTTCACCCCTCCTCCCCTTGCTGCCCCACCCACCTCCGAGTCACCCAGCGAACCCCGCGCCAGCCTCTTGAGCGCCTCCCCGTGCCGCAGCGCCGCCTCCTTCATCTTGAGAGTGAAGTAGCAGGCAGAGAAGCGGTCATTGATGATAGCAATGGGCAGTGCCAAGATCAGGATTCCAGACAAGATGCAGAGAAAGGCCAGCACCTTGCCCAGGGTGGTGTCGGGGCGGATGTCTCCGTAGCCCACCGTGGTCATGGAGGTGGTGGCCCACCACCAGGCACACGGCACGCTGCTGAAGGAGGTACCGGGGATGTCATGCTCCAGGGCAAACTCCACCATGGCGAAGATGGAGATGCCCACGAAGAGGAAGAGAAGCAGGAGACCCACCTCCTCGTAGCACTGGGTGATGGTCAGACCCAGGGACTTGAGGCCTGGGAGACACAGGGATACAGAGGGCTGGGGTTAATTATACATCTTGTAAGGAGATTAAATGACAGATTACTTATTCAGGTCGTACACCTGAAAGTGCACTGTCTAACATTATATAGTCTGACGGCTGTCTGCACTGACGCGTTAGAATGATGCCATCTGTAGGAAGACCATGCTGAAAGTGTACACTTTTGATGGTATGCAAAATAATTTACCTGAATAATTAACTCTTAAATCAGTCTTAATACTCACTTGCCTAACATGAAGGTACTGTAGTGCATCTATCCAATTTATACACTGTATTCCACAAACAGCTAATATAAACAACAACAAGTGTGGATGTGCGAAACTCATGACTGAGTTTAGTGGGGAAAGTTTAACAGCAAGCTGGCAGTTAAAACAAGTGCAAAAACTGTAAATATACACAACTGAGCAGGTGGTAGAACTATTCACACGCTGAGATTGAGCAGGTGGTAGAACTATTCACACACTGATATTGAGCAGGTGGTAGGACTATTCACACACTGAGATTGAGCAGGTAGTAGAACTATTCACATGCTGAGATTGAGCAGGTGGTAGGGCTATTCACACACTGAGATTGAGCAGGTGGTAGGACTATTCACACACTGAGATTGAGCAGGTGGTAGGACTATTCACACACTGAGATTGAGCAGGTGGTAGGACTATTGACACGCTGAGATTAAGCAGGTGGTAGGACTATTCACACACTGAGATTGAGCAGGTGGTAGGACTATTCACACGCTGAGATTGAGCAGGTGGTAGGACTATTCACACTGAGATTGAGCAGGTGGTAGGACTATTCACACTGAGATTGAGCAGGTGGTAGGACTATTCACCCGCTGAGATTGAGCAGGTGGTAGGACTATTGACACACTGAGATTAAGCAGGTGGTAGGACTATTGACACGCTGAGATTGAGCAGGTGGTAGGACTATTCACACACTGAGATTGAGCAGGTGGTAGGACTATTGACACGCTGAGATTAAGCAGGTGGTAGGACTATTCACACACTGAGATTGAGCAGGTGGTAGGACTATTCACATGCTGAGATTAAACAGATGGTAGGACTATTGACATGCTGAGATTGAGCAGGTGGTAGGACTATTCACACACTGAGATTGAGCAGGTGGTAGGACTACTCACACGCTGAGATTGAGCAGGTGGTAGGACTAGTCACACGCTGAGATTGCTTGTAAAGCTCTCAAAACTCCTCAAGTAGAAAATAGATATTGGGTGAAGTTTACCAAGTATAATTTATGTTCTTTTTATCAAATATCTGGCCACTTAAATAAATGGACTTAAAAGGTAATCACTAGTCACTTTAAATGATGCCACTTTAATTATGTTTACATATCCTACATTACTCATCTCATGTCAATACTTTATTCTATACCATCTACTGCATCTTGCCTATGCCACACACCATCGCTCATCCATATATTTATATGTACATATTCTATTCATCCCTTTACATTTGTGTGTATAAGGTAGTTGTTGTGAAATTGTTATTCGTTAGATATTAGTGCACTGTCGGAACTAGAAGCACAAGCATTTCGCTACACTTGCATTAACATCTGCTAACCATGTGTATGTGACCAATAACATTTGATTTGATCAACTGAAACACTATTGTGAAACTATATGGGATCAAAATGAGACCTAGCTAGCACATTTGGTTCTTTGGAAGTTGTGGGAAAGCCCGTTTTTGGTTTCCATTGGTTCTGGAAATGAAGCCGTAAGTTTCATGAGCGGTAAAACTGAACGTTTATTAAACGTTCTGAGAATTTTGCCTGTTCTGGGTTCATTTTTAGGTAGGTTCTGAGAACAGAAGTGAACATTTTGCCTGTTCTGGGTACATTTTTAGGTAGGTTCTGAGAACAGAAGTGAACATTTTGCCTGTTCTGGGTACATTTTTAGGTAGGTTCTGAGAATGTTTGACTATTTATAGGTTATTTGAAGGTAATTAAACCATGTTCTGAGAACATGTTTCAATAAGCCTTAACACTGCAAGCTTAGTTTGGATTAACGATGTTCAACTCCAAGCACAGATAGGACACATGGACATTTATCTGCTTAGGCATTAATCATCAAACAAATAAAGAAATGTTTTATGGCACAGCGTCAGTAAGATTCATACCTATGCTCATCTGTTCTCTATCCATGGAATTAGTCCATTGTGCCACTGCTCATACAAAGCTGTTTATTATAGTCTATTCAAACATTTTAAAGGAACACTTAACACGATGGATGATAGTGAGTTTTGTTGATGCTGAGAACAGAATGTATATATTTTTCATTCACATTCCTAAAATGTTCTCTGAACATTACTGAAGTTTTCTTGTGGTTTTATGGAAGTTTTCATAATGTTCTCAGAACAATTTGAGAACATGACTAAATAGAATCATGAGGAAACCTATAGGAAACATTATGCTGAACTACTGAAATTCACACAGAAGAACGTTGTATCTTAACGTTCTCGGGAAACAATGTGAGAATATGACTTTAAATAGAACCACGAGAAAACCTAAAGGAAACGTTATGCTGAAGTTCTGACATTTCTTAACATTCTCTGAACTATTTGAGAACATTCCCAATTTCAAACGAGTTGGAGAGCATTCTTAGAACATTACCAAAATTGAAATGAAATGTAACCAATGTTTGAACATTTAGGACACGTTTTGTTGAAGCAATTTTTTGGGGGTCAAGTTCCTTAAATGTGCTGAGAATGTTACAAAGTCAAGCAACTATCCTGCACCATTCCAAGAAGTATGTGGGAAGGTTGTATGCAAAACAACCATAGGACAACCACGCTCTCACCAAGCTCTAAGAAACATATGGTTCTCAGAACGTTGTGTGCTAGCTGGGTCCTTTATTAGATTATATGGGTGCTTTCCAAGAGCACAAACAAGGAGGGTTCATAATAATAACACACTCTCAAGGACAACGCCAGCTTTACCATTTCTCTGAGCTTCAGGTATCTGTTTTCATATTGCTTTTGCATGATCTTTTTTTCCCTTTATCTAATCAGATTAGAAAGACACCCTGAGTGCTGTGTCCAGAGAGCTTCAGGAGCAGAGGAAAGAGTGATATTATATTCAAATAGGAGATAAGTATAAAAAGGAGGCTGTAGTTTTTTTCCTCATCTTTGTTTGCAAAATGATACAGTTATCGGGATGCAGCTTTGTTCAGGATATTGTTACAGACATATTGTCACACACATGGCAAGAACACTCCTGCTTTTATAGTTTGACTAAAGTCACTTTAGTCAGATCGTGGGACTTAAACTGAGCAAATGTCATAGACTCCTCAAGGATATCAAGATGTCCCAGCATGTAGACAAAGTGGAGAACATGCCCTGTAAATCCACACTTTTCCCCTAAAAGCATCTGTTTTATTAATTGCCATCACCCAGAGTGAGAAATCTATTTTTCTCTCTTTCTTTTCCTGATGCTATACTTACTTAATTTGTTGAAGTAGCATACTAGAGGGAATATGTCACAATCCCTCGCCAAAATCCGCAACATCCAAGCCATTCACGCGCACGGATGCAAATTTACACAGACAGACACAAATGGACTCAGGAACATTCACCTGTCAGGCCCGCCTTTCTCAATCCCCTGAGGAAATTTGTGAAATATGAATTAATATTTTTCTCTCCTTCTCCTAGCCTGTCATCGTTCCCTTTCTCACTCTTGCTATTTAGTTCTCTGTGAAGCATTTATTTGGGCTGCAATTTCTGAGGCTGGTAACTCTAATGAACTTCTCCTCTGCAGCAGAGGTAACTCTGGGTCTTCCTTTCCTGTGGTGGTTCTCCATCATAGGGCATGATGTTTTTTTGCGGCTGAACTTGAGTTCTTGAAATTTTCCAGATTGACTGATCTTCATGTCCTAAAGTAATGATTGACTGACTGTCATTTTATTTGCTTATTTGAGCTGTTCTTGCCATATCGACTTGGTCTTTTACCAAATAGGGCTACCTTCTGTATACCACCCCTACCTTGTCCCAACACAACTGATTGGCTCAAACGCATTAAGAAGGTAAGAAATTCTACAAATTAACTTTGAACAAGGCACACCTGTTAATTGAAATGCATTCCAGGTGACTACTACAAATGATTATACTGTAAGTGTCACGCCCTGATCGGTTTCACCTGTCCTTGTGCTTGTCTCCACCCCCCTCCAGGTGTCTCCCATCTTCCCCATTATCCCCTGTGTACTTATACCTGTGTTTTCTGTTTGTCTGTTGCCAGTTCGTCTAGTTTGTCAAGCTTACCAGCGTTCGTCCTGTCAGCTCCTGTCTTTTCCCAGCCTCTCTTTTTCTCGCCCTCGTGGTTTTTGACCCTTGCCTGTCCTGACCCTGTACCTGCCCGCCTGACCACTCTGCCTGACCCTGTACCTGCCCGCCTGACCACTCTGCCTGACCCTGAGTCTGCCTGCCGTCCTGTACCTTTGCTCCTACTCTGGATTATCCACCCCTGTCTGCATTGACCTGTTGTTTGCCTGCCCCTGTTGTCACAAACATTGTTACTTAACATAGTCTGCACTTGGGTGTTACCTTGATAGTATGTATAGATAGATGACTACATTACCTGTGGAGTGGCGTCCCAGTTTGAGCATGCGCAGGGACCTCATGAGCCTGAGCAACTGTACCACGCGGCCCATGTTCTCCAGCTCTGTAGAGCCACCGTGCAGAATCTCAACTGCCAGAGTCACATAGAAGGGCAGGATGGCTAGCAGGTCAATCACATTGGGAACACTACGGGTGAAGCGGCACTTGTCGCGTACGCAGACGAAGCGTAGCACCAGCTCGCCAGTGAACCACACCACGCACACATATTCCAGTGCATCCACGAAGAAAGGTGTACCCCCGTCACTGCCCCCACTCTCGTCACCGATCCCGTTCCCACCCACATCCCCCAGGTCCAGCGAGATGAGCACAATGTTGACAATGGATACCGCCACGAAGATGATTGACAGCGTGCCGAAGGCGCGTGCCGCTCGTGAAGACTCTGGCTTCTCCAGCAGGTCCCACAGGCGCCGGCGGAGATCTGGGCACGCGACGTCGTTGAAGTCTTCGTCCTGGCTTTCGTCAGCCTCAGCCTCGTTCCGTATGTCCAGGCTCTCCTTGAGCTCCTTGCGGCGGTAGTAGCGTCCCCGGCAGCAGGGATCGATGCAGAGCTCGTCGATGCCCCAGTACTCAATCTCCTGGAGGAAGGAGAGCACGCAAAGCTCCTCCCTGACATGCAGGTGGCCTGTGCGGTAGAAGTTTATCACATACTGGAAGGTCTGTGAGTTGCGGTCAAAGAAGAACTCATTCTCCAGGAAGTCAGTGTCGTCGCAGAGCTCTAGGGCAGAGTCCCGTGTCGACAGGGCCAGCTTGCCCAGCCGGGTTTCTGGGTGGGATGCCAGCAGCTCCTGGGAGAGAACGTAGCGGCTGCCACCCACATTGATGGTGAAGAAGTCCAGTGGGTCGCCACAGACAGGAGGGGGCTCGCTGTAGAAGACGCTGGAGTCTATGGACAGGAAGGAGGTGCTGTCCCCGTAGAACTCAGCTGGGCTGGATGAGCTGCTCATCATGGCGGTCACAGGCCTGGCTGGGGTGGAGGGGAAAACCTGAAGGGCACCTGGAGTGCAGTTGGGTATCAAGGAAAAGGTAAAACACTGAGGTCAACAGTTGTTCAGGTTCAAAATAGTGATTGGCACCAAAGCCAATTAAGACCACCTAGAGAACAGTTAACATGTAAGTCAGAATCTTCACAATAATTCCAAGAGGAATTCTCTACTCTGTCCCTGCTTGTTCCATCCCCTGTGTAGCCTATTAGCCTTGTGAGAAGGGAATACACTTTACAGCTTGGCTAGAAGCAGCCATTAGTTATCCGTAATCCTCAGTTAAACTCCTTCTGCTCCCTGAATGAAGAAATCCACATTGGCTGCTCCTACCAAGAGCATTGTGTCTGACATCAAATGAGTGAGAGGGAGAGAGAGAGAGAGAGAAAGAGAGGGGAGCGAGAGAGAGGGAAAGAGCCTCTGGCCATGTCCTAGTTATTCAAAGCTCTTTGTGGAGATTTAAATATTTTAGCTGGCCTACCTAATATTCCTATTCCCGTAATAATTAATTCCCTTTGTTAAGTCTATCTGCTATCTAACATCCTCATGGTGGTAATTAAGTCGCACATATTTAAAAGATAAATCTTGAAAAATGGATATCAGAGCAGTTGATCTGTTGGCAAGAACACAGACACTGTAGAATGTGCTCACCTGTCATGACCGAAAGGAACAACCATATAGTGAAAACATGCTCTGTGTGTAAAAGTAGTGAAGGTGATGATGATTTTCCATCATTTTAAGTGAAAGGAGGAAGATAATACCTATGCTATATCAATTGATATTGTAACAAATCCAAAAGGGTTATGTAATGAACACGAGGGGTGACAGAGAGCTGGTTTCAAGCGCAGGGCGCAGCAGGTGTTTATTGTAAAGGACCACAGGAGGAGGCAGGTAGCTGGGTCCAGGGGCAGGCAGAAGGTCATACACAGGGAGTCCAAAAGCGCTACAGTACAGGCAGGAAAAAGGCTAGTAACGTCGTCCGGGAGATCAGGCAATAGGTTGATAACAGGAAATCCGACAGGCTAAGGTACAGGCAGGGAATATGCAAAAGGCGTCGTTAGTGAGGCAGGCAAAAACGATCATACACGGGAGGAGTAAATCACGGGAAAAACAGAGCGTGTCACAAAACAAACAATACCTCACAGTGATGGGGGTGCAAAGAACTGAACAAAATCGTGTATGATAATGACATACAGGTGATTAGAATTCAGGTGATTGGGATGTGGAGAGTGAGCTGCATTCAGGGGATCTACGTGTTTGAGAGTGTGAGTTGGAAGCAGACGTTACAGGGCAAACTGTCGATTGCAATTTAAATAAAAAACGTCTGATCCTACCAAACAAGTTACTGAGTATGGAGATATTCTGATTATGTTAACTCTACATGTTTCTAAGCTCTCTAAATGGCTGTGTGAGCAAATACACATATAGAAAATAAAATAAGACGCCAGAATCACGAGTAAATTGGATTTTCTTGCAGGCAATCACGTTAACGAATGTGGTCATTGCAGAAGATATTTGATGAGCATACTGTATCATAACTGGCCGTGATTGGTGCCATAGGGCGGCGCACAATTGGCCCAGCGTCGTCTGAGTTTGGCCGGTGTTGGCCGTCATTGTAAATAAGAATTTGTTCTTATTAACTGACTTGCCTTGTTTAAAAAAATACATGACAGAAAAGGCAGGATAAATGGGGGTGTCTAGACAATAACATTGTAAAATGGCACCCTATTATACAATAACTACAACAACATTATATTACTGGCTTAACATCATAATGAAAACGAAATGAACTCATGTTTTTAATTTCACTTGCAAATAAAATAACTACCGACATTTTGTAAGCCTAATGGGTGAGCAGTTTGTAATTATGTAATAACAGAGCACCACATGTGTTTCTAATGACAAATAGCTGTAGATATTCTTGCTATAATATAAATCATGAATAAATATGCAATATAAGTTGCTGTCAATTATTTATTACATTGAAATAAAGTATTAATACGTTTTGCATTAAATAGTTATTTGTTGTCAGAGAAATTAGGTTACTGGAATGAACCATCTCTGAAAGATTAGGCTGTACTGTATCAAGTGGACCACCAAACTACAGTAGTAGTCACGAAACTAGCCCGACTAATATAATTTAGCCAATTTAACAACTTAACAAGGGGGAAAAGATTGGTCTTACCTGGCTATATATCGAGAGTTTTCATCTTGATAAAAGGGATGGTTGAGATTTCCATTCTCTCCATTAGCCAAGTTCTTTTTTATACTCTGCGTAAAACAGCCAGTTATGCGTTTTGACACTGGTGTTGGTCATGATTCTTATCTTCTTGCGAGCAGAAGTGAAAAAGAGCGCCAGTTACTCGAAGAAACATGACAAAACTCGTGCGTTTCAGACAGCTCTATGACCTCAGATGCGCACCGCGCACTCGACCATCTTGGCTCTGTCCTTGTTATTGTCCCTATCCCTTTAAAGTTGAAATAAAAAATGGTTTAAGGTTATGGTTAGGTAAGGTTTATGGTTAATGGTAGGGGTTAATGTTATGGTATGGAGGAACCAATGATTCCGGATTGTTCTAACCCTTTTAGCTCGCGGTGCTTTTTCAAAATGTTGAGTAGCAACGAGCACACGCAAGGAGTGGCGTTAGGAGCGAACTGTTTTTCTGAATATAGCGCATGCAAATGTCTTATGATGGATCTTTAAAAATCCAATTTAGCCTATTCATATTAGAAACCATTAAAATAAATATTTCATAATGAGTTTTGAACGTTAATGATATTACGTTATGCAGATGGATATTTCCAGAGAAATGGCATTTTAAACAATTTCACAAAATTGTTCCATCAAAAAAATGTGACCCATCTCAAAGGTTTTTTAACTGCAACACATTTTTTTGTCCATTCAAACATGTCTCTGAAAAGGGGCTCATCTACATGCACCATTGTTAACATCAGCTCATATGCATTTGCAAAAGTCCCCCAATCATTTGCTTTGAATCAGACAGAGCCAGGGGCCCTCAATTAAAATTTCCCCTGCCATTTCAGTTCTTAATAATGATATTTATTTTCCTTCCTTGTTTTATGAGAGGAAGCCAAGGAAGAGGAGAAACGTCAAAGTATTTTTTGTAGGATTTTGGTGCTTAAAATATCCACATCTATTTGTATAGATCCAGGACACTATTTTCAAAGGTAGGTTCATGAATTCCCATTTCTTCTCTACTTGTCACAGTTCACCTTCCGTTGACCCCAGAAAGCCCTAGGGTCTTTTCTTCACTACCCATGACAATTATGGAAGCATTATAAAAGCGTTGCGACAGGCTTTGTCTGCTGTGACTGCACCTCCACAGCTCTCCAGACATGCAATTACTGTCCATATATAGGTGGCGCTTCTCACATTGTTCACCCGTGTGCATGGAAAGAAAATGTATAAAACAGGATATAATGGGCCCTAGGTGACATGCAGGACATCAGGATCCAGGTTTATCTGTTCAGTGTCTACCAAAAATGATGGTTTCAAGTTCATATGGCTACAGAGTTAATAAACCCAGCAAAGAAACGTCCCCTTTTCAGGACCCTGTCTTTCAAAGATAATTCATAAAAATCGAAATAACTTCATTGTAAAGGGTTTAAACACTGTTTCCCATGCTTGTTCAATGAACCATAAACAATTAATGAACATGCACCTGTGGAACGGTCGTTAAGACACTAACAGTTTACAGACGGTAGGCAATTAAGGTCACAGTTAAGAAAACTAAGGACACTAAAGAGGCCTTTCTACGGACTCTGAAAAACACCAAAAGAAAGATGCCCAGGGTCCCTGCTCATCTGTGTGAACGTGCCTTAGGCATGCTGCAAGGAGGCATGAGGACTGCAGATGTGCCCATGGCAATAACTTGCAATGTTCGTACTGTGAGACACCTAAGACAGCGCTAAAGGGAGACAGGACTAACAGCTGATCGTCCTTGCAGTGGCAGACCACGTGTAACAACACCTGCACAGGATTGGTACATCCGAACATCACACCTGTGGGACAGGTACAGGATGGCAACAACAACTGCCCGAGTTACACCAGGAACGCACAATCCCTCCATCAGTGCTCAGACTTTCCGCAATAGGCTGAGAGGTTGGACTGAGGGCTTGTAGGCCTGTTGTAAGGCAGGTCCTCAGCAGACATCACTGGCAACAACGTTGCCTATGGGCACAAACCCACCGTCGCTGGACCAGACAATTGTCGAATCTTTGTTATGTTTATACAAATATTTACACATGTTAAATTGGCTGAAAACAAACGCAATTGACAGTGAGAGGACATTTCTTTTTTTGCTGAGTTCATATCAATAGTATACTATTGTGCTATTGAGACTTTTTAATTTATCTGCAGTCCCACTAACATTTATCTAAGCAATTTGAGGGCAGTTTCCAGAGGCACTGTAATGTCTGTACCATTTCTCCCATTGAAAAGTTACTTGGCACCATCTGCTGTTCATGAGAGGTATCACCAACAGGGGCGCAGCCAGGGATTTTGGGCCCCATCACCACAGGCCACACCAACCTTGTGCAATTGCTGTCACCACACACCTTCAGAACCCAATCGGAGCCATTCAAAGCTTTAAATAAATCTACCTTTGCAGGCTTGCAACTATCTTGTAGTCCAATATTTACTGTACGATATATATTGACAGTGAGCTATGAAAATATAACACATTGCAGACATGCATGCAACATTCTGCATACGGTGGAATTCAATATTTGTTCAAAGACTGATACCCTCTATAAGAAATGTACTAAAGGCCATCTTTTACAGTCTAAATTAAAATTTAATGGTACAATTCTTGAATGGAAAATTCTCTTAACATTAATGAATAACTTCAAATAAATAACTTAAATATACATTATCCTATGCAACTACAATAAATTAACATTATCATCTATAGAATGATATCACAAACAAAATAATAAAATCAGCAGCAGATTTTTGAACCAAGTACACATACCAACTAGAAAATAAGCTGCTGTAAAAGTGGAAACTGAAAATGGAAAATAAAACGGAAATGAAAAGGCCTGATGGTGGCGCTAGAGGAAAGGTCAAGTGGTCACCAAATCAATAGGTTTCTTTCACTTGGGGTCTTGATTGTGCACAACATATTTTATGGCAATCCAGCCATTACTTTGAGATACATCCTGTTCTGTCTTGTTCTCAGCCTGTGGGCATCATGTGTGTAGTGATCGAATATCCATGCCATTTAACAGTTATCACTGGCTCTTTCTCAGCCTTACTCACCAAGAGCCCAGCGCCTAACCTTCATAATAGCAAAGTCACTGATTAAGTCTTGAAGTCCAGCTTTCTAGCTAACTGACTTTAAATGGACAGTATGGCAACACTGCAAAGCCTGTCCTGGGACATAGTGGACCTCAAATAGTTGATCAGTTGTAGCTTACTGAAAGCTCTCTCGCCACCAGCAGTCACAGGCAGTGTGCAAAATATAGGTAAAGCAATGCACACTTCTCCAAAAATGCTTTGCAGCTGCATCTTTCAAATTACATTCAGGAGACCAAGAGGGGACAAATTAGGGGGGAAAGTGGCAGCATATACAGTGTTCAGGTGTCTTACTTCATTTTGAAACTCAGGTGTAAGACCTCTGGAATACTTCATGATCAGTTGTCGGCACACAGAAGGGACTTTATCCTCACTAATCTGCCCAACTTTCAGAACAGCAGAAAATTATTCTACCATTTTTTCAGTGGTGTGGAACCTAGTGTCAAAGTCACTTATGATGGTGTCCATAGCAGTAAAAAAAACACCGTTGTTGCACTGTCCTGAGCTGTCTCCTCTTGAGAGGTCTCATCATGTAATCTCTTCCTTTTCCTTTGGCGGCTGAGTTCCTTGCTAAATTGAGGTGCAACGTTCATTTGCGTAGCAATCAGTGTTTCCTCAGACAGGAGAGACTCCCATCCATCTCTAAGAGCCTGCATCTCTTCCTTTAAGGCTCTGATATTGGCTGCCTCTGTGTCAGAGATTTTTCCTGTCCTCAATGCATTGCAGTACCTGCAATTATGCCAATTGACATGTCATTCAACACAATGCTGCCCACCTCCTTTGGGAGGTTGGGTTGGGAGTAGGGCTGGTTCAGGGGTATGGGGATGGGGAGACAGGGCTGCTGGGCTTGAAGCTGCATCTGTTGGGCCTGGCACCAGGCAGGGGCAAGTGATTTAGTATGATTAGCTTGCTAAAAGTTTGCCTGTATTGATGTCGGCTAAAACATCTCTGGATGTTTACTTTTTGCCAAAAACAAGAAAATAAAAAGAAACCACAAGTTTTATTAGTACATTGTAAATCAGTCACAGGCCCTTAGAATCATCCCCCCCCCCCCCCCCCCCCCCCCATATGGCACCCCTGATCACCAAGATTAATATTGTGATTGGGTCCATATTTTATACACAACATCAATCATTTTGTATTATTCATTCATTTAAACAAATAATTAGTCCCAAAAGGGTGGTATCATTTACAAAAAAATAAGAGATATTTTAGAGTAATAACTAACTCACACCTCCAGAGAGTATGGACCAGACAGTGATCAGAATTTTGAGCTCCTCAATTCAGTTGGTTTCTCCTCCTCATCGAGTCCGTTTTCAATAGTCCCGCTCTCTGATGTTCTAAGATCAACAAGTACAAATCAATGAGTATGGTGCTTGCTTCAATTCACATACTTCACAATTCAAATATACATAGCTAAAATGTCTAAAACAGAGGGGTTACCCACATTGTCTTCTCCACGAGTGGGTCTATGTAGTCTTGGAGCTCAGTGTTGAGGGTCTCTGGCAGTAGAAAGCATAGCCCCCCGCCGATGAAGGGCAGGAGGCCACAGATGAGCATGGGCAGGGCCTGGTGGTACACCTCTAGCAGATGCATCAGAGGGACCAGGATGCCCGCCCCACGGGCACACATGGAGTTCAGACCCACACCATTCTGTCTGCAAGGACGACATGAAGAAGGACATTGCAATAAATGTATCCAAAAGTGGATGAAGATACATTTTGACATGTATACACAGTATGAAGAATGAGGATATTATTCTGCTGTAATAAACAGTATACATTGGGAATGTAACTAACCTTACAACGGTAGGATAGAGTTCAGCAGTATATACATAGACAATAGTGAAGGACGCTGCTATAGCAAACTTTCCAGTCACTGCAATGACCGTCACCAATACTGGAAGGTCTAAGGGTCAAAATAAGACAGAAATAAGTACCACCAACAGGTATGTTTCAGAATATAACGCCAACTACACCAAGTTCAGGGAAATTGGACGAAGATAAAACATTTGAATGCTACACAGTATAAACACAGATAGGGTAGATGGTTGAGCATTTGCATAACTGGAAACAGCCTTCGGTAGTCACCTTCAGGAATAGCAAGAATTAGGAGACAAGCTGCTCCACCAAAGAAGAGAGTGCCTGCCTGACAGGGCCTCCTGCCCAGGCGCTCCAGGAGGGTGTAGCAGCCCAGGCGAGAAAGAATCTCTGCCAGGCCAAAGATGAACTGGGTCAGGTAGATGTCCAGGCCAAAATGTCCCACGTTAAGACTCACACCGAAGTAGACCAGGCTGGTCACAAACCTGCCCCAAGGGAGAGTGGGAAAAACAGCTTGTATAAACAAGATGGGGCATGAAGAAATGCACTCCATGCTGGAATGCACTACAATTGTTGTGAATTAATGCATTTAAACAGTATTTTGAATATTGATCATAACAGATGTTGAGTTTGTATTTAGCTAAATCATTGGTCACACAAACCAGATGTAGCTCATGGTGAGAGCACGTTTCCTCAGGTTGGGTATCTTGAAGAGGTCCATCATACTGCCCGTTGTAGACGTGTTCTCAGCCTCCAGCTAGAAGAAGATGCAACTAAATAATCTACACCACAAATGCAACTTCATATATATATATTTTTGTTTTGTTTTTACATGTTTACATTCTGTATCCCCAAATTAAATGTATTCCAGTAAGGATGGTTAAATCACCATGTCGAGTAATGACTGGGGGACCTCTCTCCTGTTGACCGCAGCTGCCCTCTGGAGCTCCTGCCTGGCCTCATTCTGCCTGCCTTGAGTTAGTAGCCAACGGGCCGACTCTGGGAGAATCCTAGCGCGTACACACCCACACAATATTGGTCTACAAATCCCCCAAAAATGTGTGGTCATCCAAATATCCCTTCCAAAGAGATAAATAAGCCTTTGCTTTGATGAGAGGACAAACTCATCCACATAAAAATCAAACCTTACATGAGTATCTGGGGGCAATTTAATCGTTCCTTCCTTCCACCCGCTGCCCACGCACAAGCCACCATAAGGTATGAAGGTCAGGCTCACCAGAAGGTATGCAGGTCAGGATCACCAGAAGGTATGCAGGTCAGGCTCACCAGAAGGTATGCAGGTCAGGCTCACCAGAAGGTATGAAGGTCAGGCTCACCAGAAGGTATGAAGGTCAGGCTCACCAGAAGGTATGAAGGTCAGGCTCACCAGAAGGTATGAAGGTCAGGCTCACCAGAAGGTATGAAGGTCAGGCTCACCAGAAGGTATGCAGGTCAGGCTCACCAGAAGGTATGAAGGTCAGGCTCACCATAAGGTATGAAGGTCAGGCCCACCATAAGGTATGAAGGTCAGGCTCACCATAAGGTATGAAGGTCAGGCTCACCATAAGGTATGAAGGTCAGGCTCACCATAAGGTATGAAGGTCAGTCTCACCAGAAGGTAAGAAATTCAGGCTCACCAGAAGTAGACAGCCAGTAGGAGGACGGGGCTGGAAAGCACCAGCTGCAGGGCCCTCCAGTTGCGGACCCCGTAGGCGATCCACGGCAGCAACATCAGCCCCACGGCATAGAAACATTGTGAGAGGATGGTGAAGAGGGCCCGCTTAGATGTACTGGTCCACTCAGCCCCTTCCAAATAGGAAAATAACTATCACACACTACAATAACTATCACACACTACAATAATCAAACAGTGTTTGACTATTGGGTGAGCTCACCCAATAGTCAAACACTGTTTGATGATTGTAGACAGTACAAGGTGTTATATTTTGGCTAATTGAGATTAGAGTTTATGTGGTAAGAGACAACCTGGGAGTATTGCCCCACCTAGCACAAATGTGTTCATGGCAATGCCTGATATTGTCATGCCGACCACGAACCGAAGGCTAATGTAGACATAGATGTTGGGGGAGAAGGCAGCGGCCACTCCAAACAGCAATTGGAAGAGCAGGGAAACGAGGATGGCGAAGCGACGACCAAACCTGCGGGGGTATTTCACATTTTTGGGGTGACCTCTTCACTAAACTTGTGACAATTTAAAAAGTGGGTTGTGTGTTTTACCTGTCTGCCATAGGTCCAAACACCAGGGACCCTATTAGGAGGCCGGTCATGTAGATGGACTGGGATGCCTCACTCACACCTTTGTTGTCACACACCAGGTTAAACTGATGAGAAGGAAAGGAAAGAGGAGAGAATTTAGTTGCCTTTGATGATAAGGAAATAGATGTCTTCTTTTCATATTAAAAGCAACATACATGCCTAATCTCACAATATATCAGATACAGTGCATTCGGAAAGTATTCAGACCCTTTGACATTTTCCACATTTTGTTACGTTACAGCCTTATTCTAAAATGGATTAAATAGTTTTTTCCTCTCATCAATCTACACACAATACCCCATAATGACAAAGCGAAACAGGTTTTTATAAAAATACATAACTGAAATATCACATCTACATAAGTATTCAGACCCGTTACTCAGTACTTTGTTGAAGCACCTTAGGCAGCGATTACAGCCTCGAGTCTTCATGGGGATGATGCTACAAGCTTGGCACACCTGTATTTACTCCCGTTCTTCTCTGCAGATCCTCTCAAGCTCTGTCAGGTTGGGATGGGGAGCGTCGCTGCAAAGCTATTTTCAGGTCTCTCCAGAGATGTTAGATCAGGTTCAAGTCCGGGCTCTGACTGAGACCACTCAAGGCAATTCAGAGACTTGTCCCAAAGCCACTCCTGCGTTGTCTTGGCTGTGTGCTTAGGGTCGTTGTCCTGTTGCAAGGTGAACCTTCATCCCAGTATGAGGTCCTGAGTGCTCTGGAGCAGGTTTTCATCAAGGATCTCTCTGTACTTTGCTCTGTTCATCTTCCCTTGATCCTGACCAGTCTTGCAGTCCCTGCCGCTGAAAAACATCCCCAAAACAGGATGCTAACACCACCATGCTTCGCCGTCAGGATGGTGCCAGGTTTCCTCCAGATGTGACGCTTGGCATTCAGGCCAAAGAGTTCAATCTTGGTTTCATCAGACTAGAGAATCTTGTTTCTCATGGTCTGAGAGTCTTTAGGTGCCTTTTGGCAAACTCCAAGCGGGCTGTCATGCCTTTTACTGAGGAGTGGCTTCCATCTGGTCACTCTACCATAAAGGCCTGATTGTTGGAGTGCTGCAGAGATGGTTGTCCTTCTGGAGAGATAGGAGAACCTTCCAGAAGGACAACCATCTCCACAGAGGAACTCTAGAGCTCGGTCAGAGTGACCATCAGGTTCTTGGTCACCTCCCTGACCAAGGCCCTTCTCCCCAATTGCTCAGTTTGGCCGGGCTGCCAGCTCTAGGAAGAGTCTTGGTGGATCCAAACTTCTTCCATTTAGGAATGATGGAGGCCACTGTGTTCTTGGGGACATTCAATGCTGCAGACATTTTTTGGTAACCTTCCCCAGATCTGTGCCTCGACACAATCCTGTCTCGGCGCTCTAAGGACAATTCTTTCGACCTCATGACTTGGTTTTTGCACTGACATGCACTGTCAACTGTGGGACCTTATATAGACCGGTGTGTGCCTTTCCAAATCATGTCCAATCAATTGAATTTACCACAGGTGGACTCCAATCAAGTTGGGAGAAACATAACAAGGATGATCAATGGAAACAGGATGCATTTGAGCTCGATTTTGAGTCTCATAGCAAAGGGTCTGAATATTTATGTAAATAAGGTATCTGTTTTTAATTTTGTATTAAAAAAAATGTAAATTTAAAAAACTGTTTTCGCTTTGTCATTATCAGG
The DNA here is from genome assembly GCF_002021735.2 of Oncorhynchus kisutch. Classification (NCBI taxonomy): domain Eukaryota; kingdom Metazoa; phylum Chordata; class Actinopteri; order Salmoniformes; family Salmonidae; genus Oncorhynchus; species Oncorhynchus kisutch. Next base: position 62,521,524 of record NC_034186.2, read on the forward strand.
TATTGTGTGTAGATTGAGGAATTATCTGATTTGATCAATTTTAGAATAAGGATGTAATGTAACAATGTGGAAAAGGTCAATGGGTCTGAAAACTTTCGGAATGCACTGTATCTGTGGATAGAAAAGTGAATAAAGGTTGAAAACAAGACCTAAGCATTGACTTCATGAACAAGTCAAGGCCATTCTTACATAACTACGGTATAACTCTGATATACAGTTGAAGTCGGAAGTTTACGTACACCTTAGCCAAATACATTTAAACTCAGTTTTTCCACAATTCTTGACATTTAATCCTAGTAAAAATTCCCTGTCTTAGACCAGTTAGGATCACCACTTTATTTTAAGAATGTGAAATGTCAGAATAATAGTAGAGAGAATGATTTATTTCAGTTTTTTTTTTCATCACATTCCCAGTGTGTCAGAAGTTTACATACACTCAATTACTATTTGGTAGCATTGCCTTTAAATTGTTTAACTAGGGTCAAACGTTTCGGGTAGCCTTCCACCAGCTTCCCACAATAAGTTGGGTGAATTTTGGCCCATTCCTCCTGACAGAGCTGGTGTAACAGAGTCAGATTTGTAGGCCTCCTTGCTCGCACATGCTTTTTCAGTTCTGCCCACACATTTTCTATAGGATTGAGGTCAGGGCTTTGTGATGGCCACTCCAATACCTTTACATTGTTGTCCTTTTAAGCCATTTTGCCTCAACTTTGGAAGTATGCTTGGGGTCATTGTCCATTTGGAAGACCCATTTGTGACCAAGCTTTAACTTCCTGACTGATGTCTTGAGATGTTGCTTCAATATATCCACATAATTTTCCCGCCCCATGATGCCATCCATTTTGTGAAGTGCGCCAATCCCTCCTAAAGCAAAGCACCCCCACAACATGATGCTGCCACCCCTGTGCTTCACGGTTGGGATGGTGTTCTGCGGCTTGCAAGCCTCCCCCTTTTTCCTCCAAACATAACGATGGTCATTATGGCCAAACAGTTCTATTTTCATTTCATCAGACCAGAGGACATTTCTCCAAAAAGTACGATCTTTGTCCCCATGTGTAGTTGCAAACTGTAGTCTGGCTTTTATATGACAGTTCTGGAGCAGTGGCTTCTTCCTTGCTGAGAGGCCTTTCAGGTTATGTCGATATAGGCCTCGTTTTTACTGTGGATATAGATACTTTTATACCTGTTTCCTCCAGCATCTTCACAAGGTCCTTTGCTGTTGTTCTGGGATTGATTTGCACTTTCCGCACGAAAGTACGTTCACCTCTAGGAGACAGAACGGGTCTCCTTCTTGAGCGGAATGACGGCTGCATGGTCCCATGGTGTTTATAATTGCGTACTATTGTTTGTACAGATGAACATGGTACATTCAGGCATTTGGAAAATGCTCCCAAGGATGAACCAGACTTGTGGAGGTGTACAATTTTTTTTCTCTGAGGTCTTGGCTGATTTCTTTTGATTTTCCCAAGATGTCAAGCAAAGAGGCAGTGAGTTTGAAGGTAGGCCTTGAAATACATCCACAGGTACATGTCCAATTGACTCAAATTATGTAAATTAGCCTAACAGAAGCTTCTAAAGCCATGACATCATTTTCTGGGGGTTTTCAAGCTGTTTAAAGGCACAGTCAACTTAGTGTATGTAAACTTCTGACCCACTGGAATTGTGATACAGTGAATTATAAGTGAAATAATCTGTCTGTAAACAATTGTTGGAATAATGACTTGCATCATGCACATAGTAGATGTCCTAACCGACTTGCCAAAACTATAGTTTGTGAACAAGAACTTTGTGGAGTGGTTGAAGAAAATGACTTTTAATGACTCCAACCTAAGTTAATGTAAACTTCCGAGTTCAACTTTATATAACAAGGGACACAGATTTAAAACACAGAACATAGTGATTGATGTCTAAGCTTTTAGGAGAAAATTAGTGACATTATGAAAATGATTGTCAAGCTGCCAAATCAAATAGCATAAACAGAACCAAACGAACTTGGGCTATCTGCACAAAACTGAACTTCTCAACAGGCAGTGCATAGAGTTCAATAAGAGTTGGGCAGGGGTAATGCAATTATTGACCTCATCCCTACCTCTGTCACCAGAGTGGGGTTTCCTTGGGGCGTGTCGTAAACCCACCCATCTGTACAATATATGGTGCTGTTGATTCCTTGCTCTTGAATTGTTTCCAAGTCCAAGTCCACCGGTGTGAACATACGACAGCTCTCATATTCCCCGACATCATTCATTGGAAGTGTGAGATTTTTCTGTTGGTCATAGGTCAATTTGGGTCCACGGGCGAGTATCCAGTCGGTGTTGCAGTGGTGAGGAAAATTCATACCTGTGAAAACTTGGCTGAACATGTGAAAGGCCATGAATATGTTGGGTATCGATATTGCCAACAACAGGCGATTTTGAAATGCTCCAAACTCACCAACTACTGGGAGTATCTTTCCGAATGCAACCATTCTGTTCTCGCCTGGGGTCCTGCATGGAAGACATTGGAAAATGAATCCAAGAAAGCCTACCACTTTTGTAAAATAGGGGCTACCTACCTAAAACTATTAAGGTTTCTTTGACCAGTGGTATCCCTTTAGGAGAACCCTTTTTGGTTCCAGGTAGAAAGGTTGGTTCCAGGTAGAAAGGTCTAGGAACCAGATAAGGTTCTCCTTCAGGGCCATCAAAATAATAATTTATGGTTATATATTATATTATATTTAAGGATCATTTTTGAATTGTACACATTGTCAGCTAAAAGCTGAATTGCAGCATACATAGGCAAGTAAGTAAGTAAGTAAATAAAAAAATATGATATGCAGTATACAGTACAATATTACAGTTAAGCAGCACTAAGCAGTCTCACAAAGGCATAGGGATGTTGTAATATCTGTCAATCTGAGTAGGGGGAAGGTTCAGTTTGTGTTTGGATCGGGTAGATCTGCCACTGAATTGGCCTTTCTTCTGAGGTAGCCATTTGTTGTAATCCTGGGATTTTGCAAGCTTCTGGGCAAAGGATCTGCAGAGATGGGTGCGACCGGACTCCAGGTTGAAGTGGTGATGATGGTTCTCCATGAAGAGCCTTCGGTTCCCTTTTGTGGTAATGTCGGAGATGTGTATGTCCTATTTTAGGTTGGCTTGGAGTGTAACACCAAGCACTTTGGTGCTGGACACAACCTCAAGTGTGTGGCCGGAGATGTATAATGGAGGAAGGTGTCTTGATTCTATGAGGTTCAGGTCATCCACAAAGGCCCAGGAGTTGGATAGGGTACCCTCTGATTTTTATTTTATTTATGCAACCTTTATTTAACTAGGAAAGTCAGTTAAGAACAAATTCTTATTTACAATGACGGCCTACCAAAAAGGCCTTCTGCGGGGACGGGGGCTGGGATTTAAAAAAAACACACACACACACAGGACAAAACACATATCACGACAAGAGACAACACTACATAAAGAGAGACCTATGACAACATAACAAGGCAGCAACACATGACAACACAGCATGGTAGCAACACAACATGACAACAACATGGTAGCAACACAAAACATGGTACAAACATTACTGGGCACAGACAACAGCACAAAGGGCAAGAAGGTAGAGACAACAATACATCACGCAAAGCAGCCACAACTGTCAGTAAGAGTGTCCATGTTTGAATGAAGAGATTGAGATAAAACTGTCTAGTTTGAGTGTTCGTTGCAGCTCGTTCCAGTCACTAGCTGCAGCGAACTGAAAAGACGAGCAACCCAGGGATGTGTGTGCTTTGGGGACTTTAACAGAATGTGACTGGCAATAGATGATATCTCAGATAGGGGGGAGTGAGGCCTAAGAGGGTTTTATAAATAAGCATCAACCAGTGTGTCTTGTGACAGGTATACAGAGATGACCAGTTTACAGAGGAGTATAGAGTGCAGTGATGTGCAGTGATGGCCGAATGGTAAAGAACATCTAGTCGCTCGAGAGCACCCTTACCTGCGCCATTGACGTGAGCCACGAAAACAATTGGACCAAGCCGTGTGCCCTGGGGGAGGCCACAGGAGAGTTCTTGGGCCTGGGATAGAGTCTCATGGGATCTTGTAACCTGGCTACGGCAGGAATGGATGTTTCAAATTCATGGCATGATCTGTGGTTGGACAGATAATTGCAAAAGGTGTTTCATTGCAATTGCGTGATCCACAAGAGCAAAGGCCTTGCTGTAGTCTGTCAGGACCCATGTGCTGGAGGTGCCTCTAGTGTCTGCTGTTCTGTACAGGCAGTGGGTGGGTGGTCGTCCCTTCAGGCAGCCAAACTGTTGTTTGGAGTTGTTCTTTTGAATATCCTGTGTTGCCCATTCAGCAACAAAACCTTCACACAGAAGGGGCGTGAGTGAGATGGGCCGTAGCTGATCAATCCTCTGTGGATTACTCTTCAGCAGGAGGACTATTATCTCCTTCCATTGATGTGGACACACTCCTTCACACAGGGAGGTATTGAAGAAGTCAGTCAAGTGGGTGGATATTGCAACAGCGACTTCCCTGATGAGTCTGCCACTGATGAGGTCAGGACCTGGGGCTTTTCTGGTCGAAACAGAGAGTCGTTTCCTGTGCATTTCCCATGGTTCAACAGTGGAGAGTGGCATAGCTGACAAAAATGCAGTTAGGTCTGACAAGTTTAGTGTAGGTAATGATGTGGTTACAGATGAAAACTTGGCATTTATAGCATTAGCAATGGCAGAATGGTTGTCTGGGTCGAGCCTGTCAACTTTGATGGAGATTGTCATTTTACTCCTGGTCAGAGATTTATTTTGATGGTACCTGCTTTTTGCTAACCATAACGAGTGTAGCATACAAGTCATAACGAGTGTACAGTGCATCAAAGATGCAGAATTTTCTTAAAAAAGGTCAAATATGTTATTTCCAGTTACATAAATAAACCTATATTTTAACCCAAGAAAGCAACCTGGCCTTTGATTAATACACTCAGCTTATTATTACTGACCATCAAGTCGACCTAAAATAGTCAGTCTAGTGTGGGATAGAAGAAATCCTATTCTGAAAAAGCACTAATATTGTGAAATAGCCCAAATGCAATTCGTGTCATCAAGTTTAAGGCCTACCTTTACCAGGTGAATCCCTTGCCTGGCCCCCGCTATTTTGCCTGCTCAACAAGGTAAAGGTGGTAGCAGCACGAAGTACTGTACAGTGTAGTTAACTGATGAATTGACGTGTCAAAATGTTAACTCTTGAGGGAGTTCTATTATCCTGAGCCGCGTAGCAACGGTCAATGGCCCGTGACGCGGAACGGGCAAAAACCGTGAGGGAGGAGCGCCAGTTTCAACTCGAACAGTAATCTGCGCCAATAGATCATGTTGTCAACAAGGTAGCATGATGCATCGTCCAGAAACATAAACACATCTATTTTCCATAAAATATGTATTCGAATTTTCAAACTAGTTTTCAGTGGGAAGGCAGATAAAGCGTTTTTATCAAAAACAATCACTTTTGCATGTAAAAAACAACAACAATATACTCATTACTCCATGTGCTTATGGCCGGTTCAAAACAACTGTGAAACTCGGAAAAATACAAGGTCAAATCATGACGTCAGTGATATTCAAATCGGAAAGTCTGAGCTCTTGAAAGAGGTCCGAGGTCCCGAGTTGGAATTCCGAGTTGGCTGACCATTCAGATGGATTTTTCCCAGTTGGAGTGCATTTTTTCGCTCCGAGTAACCAGTTATTTTGAACGCGCATTTTGAGCCGACTTCGCTGCGGACGCCCGGAGGCAGCTCAGTTCCAAAACGAATGCAATCACCCTTCACCCGCTACAAACTCCTACCACCGGGGTAACTCGGGCCAGATAATCAAATCCCCTCGTTGAGTGTATTATCCAATCGACCAATACAACCAGGGAAATACGGACTTTGGATGTTAGATTAGTCCTAATTGGCTCATTTCTAATATTGTGTGGTTTAGTTTAGTCATGGTCGACTACTTTCTAATGTTGTGTTGTACGTCATCTAAATGATTGCCCATTGACGCCCACACTGCAACAAACCCGCCATTTGGAACCTAATCCAATTCTGTTTTGGTGACAAGGTAAAGTATTTTGAGTATATTGGCATACTGTAATAGTTGGCTATAGATTTCCAATGAGCCAGAATGGTCATATTAAGTATCATTGTAGCGATAAAACAAATGTCAGCAGTTAGACGCATTCAGTAACTAAAAAGAACTGGATGGCTGCTACGTTGACAAGAAGACTGAGCTAACCGCGGTAGCTAGCCAAGTCAGGCAGCATCAGCGGAAACGTATTGACTTTACTAGATAACTATCTCGTTGATATGTTTCTATCTAACACCGTCATTGTTAATACAACGGGTTAGTAAATATCTAGATAGCTAGCTCGTTTTCAGTCTGTGTGGTGGCAAACTTTGATACATGGCGTATAGTTGGCTAGCTAGCTAACGCTCTGTTCAAAACAAACCTGCGCGCCAAATTATGTCTCCGGGCGCCACACTGCAAAAAGTTAAACACCACAAGATTGAATGGAATTTACTGTTTTAGCTGGCTAGCTATGTATACTTATAATGACAACTATCTGGTGGTGGGTAAATTGTGATTGATTGCAATTTTAACTAGCTAACGTTAGTTTTTGTTGTATTGTTTGTGCTTGCTAACCCTTAACATCTTAACTATCTAACAATGTTCTCAGACATGACATTGTCAAGTCCGATGGAAAGTTGTTGACTAGCTAACGTTAGCTTAATGTTTTAGTTATGTTATTCGTGTAAAAAGGAGGGACTATAGTCCGGTGCTTCTCCAGGGATATCTGGCTAAACTGATGATGGAACTACTTTCTTCCCAAAACAGGGCAGCAGATGTTACAAAGTGCACTGACATGACTGAAGCAATGGATGAAAAGGTTTGTCCCCTGTCGGATGAGGTAGAGAAAGAACCAAAGGTTGAAGACCTGGCGGACTCACCAGAAAAGGCCCAAAAACCACGGAATGAAATGAGTAGAGACATAAGTATGATAAGTCAATAATATTTATGAACCCGTTTTGCTCAATATAGACCTACACTATTAATTTATAGTTCAGTACAGGTATCTAGCTAGTTATCATCCCTCCTTTACCTTCCTCAGCTTTGCATGGGTCCGACTTGTTAGTTATTGCATGCACAGAGGCCTGGTTTGCTACAGTTGATGAAGCCAGCAGCACTGAATTATATTTGACCTGTTATGTTCTGCTTGCAGCTCTATCTCAAATAGTTGAAGGGAAGAGAGAGAAAAAGATGGTGCAAAGACTTGATTTCCAGGTTGCAAAACCTGCGAAGGTGCTGAAAGTTGAAAATGGTAAGATGGAGCATCCTCTGACATGCCTATCACCAAAGGCTATAGATGTGCACAGATAACTTTTCCAAAGTTTTGTTGACATGAGACAGAATGAAGTCTGTAAATACGTTCTCATCAGTCTCGTAGTCTATTGGGATGCAACTGTATCATGTACCAGCCCCGCTGGGATCCCATATAATGCTCCCACCACCATTTTGCCCTCAGTAGTCAGCTCATTATTTAACAGTACAACCCTAATTTTTTCACTCCCTCTCAGGTGGCGGAGATAAATTAGGAGACATTGCGAGAGTGAACCACCACCTCGGAAAGCTGAAGGTTCCAGATCTGAAACCTCTTCATACAATACTCTTTGATATGCCAGGTAAGGTAAGTGTATCTTACACTTTTTTTAAAGGCTGAGTAATGTCACAATGGACACCCCTGTGTGGGTAAAACAACTCTAGAGTTGTTAGTCGGTTGTGTCATTATTGATGGTTCTTTCCTCAGATTGCCACAATGAGGAAAAATATGCGGCTGTTCAATGGCTTCCCGTTCGAGGTTGACAGTGAACCCTATATGAAGAAGAAGGAGAGGATGATGAAGTAAGAAGAAGAGGGGGTTGCGCAGTTAGGACTGGTGAAACAACAATAGTAGCATATATACTGTACCAGTCAAAAGTTTGGACACGCCTAGTCATTCAAGTTTAAAAAAACGTTTTTTTACTATTTTGTAATGCCGAATACATCAACTATAAAATAATACATCCAATCATGTAGTAACCAAAAAAGTGTTAAACAAATCAAAATATATTTGAGATTCTTCAAAGTAGCCACCCTTTGCCTTGATGACAGCTTTGCACACTCTTGGCTTTCTCTCAACCAGCTTCATGAGGTAGTCATCTGGAATGCATTTCAATTAACAGGTGTGCCTTGTTAAAAGGAAATTTGTGGAATTTCTTTAATGTGTTTGAGCTAATCATTTGTGTTGTGACAAGGTAGGGTTGGTATACAGAAGATAGCCCTATTTGGTAAAAGACCATGTCCATATTATGGCAAGAACAGCTCAAATAAGCAAAGAGAATCAACAGTCCATCAAGAACTTTGAAAGTTTCTTCAAGTGCAGTTGCAAAAACCATCAAGCGCTATCATTAAACTCTCATGAGGACCGCCACAGGAAAGTAAGTCCCAGAGTTACCTCTGCTGCAGAGGATAAGTTCATTAGAGTTAACTACACCTGAGAAATTTAGCCCAAATAAATGCTTCACAGACTTCAAGTAACACACACCTCATCAACTGTTCAGAGGAGACTGTGAATCAGGCCTTCATGGTCCAATTGCTGCAAAGAAACCACTACTAAAGGACACCAATAAGGAGAGACTTACTTGGGCCAACTTTGGCTCCAACCGCTATGTCTTTGTGAGACTCGGAGTAGGTGAACGGATAATCTCTGCATGTGTGGTTCCCACCTTGAAGCATGGAGGTGTGAGGGGTGCTCTGCTGGTGGCACTGTCTGTGATTCAAGGCACACTTAACCAGGATAGCTACCACAGCATTCTGCAGCGATACGCCATCCCATCTAGTTTGGGCTTAGTGGCACTATCATTTGTTCTTCAACAGGACAATGACCTCCAGGCTGTGTAAAGGTTATTTGACCAAGGAGGAGAGTGGTGGAGTGCTGGATCAGATGACCTGGCCTCCACAATCACTTGACCTCAACCCAATTTAAGATGGTTTGGGATGAGTTGGACCGCAGAGTGAAGGGAAGTAGCCAACAAGTGCTCAGCATATGTGGGAACTCCTTCAAGACTGTTGAAAATACATTCCAGGTGAAGCTGGTTGAGAGAATGCCTTGACAGCTTTGCACACTCTTGGCAAAGGGTGGCTACTTTGAAGAAATATATTTAGATTTGTTTGAACTTTTTTGGTTACTACATGATTCCATATGTGTTATTTCATAGTTTTGATGTCTTTACTACTATTCTACAATGTAGAAAATAGTGAAAATAAAGAAAAATCATTGAATGAGTAAGTGTCCAAACTTTTGACTTTTGACTTTTTATCAGGGAGTCATACTGAGACCACGGTCTCTTTTAGAGATGAGTCCTGAATTAAATAAATGACAGAAAATACAAACAACAACATATAAATGCAAGCAGACAGAAACACGGTCATTAGAAATGAACATTCATCTGTAAAAAGGTCCTCAATCAGCTTTCTGAATTGCACTAGACACGAACACATCCAATTTTAGAACATTTTGAAGATTGTTCCACAAGGTGCAAGAACTAAAAGCTGATTTACCCAACTCGGTAGAGACCAAAGGAATTTCCAGAGTTAACCATCCCTGAGACAGGGTCATGTAACTTGTCTAAAGTTGAGTAATTATGTTTGGTACAGTGGACTTTTTGTTTATAAATGAAAATAGCAATGTATCAACCTACGTAACTTGACATCAGAGGGCCAATCAACTTTCTGGTAGAGAATGCAGTGATGAGTACTATGATTGTCGCCCGTAATAAAGCGCAGTGTGCTATGATAAACTGCATCTAACGGCTATAATGAAGTAACATGTTTAAACATTTATCTGAACTATTGTTGTGGGTCAAACGTACTCCATTGCACAATAAACAAGCAAACTAATGACTAGTATTTGTGTGCTCGGATTCAGGATAACATGCGTAAGGTTGAGGACCATCTGTAAAGTGTTGGACCTGGAGAAGGGTGGAAACCAGTCAGTCCTCATCGACAGGATCATGACTTTCCTCATGAGTCCCAGAATATCAGGAAAGGTGAGTTAAAGGTCTTCTTTATTTAAAAAAAAAAACTGTCTTTAACAGTTTTCATGTCGTGACTGCTCTTTAGCTAGATACACATTTCTTGAGTTTGTTGTCTTGTCAAACAGAATACAAAATCCTTCCCATCTGCAGCCTGTGATCTCAAAGAGGAAGAAGAAGTCTAAGAAGAATATCTCAACCAAAGACTCTAAGAGCAAGACCAAGGCTAAGGCCAAGAGTATATCCAGCAGCCCCCGGAAGGTCAAAGCAGTGAGCAAGTCCAAAGCCATAGTTACTGATTCTAGCAGTGATGAGGATGATGACGATGACGACGACGAGCAAGGAGTCACAGTAGAACAAGACGAGTCAGATGCTGAAAAGAAGAGCGAGAAAGCGGGAAAGCGGGAGAAGGTGACGACCGATGAAGATACCGACGATTCTGAAGACTACGACGATGAGGTGAGGAGAACTGAAATGTTGTAATGTAAACTGATAGGTATTGTCCATTGGAAATGTGTATTTTCCCTTATTTGGTCTTGGACAATACTAGTGCCACTATATAAATATTCTAGAACTGCAAAAGGGAACGGTCAACCTGTTCTGTCACTCACAGATTAACCACAAAGTCTCTTCTCTCCTACCAATCAGGATCCCAAGTCAAATCCAGCAGCCAAAGGTAAGAGAACACCTGCCAAGAAGCGCGCGCAACCAGCAAAGAAGGCAGCTCCTGCCAAAAAGAAAACAAAAGACTCCAACCAGTCTGAGTCTGATTCAGACAAGGATGATGAAGATGAGAAAGACAGCGAGAGTGAAGTTGAGAAGGTTTGATTCTTCTGTCAATCTGTCTCTGATTCTGGATATGCTAAACTCACAACAAGTCTTGTCAATACAAAAGTCAACCGTTTGGGTTTGTGTTCATATTTGTATGTAATTATGTAACAGGTCATGTCTATAATATCTGGATAGGGTTTTTACCCATTTGTCTTTATCTTAAACTAATGGAATTAACTCATGGATTGACTTGTCCTCAGCCAAAAAAGAAACCGTCAGCTAAGAGGGCAGCACTGGCTAAGACTAAGAAAGCAGACAGCAGCAGTAACAAACAGAAAAAGACTGCCAACAAAGGCAATGGTAAGAATATGTAGATTTACTTTTATAGCGTGTGTCATTGGCAACCTGTAGACTAATGCTTATTATGTTTTTCTCTGCTTGTTTTCCTACATAGCAGCACTCGACAGCTCGGATGACGATGAGCCGTTGATCAAGATGATCAAGAAGCCTCCTACAGATGAGCAGCTAAAGGAAACAGTGAAGAGGCTGCTGAAAGACGCCAACCTGGAGGAGATGACCATGAAGAAGATCTGCCAGAAAGTATGTTTGCTTCTCAAATATCTGATTTGATATCACAATGTTGGTTGGTTACTTTTTAAAAGTCTCTAACGCAACAACTTCTCTGTCCCAGGTGTATGACACATACCCAGAGTATGACCTGACCAGCAGAAAGGACTATGTCAAGCAGACAGTAAAAACGGTGAGTTACCTGTCCTCCCTTGGTGTTCTGGAAAAGCAGCACTGTGCTTGCCTTATAGACTACTCAAGTCTGTCAATGTCATTACCCCCCCCCCCCCCCCCCCCCAACAAAAAAGGTGTGTGAATGCTTTTCAATTATGTTTTATCTGTTGGCAGATGGATTTCTTTGTATAACCATCTGTTTTGTTCTTTGCAGCTGATTTCCTAAAGAACATGGGAAAAGGACATAAACAGTCCTTGTGACAAATAACTGTGAATGTTCCAATGCTGGAGAAGGATAATCAAAAGAATGTGCCTACCTTCTTAGAACTGCTCAAACTCTAAGTTTTACTTCGTTGTGTTTGTTTTTATTTCAATCCTAATGTTTTTATGTTTCTGTATTATGTCATTTCCAATTTGACTGCACACTTCTCTTAGGTCATATGTAACATGCTACTTAAGGCTTATGCATTTGAGTCATTGCTTGTTAATAATCTGTGCTTTGTTAATACACTTTAACTTGACAGTTTTTCTACTGATCCTAAGCAAAGGGTGTTAGGCTAAACGAACAGTGTTTTAGAGATTCAAGGTTGGTCACTAAAAATGGAAACATGTCCTCAGGCAATGCATGAATTCACACAGTTTATTTTAAATGTATTTCCTGAATTGACCAGTCAAAATGGAGTAAGGGTCCTCACTATAGCCATCCACTGCCTTTGCCTTCTGAGGAGAATTTCAAATCTTTCCCTCTGGTTTTGATGCACATAAAACAGCCTTATAGCAACAAGGCTGGGGTGTATTCACTAGGAACCGAAAGGGGAGGGCCCTACTGGAATTTGACCAATAGAAACTCTGGTTTTAGTAAGTATGCGGTTTCTGTTGCAAAACATTTTGGACTAATTATTCCATTCTCCCTAGACATTTTGTGTGAAATTGTTTTGCATGGCAAGCTGTTCAATTGAGTTTTGAAAAGTATTTATTGTCATGGTCAAGTCTTCAAACATATTCCTTGATTGCATTTATAGGACTTCATGTTTTTATATGTAAATGTGTACATTTTGTTAATCATTCCCTTTTGATGAGATCCTGTTTTAGTCCTTAATTTGTCTCTGTATGCAGTACAGGATTCTGATTTATGTAGGTACCTTGCTCAATGAAGAGTTGGATCTTTTTAGGCAATGTACCTTTGACAAAGTAAGTCATTGAATGAAAATGTCTTCCAATGTTCTGCATATAAATTTACATCAGATTTTCGAACGAACACTTGTCTATCTAGTGTTATTACTAAGGCGGTAAACAGTCACGATATTGGCCCTGTTACGGCGCATCAAAACCATAATGTCATGTAAATTGTGACTGTCTGACAGGTACAAACAATATTGGTCAGTACTATCTGGAATCCATGGGATGTTCCTACGTAACCATTTTACATTTAAAGTAAAATGGGGCTGAGGAATGGCTCGAGGATCCCGGATAGCAGGGACTAAATAATATTGTCTGTTTTCAAGAGGATCAAAACAGTATTATTAAACTGGGTGGTTCGATCTTTGAATGTTGTTTGACTGACATCTGTGGCATATCAGACCGTATACCACGGATATGACAACATTTGTTTTTACTGCTCTAATTGTGTTGGTAATCAGTTTATAATAGCAATAAGGCACCTCGGTGGTTTGTGGTATATTGCCAATATACCTCGGCTAAGGGCTGTGTCCAGGCACTCCTCGTTGCGCATAAGAACAGCTGTTAGTTGCGGTAACATATACCACACACCGCCCCGGCCGTATTGCTTAAATGCATCGTTGGGAAAATGTGACTATTAATAATGAGTCATTATTTATGACGTACGGTGATTTGTAGCTAATTAGTCGTCAGTCTGCCGAGGGGCGGCAGGGTAGCCTAGTGGTTAGAGAGTTGGACTAGTAACCGAAAGGTTGCAAATCTGTCGTTCTGCCCCTGAACAGGCAGTTAACCCACTGTTCCTAGGCCGTCATTGAAAATAAGAATTTGTTCTTAACTGACCTGCCTAGTTAAATAAAGGTAAAAAAAAAAAGATGTCGATCAAGCCCATTGAGCAGTTAATACAATGTGATTTATAGATTGGTCAGCTTCGCCTTTAAGTCTGCTTGTGACTGAAAGTTGACAGATTTAAGACTTCTAATGATGCCTACATTTCAGGGAAGCTGGTTATAGTTTGTGTGCTCTTATTGGACGCAAGAGAAGATATCCAAGCGTGTGGATTGGCCAACTGAACACATCAATGGCGATGGAAAAGACCGACGATGTAACCCTGTAACAAACTAGTATCTTAGATACCGTCTCTGCATTGTAACGTATTGTAGCACTTGCAGTCAATACGAAGAATACATGCAGCTACACATTTGGTTGCTTTCGATAATGACAATTGTGTTATAATGTATATATTTTGAGCTTAGGAACACACGAATTATGGTTTAGTCAGTAATGTATTGTGTGTGCGTGAATGTGTATGATCACGTGTTTAATGCGACCGCCTTCAAGACTGGTTCAAACTCGTATCTATCCACGGACGACAACCTTATTGAAATTCACAACTCACTGCAGCAGTTTTGCTTTGACTGACAGCGAGACAGCATTCCAATTGAAACCTCTTGTGGACAAAGATATTATCGTGCTATGGGTAGTTTCTGTCTCTTAAGAAGTCTGTGTCTCCCCCGCCAGGTCGGCCTACCATTGGTCATGCATAGGCAATACAGCCTCGATATTTCCGCTCAGCTTCTCCGAACGCAGGGCTATGTGAACGGGCAATGGATCAATGCTCCCTCTACCTTCCCAGTGCTGGACCCAGCGACGGGGGAAGAGATTGCGAAAGTCGCCGACTGCGGTCCAGCAGAAGCTAAACTAGCTGTCGACGCAGCCTACAAGGCATTCTACTCCTGGAAGCAACACACAGCGAAGGTATGCCTCTACTTTAATTATGCTGAAATACCGTTGACTTGACAGTTGACGATCCGCAATTCTGTGAATAACATCTTGATATTTTTTTCCCATCTACCACCGCTTTCCCCACATTTCCTAGTTTCATGAAATCAGTGTGACAGCTGCTTTCCCTAACTATTGTGACTAACATGCATGTTAGGCAGAATATATTAACCTAATAGACCGTCAAAGTGCACAATTACATATCTATTACAAGCGTCAAAGCCTATACCCCAGGGTTCATTGTTTTGGGGCCTGTAGTGTAGTGTAGTGTATGCTCAATAATAGCCTGGCCAAATAACTACTTGGCCCGCAAAGTAGCCACTCCAGGTTGCAGGGCTGTTTTTTTTACTGTCGTGTCCGTGAGTGATTATGCAATTATTAAGCCAACTCACTCACTGCCATATTAATACTTCACCAAGCGTACACTAGGCAGGGAGGGAGCCTTGAGAGAATATCAAAGTCTGACTCCAACATCTTATACTGTAGTTTGGGGAGATTCCTGTTCATGCCAGTTTTGTCTTTGATCTGGTAAAGATGGCCTCATTGTACTGGTTTTCTGTCCATGCAGCCAACAACCCCCCCCCCCCCCCCCCCTCTCTGTCCCATTTTCATCTTGCAAATAAATGCTCTGCTGCCATGCATGTGAAGCAATGCTTCAGTGCGAGAGGGACTGAGTGAGTGGAAAGGCAACAGCCAGAGGCACCACTCACCATCAACACCTCATTAACTTTCAATACACAGCACACATTGTTGCATCAAGTTCCATCTCTGTTATCAGGAGCTGCTAGTTCCAGGGAGCACTAGTAAGACCAGACAGGGTCCTCCAGATTCTTGTGGATCATGCAACTTACTGATTCCATGATCTGATTTTAATGTTGTTTCCTTCCTTAGGAAAGAAGTGTCCTTCTACGGAAATGGTACGATCTGTTGACGTTGAACAAGGACGACCTTGCTAAGCTGATCACCTTTGAGTGTGTGAGTATTGTTTTGCTGGTTTTGCTGTCTGTGTAATGATTTGTATTTCGTTCTGAGTAGTAAACCACTTGTGTGTTCTGCACCTCTTAGGGCAAGCCCATGAAGGAGTCTCTGGGGGAGATTGCTTACGCTGCTGGCTTCCTGGAATGGTTCTCTGAGGAGGCACGCCGTGTCTACGGGGATGTTGTGCCCTCGGCTGCCAAGGACCGTAGGATCCTTCTGCTCAAACAACCTGTGGGTGTGGCCTCAATCATCACTCCGGTGAGCTGTAATGCTTCATCCATCTACTATATGTCAGGGATGTCCAACTTCGGTCCTGGAGAGCTGAAATTCTGTAATGCTTTTCACTTCCTGCGGAACACCTAATCTAGCCTCTTCCCCCCCCCCACAGTGGAACTTCCCCAGTGCTATGATCACCAGGAAAGTGGGTGCTGCCCTGGCCGCGGGCTGCACCGTCGTGGTGAAACCTGCCGAGGACACACCCCTCTCTGCCCTGGCGCTCGCTGAGGTCAGTGCTTCTGTTTCCACAACAACACTCACTGTGGCTGGGTCCCCAATAGTGAGACACTTCATTTGTCTAATTCATATGTTTACTTTTTTGTGTGTGTAAAGCTGGCAAGTCAGGCCGGGATCCCAGCGGGGGTGTTTAACGTGGTTCCTTGCTCCAGAGAGAAGACCCCCTCTGTTGGGACGGTCCTCTGCACAGACCCCCTGGTGGGGAAGGTCTCCTTCACTGGATCCACTGCCACTGGCAAGGTATGGACACTGATCTAGAATGGCTTCAGAGTTAGCTTAAACAATCCTGAAAATGCAATATACATTTCATGTTAGTCTTAAATCTTGTAGGTGGATAATTTTTCCATGAAAAGGCCTGTAATAACTCCTCGCTCATCCTCAGATTCTCTTGAAGCTCGCCGCCGACACCGTCAAGAGGGTTTCAATGGAGCTGGGTGGCCATGCCCCCTTCATTGTGTTTGACAGTGCGGATGTGGACAAGGCTGTGGCGGGAGCCATGAACTCCAAGTTCAGGAACTCGGGACAGGTACTGAAATAGAAGTTATCGTAAAACAAATAATTTTGTGTCTACTGGGGGAAACTGAAATGCACCATATCGAAATGTTGCGTGTCATTCTAAAACGGGGTGTCTTAAGTCGTGGCCTAACCTCCATGTCCCTCAATGTGCCCTTTGACCCCCGTAGACATGTGTCTGCTCCAACCGCTTCCTGGTCCAGAGTAGGATCCACGATTGCTTCATAGAGAAGTTGGGGAAGGCCATGGATGCAGAGCTCCGTCTGGGCCACGGCTCTGACCCAAACACCACCCAGGGACCCCTCATCAATGTCCGTGCCTCTGAGAAGGTAACCTGGTTCCTTCTGTCAAGTGGGTGTTTGTATTATAGCTATACTATAACTATTATCTGCATGATATTGTTTATATTCTGATATGTTACATAACCTTAATATATCCTATGTCTCTCCCAGGTGGAGCACCAGGTAATGGATGCAGTGTCGCAGGGGGCCAAGGTGCTAAGGGGGGGGAAGCGCCTGGACGGCTCGTTCCATCAGCCCACTCTGCTGGCTGATGTCACCACAGACATGCTATGTACCAGAGAGGAAACCTTCGGTCCACTCCTGCCTGTCATCAGGTCAGTGGAGCTAGGAGAGATCAGACAACTCAATCACAATTGAAGAGTGGATGGAAGCTAACTCAAGTTGTTTGTCTTTTCCTTATGACAGGTTTAGCACAGAGGAGGAAGCACTTGCCATTGCCAATGCATCTCATGTGGGTTTAGCAGGTGAGCTCAACATTATTGTATGCACCTTGCTGTCATGTCTGAACCCCTCAAACCTATAATTATTATTTTAATTTGACAGAGCCTGTCTGATTTACTGATTCTATTACTCTATTTCATATTCTGCTCCCCCCAGGGTACTTCTTCTCCCAGGACGTCAGTCAGATCTGGCGGGTGGCGGAGAATCTGGAGGTAGGCATGGTGGGGGTGAACGAGGGTCTCCTCTCCACCCCAGAGGCCTCCTTCGGCGGGGTCAAGCAATCAGGCCTGGGCCGTGAGGGCTCCAAGTATGGCATCGAGGAGTACCTGGACGTCAAGTACATGTGCTTTGGAGGGCTAACCCCCTGAGGGAACACTACGCCCCCCCTAACTCCTGGACTTCCCCAAGTAGGAAGTGCTGAATTTGGTAAAAGGGATGATTCTTAGGCTCTAGCAACAGTTACTTACTCATATTTAACATAAAAAACAACAACAATGGATGACAATCATCAAATATGATTCCTTCACAAATTATTGTGATTCTGATCCTCATCCTCATTGAGAGCCTTCATCACTGCAGAGAAATCCATGTTCTACATGGTTTCCTCTCCTTATCCTCTCTGACCACTGGCCTATAAGAACTGGTGAAGGGAAAGCAATATGGTGACAACCCAAACCAGTTATCCATGTTAGTTAAAGACCTAGTGCAGTCTAAAACAACATGAATTTCCTGTTTTTTTATATATTTCCACATTAAGGATGAATCAGTTTTGTGAAAAAGGTGATCATGCCCTTTTTTAGTTTGGAAAGACCGCCTGAAGTTATTGCCTGCCTGGTGATATCACCAGATGGTAAATTGGTTAAAAGACCAATAAGAAAGAGTTCCAAACCTCTGCCAATAACCACTCATTTTCACTTTCCCCCTTCTCACTCAGGCCATTCCTAGCCAATCTTAGCAAAATTCTTGTTTGAGAAATTGCTCTTTGCTAAGAAGCTATTTTTGTTCCTTTGTTTTCAATTAAAATGTTCGAAATCACAGTAAGGTACTTGTTACCCAGATATTATTTGATGTTGAGATAAAAACGTCTGCATTGGAACTTTTTAAGGGTAGCCCCTTAAAAAAGAGGATCGGAAGCCACAATCGTATTTGGACATAACCCAATAGACGTCTCCAACCTGTGGGATCCCATAACGATTTGGACATTTAGGGCTGAATCATATGTTGAGATACAAATGAACAAACGTGTGTTCTCAATGTAGGATTGGGCCCTTAATGAGAAGCACTATATAACTTGAACTTGAAGCCTAGCATAGAGTTGTGTAGATTTAATAAGCACATCAATTGCAAATACTGAGATTATTGATACGCACAAGGGACTTATTCTGTTTTTAACCTCTTAAGGAAGATTATTTATAATTTGGCTATTTTCTAGAAAAGGGAGCTTGGCTGTATCCAGATCCCAGCTGTATTAGATATGTCACTTGATAATAGTGTGGTGAAATTATGAATGACACTATTTTGGTAACCGTTGCGGAATAGCCTTGTTGGGCTAAGCAGTTAGAATGACATGGACTGTGTAACATCCTCTGTAAATAGTTAACTGTCCTAACTACTAAAAACTATTGTACACCATGCCACTACATTAGTACAGGTTATATTGTCGTTGGTAACTAGTCTTCCCACATACAATATATTATCCAGTAGAGCTGCCTTTGATATTCAGACAGTTTGTACCACCTATGTTCTGTATCTGAACCTGCAATGTAAATGTTGTAGTGTTCTCTGAAACTGAAGTAATGTCTCTTGCCAAACATTGTCAAACAAGTGCCGTTTGAATAATTTTACCAATTCTGTTTTCTGGTTGTGACACTCATTGTAAAAAAATATTTCTAACTATTGTAAATATTAATGGAGTACTTCAGAAAATGTAAAATAAATGACTGTTATTTTGTTTGTCAAATCAAATCAAATTTATTTATATAGCCCTTCGTACATCAGCTGATATCTCAAAGTGCTGTACAGAAACCCAGCCTAAAACCCCAAACAGCAAGCAATGCAGGTGTAGAAGCACGGTGGCTAGGAAAAACTCCCTAGAAAGGCCAATACCTAGGAAGAAACCTAGAGAGGAACCAGGCTATGTGGGGTGGCCAGTCCTCTTCTGGCTGTGCCGGGTGGAGATTATAACAGAACATGGCCAAGCTGTTCAAATGTTCATAAATGACCAGCATGGTCGAATAATAATAAGGCAGAACAGTTGAAACTGGAGCAGCAGCACAGTCAGGTGGAAGTTGAAACTGGAGCAGCAGCATGGCCAGGTGGACTGGGGACAGCAAGGAGTCATCATGTCAGGTAGTCCTGGGGCATGGTCCTAGGGCTCAGGTCAGTTGAAACTGGAACAGCAGCATGGCCAGGTGGACTGGGGACAGCAAGGAGTCATCATGTCAGGTAGTCCTAGGGCTCAGGTCCTCTGAGAGAGAGAAAGAAAGAGAGAAGGAGAGAATTAGAGAACGCACACTTAGATTCACACAGGACACCGAATAGGACAGGAGAAGTACTCCAGATATAACAAACTGAGCCCAGCCCCCCGACACAAACTACTGCAGCATAAATACTGGAGGCTGAGACAGGAGGGGTCAGGAGACACTGTGGCCCCATCCGAGGACACCCCCGGACAGGGCCAAACAGGAAGGATATAACCCCACCCACTTTGCCAAAGCACAGCCCCCACACCACTAGAGGGATATCTTCAACCACCAACTTACCATCCTGAGACAAGGCTGAGTATAGCCCACAAAGATCTCCGCCACGGCACAACCCAAGGGGGGGGCGCCAACCCAGACAGGATGACCACAACAGTGAATCAACCCACTCAGGTGACGCACCCCCTCCAGGGACGGCATGAGAGAGCCCCAGCAAGCCAGTGACTCAGCCCCTGTAATAGGGTTAGAGGCAGAGAATCCCAGTGGAAAGGGGAACCGGCCAGGCAGAGACAGCAAGGGCGGTTCGTTGCTCCAGAGCCTTTCCGTTCACCTTCCCACTCCTGGGCCAGACTACACTCAATCATATGACCCACTGAAGAGATGAGTCTTCAGTAAAGACTTAAAGGTTGAGACCGAGTTTGCGTCTCTGACATGGGTAGGCAGACCGTTCCATAAAAATGGAGCTCTATAGGAGAAAGCCCTGCCTCCAGCTGTTTGCTTAGAAATTCTAGGGACAATTAGGAGGCCTGCGTCTTGTGACCGTAGCGTACGTGTAGGTATGTACGGCAGGACCAAATCAGAGAGATAGGTAGGAGCAAGCCCATGTAATGCTTTGTAGGTTAGCAGTAAAACCTTGAAATCAGCCCTTGCTTTGACAGGAAGCCAGTGTAGAGAGGCTAGCACTGGAGTAATATGATCAAATTTTTGGGTTCTAGTCAGGATTCTAGCAGCCGTATTTAGCACTAACTGAAGTTTATTTAGTGCTTTATCCGGGTAGCCGGAAAATAGAGCATTGCAGTAGTCTAACCTAGAAGTGACAAAAGCATGGATTAATTTTTCTGCATCATTTTTGGACAGAAAGTTTCTGATTTTTGCAATGTTACGTAGATGGAAAAAAGCTGTCCTCGAAATGGTCTTGATATGTCAAACAATATCAATGTCAAACAATATCAATTGGTTTACGTTAGATCAGTGTTTCCCAACCCTGGTCCTCCAGTAACCCCAACAGTACACACTTGTTGTAGCCCTGGACAACCCTCATTCAACACATTGAGGGCTTGATGATTAGTTGACAAGTTGAATCGGGTATGCTTGTCCAGCGTTGGAATAACAATTTGTGCTGTCCAGGGTACTGGAGGACCAGGGTTGGTAGAAACTGCCTTACATCTTACTACTAATTTTGGACAGGAAAGAAAATGACACAGAATTCAGAACACTGTTCATTGATTTGATGCATTTAATTTTCTGTAAAAACATTGGTAGCTGTAATTAGTTAAGTAAACAGCAAATACCAAAAATTGGGTGGTGTAATGGGAAAAAGCCATGAATATAACATGGCTGTTAGTGTTTCTGTCCATATTGGGGAAATATCTCCCCAGTCCCTTACGGGAAGAAAAATGTAAAGCAACCATTGGACATGCTTATGTTGCTTTAATGTCAAGTATTTCATCCACTCCATCAATGGCTACCTGTCCTCCATAGTAATGTTAATTATCAATTCCATCTGTCCTCTTCTTAATCCTTAAACTGTGTGTCCTAATTATTTAGCACTATACTCCTGTAATCAGACATTCTCTGACAGTGAATGAGAGGGGGGAAAATCCATCAGTACGCAAAGGAATTAATGATTGAAAGCATGTTACCCACCATGTTCAAGTTAGATAATAGATCTTGCCAAGGGAAGGAAGAATGGATGCATTACCAAGTACTTGGATATACTAGGGTCTCTGTTAGCCACAGGCTTATAGTGCATTTTGGCACCTTTATGGCTTGTCCCATGAAATGCCTGGTTATGTTTCTTCGGGCCCATTTATAAGACCCATTATGCTTATTTAGCATAAAGAAGCTTTAAAATGAGAAAGATACCAAAACTATACAACTAGTTTGCTAACTCAAAACAGTAGTTCAAATACAATATAATTCTGTAATGTTTTGTGTCAAAGTCCAAGACACTCATAGAGATCACAGATAAATTGAGTTTGATTCTGATTAAATGATTCACGAGTAGCATCACAAGATGGACTTTGGGTACTAAACATAAGAGTTTAGACTTTTCCATCTAGCCATTTTGACAAATCCAATTTGTCAAAACATTTACAGGAGAGGCGTCAGATGCTCACAACCAGGGTTGGGCTTGTCTCCATTTCCTACAAAATAATGACAGTAAAACAACATTGGATAACAAGGCAAAGTTAAAGGTCAGTAGTAGTCGGTAGACTAGTATGCATAATGGATAGTTGTATGTACATTCACCAATCTGGTTATCTGTAGAAGTATGTGAGGCCACAGAACCTCCTCACAAAGAGCACCTTCATCCTTAGTGTCAAATTATTCAAACAGTGTATGCATGTAAAGTTAATGCTACTGTTAGTTCCCAGAATCCAGGGATGCCCAACTCTACTATCCTACAGCCCTTGGATTTTCACATCTCCCTGGTGCTGAGTTGTCCAATGAATGTCATAGAAAGTACACATCTGGTCGAAACCAGTATTTGAATAGAAGACGAGACCAAAAACAAGCAGACACTATGGCACTCGAGCTGTGCACCCCGGCCATAATCCCAAGAGTGGGTTTCACTCATGTTGTACAATAACCACCCCAGTTCTGTGCGTTCCTGCTCATCCGTAGGTGTTCCCTTGGGGGGAGCCTGAGCATTGGTCCGGTTTCTGCTCCGGACCGGTCGGTCTCGACTGAAGACGGTGTCCTGGTCACTGTCCAGCTCTGACTCAGACATCATGAGGCTGGAGTTGTGCTCCGTGCCCCTGTGTTTGATGTCTGAGAAGGGGACAGACCAGGTAGATCATGGCAGGGTCACCAAAAACAGGAAATGTTTGAAATGTGTTGAATGAAATATAAGACACTTACTGTATTTGGGCCTCAGCTCCATTTTCTCCTGTTCGTCCATGTTGTCCAGTATAGTGTACTTGGTTTTCTTCCCGACCTTAGTGCGCCTCCTCCTAAACAAAACACATTTCTATTAAAGTTCAAATGCAGCCTTTAAAAAAAATCTCAATATCAAATCATTTCCGGGTAACAAATACCTTACTGTGATTGTTTTCAATTCAAATAGTCTAAAACATACAAAAATAGTTTCTTAGCTAATAGCCATTTCTCAAGCAAGATTTTCTAACTGGGGAGGAGAAAACTGAAAACTCGCTGTTATTGGCAGAGAGGTTTGGAGCTCTCTTTCTTATTGGTCTATTAACTAATTTACCATCAGGTGATGTCACCAAGGCAGGCCGAAACCCCATCCAACCAAAATGTGGTCTTTTCATACAGCTCTTACACTAAAATGGCATCATCATCATTTTCACAATTTCACAGTATTATTCCAACCTCAGTGTGGATATACTGTATATATACAGTACCAGTCAAAAGTTTGGACACGCCTACTCATTCCAGGATTATTATTATTTTTTACTATTTTCTACATTGTAGAATAATAGTGAAGACATCAAAACTATGAAAAAACACATGGAATCATGTAGTAACCAAAAAAGTGTTAAACAAATCAAAATATATTTTCAATTTGAGATTCTTCAAAGTAGCCACTCTTTGCCTTGATTACAGCTTTGCACACTCTCGGCATTCTCTCAACCAGCTTCACCTCAACCAGCTTCACCTCAACCAGCTTCACATATGCTGAGCACTTGTTGGCTGCTTTTACTTTCACTCTGCGGTCCAACTCATCCCAAACCATCTCAATTTGGTTGAGGTCGGGTGATTGTGGAGGCCAGGTCATCTGATGCAGCACTCCATCACTCTCCTTCTTGGTCAAATAGCCCTTACACAGCCTGGAGGTGTTTTGGGTCATTGTCCTGTTGAAAAACAAATGATAGTCCCACTAAGTGCAAACCAGATGGAAAGGCGTATTGCTGCAGAATTCTGTGGTAGCCATGCTGGTTAAGTGTGCCTTGATTTAGAAATAAATCACAGACAGTGTCCCCAGCAAAGCACCCCCACACCATCACACCTCCTCTATGCTTCACGGTGGGAACCACACATGGGGAGATCATCCGTTCACCTACTCTGTGCCTCACAAAGACACAGCAGTTGGAACCAAAAATATCAATATAAATCGAAATATATTTGAGATTCTTCAAAGTAGCCACCCGTTGCCTTGATGACAGCTTTGCACACTCTTGGCATTCTCTGAACCAGCTTCATGAGGTAGTCACCTGGAATGCATTTCAATTAACAGGTGTGCCTTGTTCAAAGTTAGTTTGTGGAATTTCTTTCCTTCTTAATGCGTTTGAGCCAATCAGTTGTGACAAGGTAGGGGTGGTATACAGAAGACAGCCATATTTGGTAAAAGACCAAGTCCATATTATGGCAAGAACAGCTCAAATAAGCAAAGAGTTCATCATTACTTTAAGACATTAGGTCAATCTGGAAAATTTCAAGAACTTTTAAAGTTTCTTCAAGTGCAGTCACAAAAACCATCAAGTGGTTTGATGAAACTGGCTCTCATGAGGAACACCACAGGAAAGGAAGACCCAGAGTTACCTCTGCTGCAGAGGATAAGTTCATTAGAGTTACCAGCCTCAGAAATTGCAGCCCAAATAAATGCTTCACAGAGTTCAAGTAACAGACACCTCTCAACATCAGCTGTTCAGAGGAGACTGCATGAATCGAACTGCTGCAAAGAAACCACTACTAAAGGACACCAATAAGAAAGAGAGACTTGCTTGGGCCAAGAAACATGGTATTAGACACACCTTGATTTTCCAAGATGGTGTAGCAGTCGGGCGTGTGTTTTGTCTTGTCCTGTGTAAATATAGTTTTATATATCATTTTCCTCATTTTCTCTTTTATATACTTAGCATATATTTTAATATCACTTTCCATCTACGGACTGAATATACTCTCCTGCAACCCGCCTCACCCAATGTGGTACGGATCTGCTATTTTTATACTTTAGAATCGGAACCCCCATCAGAAGTTAGTCAGCTAACTAGCTACTAGCTAGTAGTCAGTTAGCCACTGCCACTGTTAGCCACTGCTTCACCATTAACTCGGACAACAGCCAGCCTCAGCTCGCTCAATACCTGCCAGTCTGCACAGTGCGATATCAACCCAGAGCATATCAGACTGCTTTTTCTCTACCAGATCTCCGGATTCCTACCGCAAGCTCTGAACCTTTACACTGGATCATCGCAGCTAGCTAGCTGCAATCCGAGTGGCTACTCCTGGCTAACGTCTCTGTCCCAAAGCAATTACCAGTTAGCCTTGAGCTAGCCTCGAGCTAGGCCCATCTCCCAGCTTGCCGAAGAGATCCACCAGCTAATTCTTGAGCTACAATACCTCTTATGCCAATTGGCCTGGACCCTTTACTGCTGACATGGAGACCCGCCAATCCATCACGACTGGTCTGCCGATGTAATTGTCCGAGGTGGTTTCAACGAGCTCTTCCATTGCGACATCGCCGAAGGTCCATCTGCTAGCCCCGGCCCGCTAGCTGTCTGAATCGCCGTGTCTCCAGCTCGCCTAGAGTAGTAGCGACTACTGAATCGGCTCCCTGACTCACCTATTGCTACGCATTGGGCCCTATGATCACTCGGCTACATGCCTC
Organism: Oncorhynchus kisutch; assembly: GCF_002021735.2. NCBI lineage: Eukaryota > Metazoa > Chordata > Actinopteri > Salmoniformes > Salmonidae > Oncorhynchus > Oncorhynchus kisutch. The sequence continues at coordinate 62,547,095 of NC_034186.2, forward strand.
TCCCTAATGTCAATATACCTTGTCTATTGCTGTTTTGGTTAGTGATTATTGTCTTATTTCACTGTAGAGCCCCCAGCCCTACCGAATATGCCTTAGATAGCCCTTTCGTCCCACCCCCCCACACATGCAGTTACCTCACTTGGCTTAACTGGTGCCTCTAGAGACAAAACCCCTCTCATTGTCATTCAATGCCAAGGCTTACCTCCACTGTACTTACCTCCATCTGCTCCTTTCACTCTGTGTTCTGAATGCACTGGATGACCAGTTCTTATAGCCTTTAGCCGTACCTTTATCCTACCGATCCTCTGTTCCTCTGGTGATGTAAAGGTTAACCCAGGTCCTGCAGCCCCAAGCACCACTCCCATTCCCCAGGTGCTCTCATTTGTTGCCTTCTGTAACCGTAAAAGCCTTGGTTTCAAGCATGTTAACATCAGAAGCCTCCTCCCTAAGTTTGTTTTATTCACTGCTTTAGCACACTCCGCCAACCCTGATGTCCTAGCCGTGTCTGAATCCTGGCTCAGGAAGGCCACCAAAAATCCAGAAATTTCCATCCCCAACTACAACATTTTCCGACAAGATCAAACTGCCAAAGGGGGCGGAGTTGTAATCTACTGCAGAGATAGCCTGCAGAGTTCTGTCAAACTATCCAGGTCTGTGCCCAAACAATTCGAGCTTCTACTTTTAAAAATCCACCTTTCCAGAAACAAGTCTCTCAACGTTGCCGCTTGTTATAGACTCCCCTCAGCCCCCGGCTGTGCTCTGGACACCAAATGTGAATTGATTGCCCCCATCTATCTTCAGAGTTCGTACTGTTAGGTGACCTAAACTGGGATATGCTTAACACCCCGGCCATCCTACAATCTAAGCTATCTCAATCTCACGCAAATTATCAAGGAACAACCCTAAATCTGTAACCATGGGCACCCTCTTAGATATCATCCTGACCAACTTTCCCTCTAAATACAACTATGCCATCTTCAATCAGGATCTCAGCGATCACTGCCTCATTGCCTGCGTCCGTAATGGCTCCATGGTCAAACGACCCCCCCTCATCACTGTCAAACGCTCACTAATACACTTCAGCGAGCAGGCCTTTCGAATCGACCTGGCCCGGGTATCCTGGAAGGATATTGACCTCATCCCGTCAGTAGAGGATGCCTGGTTGCTCTTTAAAAGTGCTTTCCTCACCACCTTAAATAAGCATGCCCCATTCAAAAAATGTAGAACTAAGAACAGATATAGCCCTTGGTTCACCCCAGACTTGACTGCCCTTGACCACTAGAAAAGCAACCTGTGGCATTCTGCATTAGCATTGAATAGCCCCTGCGATATGTAACTTTTCAGGGAAGTCAGGAACCAATTTACACAGTCAGTTAGGAAAGCTAAGGCTAGCTTTTTCAAACAGAAATTTGCATCCTGTAGCACTAATTACAAAAAGTTTTGGGACACTGTAAAGTCTATGGAGAATAAGAGCACCTCCTCCCAGCTGCACACTGCACCGAGGCTAGGAAACACTGTCACCACCGATAAATCTACGATAATTGATCATTTCAATAAGCATCTTTATACGTCTGGCCATGCTTTCCACCCGGCTACTCCTACCCCGGCCAACAGCTCTGCACCCCCTGCAGCAACTTGCCCAAGACCCCCCCCCCCCCCCCCCGCCATCCAAATCCAGACAGCTGATGTTCTGAAAGAGCTGCTAAATCTGGATCCCTACAAATCAGCTGGGCTAGACAATCTGGACCCTCTCTGAAATGATCCGTCAAAATTGTTGCAACCCCTACTAGCCTGTTCAACCTCTCTTTCGTATCGTCTGAGATCCCCAAAGATTGGAAAGCTGCCGCGGTCATCCCCCTCTTCAAAGGGAGAAACACTCAAACTGCTATAGACCTATATCCATCCTGCCCTGCCTTTCTAAAATCTTCGAAAGCCAAGTTAACAAACAAAGCACCGACAATTTCGAATCCCACCGTACCTTCTCCACTATGCAATCAGGTTTCCGAGCTGGTCATGGGTGCACCTCAGCCACGCTCAAGGTCCTAAACGTTATCATAACCGCCATTGATAAAAGACAGTACTCTGCACCCGTCTTCATTGACCTGGCCAAGGCTTTCGACTCTGTCAATCACCACATTCTTATCGGCAGACTCAATAGCCTTGGTTTCTCAAATGACTGCATTGCCTGGTTCACCAACTACTTCTCAGATAGAGTGCAGTGTGTCAAATCGGAGGGCCTGTTGTTCGGACCTCTGGCAGTCTCTATGGGGGTATCACAGGGTTCAATTCTCGGGCCGACTCTTTTCTCTGTATATATGAATGATGTCGCTCTTGCTGCTGGTGATTCTCTGACCCACCTCTACGCAGACGACACCATTCTGTATACATCTCGCCCTTCTTTGGACACAAACCTCTAAATGAGCTTCAATGCCATACAACACTCCTGCCGTGGCCTCCAACTGCATTTAAATGCTAGTAAAACTAAATGCATGCTCTGTAAATAGCACACCCAACTACCTCATCCCCATATTGTTATTTATCTTCTTGCTATTTTGCACCCCAGTATCTCTAGTTGCACATCATCATCTGCACATCTATCACTCCAGTGTTAATGCTAAATAATGCTAAGTAATGCTAATGCTAAGTAATTATTTTGCCTCTATGGCCTATTTATTGCCTTATCTCCCTAATCTTCTACATTTGCACACACTGTACATAGATGGTTCTATTGTGTTAAAGATTGTATGTTTGTTTGTGTAACTCTGTGTTGTTTTTGTCGCACTGCTTTGCTTTATCTTGGCCAGGTCGCAGTTGTTAATGAGAACTTGTGCTCAACTGGCCTACCTGGTTCAATAAAGGTTAAACAAATAAAACATTTAAAAAACAAGCAATGGACATTAGATCGGTAGAAATCTGTCCTTGTGTCTGATGAGTCCAAATTTGAGATTTTTGGTTCCAACTGCTGTGTCTTTGTGAGGCGCAGAGTAGGTGAACGGATGATCTCCCCATGTGTGGTTCCAACCGTGAAGCATGGAAGAGGAGGTGTGATGGTGTGGGGGTGCTTTGCTGGGGATACCGTCTGTGATTTATTTCTAATTCAAGGCACACCTAACCAGCATGGCTACCACAGCATTCTGCAGCAATACTCCATTCCATCTGGTTTGCACTTAGTGGGACTTTCATTTGCTTTTCAACAGGACAATGACTCAACACACCCCCAGGCTGTGTAAGGGCTATTTGACCAAGAAGGAGAGTGATGGAGTGCTGTATTAGATGACCTGGCCTCCACAATCACCCGACCTCAACCAAATTGAGATGGTTTGGTATGAGTTGGACCGCAGAGTGAAGTAAAAGCAGCCAACAAGTGCTCAGCATATGTGGGAACTCCTTCAAGACTGTTGGAAAAGCAATCCAGGTGAAGCTGGTTGAGAGAATGCCGAGAGTGTGCAAAGCTGTAATCAAGACAAAGAATGGCTACTTTGAAGAATCTCAAATTGAAAATATATTTTGATTTGTTTAACACTTTTTTGGTTACTACATGATTCCATGTGCTTTTTCACAGTTTTTATGTCTTCACTATTATTCTACAATGTAGGAAATAGTCAAAAATAAAGAAAACCCTTGAATGAGTAGGTGGGTCCAAACTTATATATATATATATATATACACACAGTAGACACACGTCCAGGTGACTGTCACGATGAAGACAATGACCATGAAGAAGGACAGGATGAAGTAGAGAACCTGCCACTCTGCTAAACAGAATAAAGAAAGGACTGGCACTGTGAATGTAGTATCTCACAGCAGACGGGGCAAACAAGTATGTCGTCCTCTCAGGACCGATGAATGAACATAGCTCACCACAGTTGCTCTCTCCATCGCCAAAGAACCGGCGAATGAGGTTCTCTGTCCAAAAGGGGTCACAGACACACTCCTTGGTGATTGGGTCACACGTCCCACGGCCCGAGCAGCGGAGCAAGCACACTGTGTGCACCAATACACAAACGGGATCAGGATACACCACAGCAGAGGACAAAGACAGACAGCTTTCTTAGTCACCAAGTGATGAGATAATCAGATATAGTCTATAATGTTGTTATAACATTGTAACAGGCTTTGATATAATATGGTATGATAAGGTAAGATGTGGTGTTCTGTGTTGTGGTACTCACTGACTGTATCCACTCGAAGGACTCTGAAGAGCAGGTATTCAGTCTTCTCCCTCAGCAGCTGACTTCGCAGCAGAATGGCCAGTTTAGGACCAGGGACTGGCCCCTCAGGACCCTGCACTGAGAACCTCAGCACTGCCACACACACACACACACACGTGTAAAAAAAATCATGGGTGCTTTGTATGCATTTTCTGCATTGGGCAATACCTGATATCTGAGTGTCCCCATAGGCCCCTTAGGTGGATGCCATTGTCCAGGACGTGGAGCAGTGCGGCCAACTGTCTGAGCACGGTGTCCTTCTGTGACACACTCACCTGGGCCATCGCTACCAACATCTCCACCTCCACCTCCTCACGACCACCAGAGTCTGTGGACACACACACTGTCTGAGAACATTCCCACTCTGACAGAACACACATATGCTGTACGTGCTGTTCAGCTCTTCCTCCTAATGCTTGTCATGGTCCGTGGGGAAACACAGTCTGAGAACACACACACATCTACCTGGCCGCACTTCCATGGTGGCTGTGGCGGAGCTGCTGCGTCCCTGGGTGTCTGTGACACGCAGCTGGAACAGATAGGTCCCCTCCACCAAGTTGGCCAGGTACAGGGAGGCCTGCTGCTCTGAACCATACAGCACGTCCTGGGGGAACGGCAGGACAGAGTAGTTCCAACCTTAAAGTAATTCCTACTTCCTACCAGTTTAGCTAACAGCATATTACAAGTTCAAACTATATTTACCGTATACCTAAGTATCAAGACTCCTCTCACTCACCCCAGCAGCAGGGCTCTGACTGTCCCGGACCCAGAGGAAGTCCACCGTGGCTGGGTCACCATCTGTCACTGAGCCTCTGAGCACCAGGGAGTTGTTGGGCAGGGCTCGGGTGTGGCTGCCGCTGGCATGTGCTACAGGTGGAAGGCTTCTGGCTGAGGGAGGATGGACAACAGGCTGTAGATGAATACCATCATGTTCAACCAGCCTGGGTGATGATGTCTCATCTTGTTTTGAACAGTTTTGCTGTGTTTGAAGCATTGTGTGTTTTCTTAGCAGGTTGATGTTTATTGTCATGAATTATTGTTAGGGTTAGGCATTAGGGTTAGCAGTGTGGTTAAGGTTAGGTTTAAAATCACATTTTAGTACTTTGTGTCTGTGCCAGCTAGGGACCACTCTGCAGAGCTGCCTCCAGTACATTAGTCATCCCAATAAATGCCAACCTGTGTTTTCTTACCCTCTTGAAACCTGTGAGCAAGGCACTGTCTTTCAGCCCTTCCTGGTCACTCACAGTCAGACTAAATGTATAGCGGCCCGCTCTGAGGCTCGTTACTATGGCTATGGGCTTGTCCACACCCTGTGTCCTTGACCCTGGAGGACCTCTACAAAACAACACAGAAAATGACATTGTAAGAAAGCTCTTCAGCTTGTTCTTCATATCTTTATAGACTTTTATGGACTCAACCTTTGACCTATATGAACAGTGTTGGTACCTGATGGTGTCCCAATGGTAGCTGGTGACGGCGTGGTCATCAGTGCTGCTGCTTCCGTCCAAGGTGACGCTGGTCACTGGGAGGGTCAGCTGCCTGTTAGGACCCACTATAGCCACAGGGGCTCCGTTTGACACCTTGACCTCAGCTATGGGGGTGCTTTTGTTCTCTATGGGACAGAGCAAAACAGGTCATTTGTTGAAACATGTCCTATTCATGTTTTGATACCCTTGGCTTTACCTTGGGTTTACTACTAGGTGGACTAAGGTAAAGGAATGCCTGAAGTTAACTGCCTGAGGACAATCCAATGCTGTAGAACACATCTGATACTCTGTTATAATCTTAATACTGTCCTTATGTCATTTACCTGTCTTCTGAGTGACAGAGGCACTGGCAGAAGGGGTAGCTGCAGTAGGGTCATCCTGCCTGTGGGCCAGGGTAGCAGCAAGGCCAGGGCTGGAGGTGAGAGTGACATGGCTGGGGTAGGGCATTTGGTCATTCTCCACTGACTGAATGACTTTCACTGTAGCCATGGTGGAGTCTGACAACCCGGCAGAATCTGTAATGGTCAACCTGGAAAAAAATCCAGATGAATCCAGCTACTCTTGTAGCTTGTATCGTGGTGGTGGGGAAACATTGATAGTAATGGCTTACACAGTATCTATGTCACGTTTCCATGAGGCTACATTTAAAAAGAATGTCAGCTAAGGTTTTTTATAGGGAAGATATAACTATCTAAAGGCAGAAAACCTTTGGTCCTGTATTATTGTTAGTTAAACACCAACTATGATTAATAGAGACCGTGCACTGTAACTATCAGTGCAGTCTGACCTTTGTTCCATGGTAGAGCAGCATACCCAAACTATTTGATTTATTTATTTATTTCACTATTTGAATTTCAGGCTTGAATTGACTGGGATGAAATTGATTTGGACCCTAAGTCTAGGCCACAGAGGTCCTATCCATACCTGAACGTGTACTCCCCAGGGGCAAGGTTGGATAGGTTGAGAATCTGTGTGTCCGAGAAAGCTCCAAGCTCTATGGATGGACCTCCAACCTGCTCCCAGTGATGGCTGATGATCACTCCATCATCAGAACTCTCTATGAGGGACCGTCAAACACAAGATAGTCATAATATAGGCCAAATCTATTCTGTAAACGGATGCACGTGATATCTCATTAGGTGGGTGCTTGATAGAATTCACAGTCAAATAATTGGATAGGACCTGTGGACTCAAATTCATCAACAGATTTAAATACGGGCTAACGTTATTTAAATACAGCAGTAAGACAATGTTTCGACCCAAAACAGATCTTCATCCTCGATTGAAACATTGTTTTTGTTTCACATCAATAAATGTTGGAGCATTTGAGTGTGCATGCCCTCATTGCTCTTAGTCCAGTATTTGATATTAGACTGAACTCCTTGATCTGTAATGTTCATTCATCTGTCTGCTACTACTGCTCTGGTGACAAGAGGAAGACTGCCCTCTACTGATTCATCAACACCATGTCCAGCAGCATCTCAACATCCACAGGGGAACATTTCTCCTTTCCATTTCTCATTTTTGGGGGACTGTCATGATGATAAATATTAAGATAATACATGAACCCAACAGCTAAAACAAATTATTTATTGAGGTTGTTACAAACTTGGAAAAGAAATAACACACTGATGCAAAAACCATTTCTCGATTGAATGAATATGGTCTTGCATTTACATTTGAGTAATTTAGCAGACACTCTTATCCAGAGCGAAATACAGGAACAACTAGGGTTAAGTGCCTTGCTCAAGGGCACATCGACAGATTTTTCACCTAGTCGGCTCTGGGATTCGGTTACTGGCCCAACGCTCTTAACCACTAGGCTACCTGCCATCCCAGCTATATAGTATTATATGCAAACTATTAAATTACATGATATCTGAAACAGATAGCTTATTTTGTTTTCAATAATACAGTAATTGTTCATTTATAAGGCATTTAGAAGTATAATATACATGCCACGATGGAAATGCCCACTTCTCTGTTGCCCTCTTTCATTGGGAAGTTTTGTTCTAGCATCTCTTTTTTTCAGTATTTGACATTGTTTATTTTAAAGTGCGACCCAAAGATTATGTTAAAGTAGGCTGGCTTGGCCTGAAAGCAATTCTGTTAAAACATGTTCTAATGTTCATTAGGTATAACCCATAAGTCCTCACAGTCTTTCTATGTCAAGCAAAAAGTATGTATTGTAGCTATAAGAAATAGTTTACATTCAGCTTGTAAACTGAAATCAGCATTTTCCCCACTTTTCATATATCTAAGTCAGAGGAGAATCACTGGGTCCAACGTGACAGTGGCCTACATGTCAAATCGCTGGTCTCCAAGGGGAAAAGCCTGGTCACAGCTTCCTCTCTTGGCTCAAAGGGCAAAGCCGCTCACAGTGCTACTGGTGACCTGCACCACCCGTCCAAGCCCCAAAGGGCTAAAGTCCTATATTAGTCCATCCTGCTTGTTGACCCCATCAACCCCAATGAAATCAGGATGATCCTGAGGAAGGTTGGTTGTCTAGGCTCATCTCAGATGGCTGTGTCATGTCCTAGCGGGCCTCACAGTGTCCAATCCTGTCCCAGAGTGCTGTGCAGCATGTGGAAGGCAGTGCCTGTCAGGTGCCTGGCCATATTTCCTTCCCACTGACAGAGAAGCAGCTGAACAACATAACAAAGAAAGAAATGAAAAGATTGGAAGAAAAAAAATACATAAATAAAAAGAAAGGACCTGGAAAAGAAATGGAGCAAACTGCAGAGACCTAAAGTGATCCTCAAGCTGCGACGAGGTGAAACCCGCCCTCGGAAGCAGCAGACTGAAGTCAACAGCCAGCCAGATGGAAGGGGGCTCTGCAAGTACGTCAGATAAGGTGTCTATCGACAAAGTACAGAAGAGAGCAGCCAGTCAGATGGAACGAGGAGAACTCCAAATCCAAACGCTTCTTCAATATCCCTCCCAGCCAGAAGAAGTCTAGAGTCATTCATATTTACTCTTATGCATTTGCACCCAGCCACATAGCCAATCACCATACACACACAAGCACTAACAACATTTGCTTTTAAGTTTAGGTTTGCAGCATCTATTAGTTTGAAAATACACTTTTACATTAACCACACACAGTGTGTAGTATTTGTATTCATATCAGTCTGTTTTATGGTACATCAGAGCTGTGACTGATCATTCATCTGATATATATTTATCTTTAGTAGGCCTACTCTAAAAGTAAATAGTAACATTATGGTAAGGTTAGTCACCATCCAAAGCCAACTATTTCATACATACGGCTGCCGTTGATGATGGTTGAAAGTGACACGACCTAGGTTACTGGGAGGGTGACGGCTTTGGGGGTCTGGTTCCTTCTCGCCGCTGTAAAGTAAGAGATATTCCATCCATTAGGACTGTCAGCCATGTGTGACTGCTGTGTGCCCTTTCTAATTAATCCAGGAAATAAACTTCAGCTCATGCTTGTAAAAACCATTGTGTTTGTGACTGTACCAGTTTGGGGCTCTGGGCCGACGGGGGCTACCAGTTCCACTGTGTCCCTGGGCAACGTTTGCTCTACAGGATTGTCAGATTATACAGAGACAAGCGATTGAGAATAAAACAAGAAAATATGAGATAGAAACAGGTTATGTAACAGGGGGAACAAAGAATATGAAAGACTACCTACAATCACCAATTAAGGTTAAAAAAAATCCAATGAACAGAAACATATTGCAGTACCTGTCTGTGTGGATGTGGTCAGGGGTACAGTACTGGACAGATGAGATGGGGCTTTAGTAGGATGGGAAGTCCTTATTTGGCTCGGTTGGGAGGAGTGAACACTGTCATTCTGTGGTTTGGGCGTGAATGTTGGCCCTGAGCTGGCCAAGAATGTGTTCTGTAGTTCACTATCCTACAAAGAAAACAACAGCAAATACATTACTATTTGTATTAGTAAAACAAGACTTGTTAATAAAGAATCTGTATTGCAAATTCCCAAATTAACCCTCTCTCCAAATCACCCTCCTGGGAATGGCTGACAAGCCTACATTAGTAAGAGAAGCTATGTGGATTACAGTATGTCCTATTCTCAAAGGATATGTGAAGGTCAGGCGCGCTGAGTGAATGTGACTACAGAGCAATTGAGTCAGCAAAATGCCACTGTAATAACACACACACACACACACACATATATGCAGACTGTCAGCTGGGTGACCGTTTATCATACCTCAGGGAAGTAACCCTATTTAAAATGTCCCAGCTGTTTTACAGGAGATATTTCCAACTATCTGCCTTAATTTAGACAGACTGCTTTTTCATGGCCAGTTTGTCCAATAATTGTGAGCTAAATCTAATCACTGTATTGGATCTATGTAACCCAGTATAATTTCCACTGTGTCCTGGCAAACATGTGGTCCTCATACGGCCTGAAACCCTTTCCATGCCATCATTTTTTGTTGCGTTATGATTCCTGCCCATTGTTTCACCTGAAACGTACTTTCTTGTTTTCAGGTGTAGTGCCAGACGTGGGGTCACTGGGGGGTGCCCCCTGGTTGATAGTCGCCCCAGTGGAAGGACTGGGCAGGCTGCTTTCAGCCCCTTCTGTTGCAAATCCCAGCCCCACTAGCCTGCCTTCACTTTCCGATAGGTTGAAACCATCCCTCCCTTCCAATGCTGCAGTCCAATCTAGAAGATCCCCACCATTATCCTCAGGGCCAAGTTCACTCTCAGGGTATTCCAAACCCATCCCACCTGGGTCATCAAAATAGGTCGCACCCTGCCAGCACTGTGACGCCTCTGCAGCTATGGTACAGAGCACAGAGATATATGGTCAAACAGCTTTTGCTTATACTTTGCTTACATTTAGTAGTAAAAGTCAGCAATACAATCAGCTTGTTTCACAGTGGGAAGAGTCGCCTTCCAACATGCTCCACTAAGGCATAAACCAGATGGAACCATTAAACGGAGGAAAACTAGCATTAATTATTCAGTGATCACTTCACTGATACTGTGAGCCTAGGTATACTCACATCTTAGCTCTCAACAATATCATCTGATAACTGAGGGAAAAGGCATCAGCTGCTTTCTTTGTGTCACTGAACACAACACAGTGGCGAGTGTACGATAATGAACAAATCAAGTCAACCAGTGGTTTGCCTCAGCGCCTGCTTTTCCCAGTCTCTCTTTTTCTCACCCTCCTGGTTTTGACCCTTGCCTGTCCTGACTCTGAGCCCGCCTGCCTGACCACTCTGCCCGACCCTGAGCCTGCCTGCCGACCTGTACCTTTGCCCCACCTCTGGATTATTGACCTCTGCCTACCCTGACCCTGCCTGCCATCCAAACATGACTGTTGTTTGTTAACTTTATGAATCCTACGATACAACATAGAACACACAGCAAAAATATTAATTTAACATTAGGTACAGTCACAAGAATGTCATTTTAAAGATGGCCCCTAACCTTCCACATAGTGCAGGATGAGACAGAGAAGCAGGTGAGCTCCTGTCTGCATGATGCACCGGACAGACTGATCTAAACCTGTAACACAGAAGAAATCAGAAACATTACACATTGTCCCAGATAATACTAATACTAATAATCACATCACCTACTGTATCTACCAATGACAACTTTGATACTAACAAAAGCAACATGGATTCTCCTACCCACAGAGAATGACCGTCAGTATCCTCCTGCCTCATGTTGAGTGGATGGTGTGTGACACAGTGTAATGCCACATGCCACCTTGGCAAGGATGACACAGCACCGCTCTCTGCCCATACTTTCCATGGTGGACTCTACTGGTGGTCACCTGTTACTGCTGTCACCCTGCTGTGCGCTTACTGTGTAGGTAAACAATTATCCTATTTATGTTGTTTCAGTTAATTGTTAAGGGTAGTGGTTAGGATAAAGTGTTATTCTAATATAGGGTTAAAGATCAAGGGTCACTGTATTTGAACTCAGGACAAAGCACTGCATTTGAACTCAGGATTGATCCCATTATCTGGGCTTTTGTATACCATGCTGAGAAAGTCACTGAATATACTGACACCATAGAAGGCTCTAAATAACTAATTAATCAATCAATTACTTAATCATGAGTAACCCTAACATATTGGTAATGTGTGGTCGCACTAAAACACTACATCCAATAAAGTCAACAAGCTGATTTCCTTTACTTTCTCCCAATCCTCTATATTATGAAACGCTGTTTCACCACCAAGGACAGCGACTACCCTCGGCGAGAGAGGTAGTGGAGAAAAAGGGTTTTATCAGGCCTTTGATATTGACGCAACCAACTTTTTTTTCTAGACTGGGGTCTGCTACATTATTCTAGAAGCCAACGTCATTAGCCTACTAACCTCACGGTTGTTGAGGGGATAACATGGTTCGAATGTGTAGCCTAATACAACAGGATATTGAATTGAAATAGACACTACCGAGCAAGCCAGAGCAGTTCAACTATTCAAAGCAGCCCCCGGCACTGTTACTGCTCATTCCTGTTACTGCTCATACCTGTTACTGCTCATACAGCACTTGCGAAAGATGTAGCTACACGTGAGACACTCACCAAGGATGAAGGGTGCAAAAATGTATCCAAATAGCGTTAGAAGTGAACGTCGTTGTTCCAGTCGAAAAGACAAATTAGGGGGTGTAATTTCCCGGCGTTTAGCTCGGCTCGGATGCCACTGTCTTGTTCACGCCAGCTACTGTACCATTCTTCTCCGCTGTTCCCCTGCTGCTGTTACCAGTAGACATCCTTTGTAGCTCTTTTGGGCGCAGCCAGCTGGGTGGTGGTAGGTCTCGAGAGGCAATTTGATCTGCAGCTGAGCAAAATTAGTGCGCACTGATATTCGGGGAAAGGATGCTCATGTCATGATGCTCATGTCATGATGCTCACCATCACTGCCTGGCCTCGGTGGCTTGCCTTCCATGCAAGGGGATGGGGACGAGATATCTTCAATATACAGTACCAGTCAAAAGATTGGACCCACCTACTCATTCAAGGGGTTTTCTTAATTTTTTACTATTTTCAACATTGTAGAATAATAGTGAAGACTTCAAAACTATGAAATAACACATGGAATCATGTAGTAACCAAAAAAGTGTTACGAGCGTTGGGCCAGTAACCGAATCCCAGAGCCGACTAGGTGAAAAATCTGTCGATGTGCCCTTGAGCAAGGCACTTAACCCTAGTTGTTCCTGTATTTCGCTCTGGATAAGAGTGTCTGCTAAATTACTCAAATGTAAATGCAAGACCATATTCATTCAATCGAGAAATGGTTTTTGCATCAGTGTGTTATTTCTTTTCCAAGTTTGTAACAACCTCAATAAATAATTTGTTTTAGCTGTTGGGTTCATGTATTATCTTAATATTTATCATCATGACAGTCCCCCAAAAATGAGAAATGGAAAGGAGAAATGTTCCCCTGTGGATGTTGAGATGCTGCTGGACATGGTGTTGATGAATCAGTAGAGGGCAGTCTTCCTCTTGTCACCAGAGCAGTAGTAGCAGACAGATGAATGAACATTACAGATCAAGGAGTTCAGTCTAATATCAAATACTGGACTAAGAGCAATGAGGGCATGCACACTCAAATGCTCCAACATTTATTGATGTGAAACAAAAACAATGTTTCAATCGAGGATGAAGATCTGTTTTGGGTCGAAACATTGTCTTACTGCTGTATTTAAATAACGTTAGCCCGTATTTAAATCTGTTGATGAATTTGAGTCCACAGGTCCTATCCAATTATTTGACTGTGAATTCTATCAAGCACCCACCTAATGAGATATCACGTGCATCCGTTTACAGAATAGATTTGGCCTATATTATGACTATCTTGTGTTTGACGGTCCCTCATAGAGAGTTCTGATGATGGAGTGATCATCAGCCATCACTGGGAGCAGGTTGGAGGTCCATCCATAGAGCTTGGAGCTTTCTCGGACACACAGATTCTCAACCTATCCAACCTTGCCCCTGGGGAGTACACGTTCAGGTATGGATAGGACCTCTGTGGCCTAGACTTAGGGTCCAAATCAATTTCATCCCAGTCAATTCAAGCCTGAAATTCAAATAGTGAAATAAATAAATAAATCAAATAGTTTGGGTATGCTGCTCTACCATGGAACAAAGGTCAGACTGCACTGATAGTTACAGTGCACGGTCTCTATTAATCATACTTGGTGTTTAACTAACAATAATACAGGACCAAAGGTTTTCTGCCTTTAGATAGTTATATCTTCCCTATAAAAAACCTTAGCTGACATTCTTTTTAAATGTAGCCTCATGGAAACGTGACATAGATACTGTGTAAGCCATTACTATCAATGTTTCCCCACCACCACGATACAAGCTACAAGAGTAGCTGGATTCATCTGGATTTTTTTCCAGGTTGACCATTACAGATTCTGCCGGGTTGTCAGACTCCACCATGGCTACAGTGAAAGTCATTCAAAAATTGAATTTTTATAATGTTATTGCTTACCCGGCAACACATGATACGGCTTCAGAACCTGCTGTAAAACCTGGTAAATTGGTGAAATAACCTCTTGCAGTAGCACAATGTCGGGGTGGTACCTTCAAGGGAGAAAGAACATGAGAAATCAACACAATGCTATTTCACTGCTTAAGATGTTGTTTAATGACTCGTAAACATATCATTCTGTTCTGTGACTTGACCAGGCAGTTAATGAAAAAAAAAGAACATTGTTTTTGATGGAAAACAAAGTTTCATATGTGCAGTTTTAAAAGGGAGGGTGAAAATAATTTACTCTGTGACAAAAGTGAATAAGAAAATTGTGCCGAAGATGAACCTAGGACAGACTTCATCTCATTAACTGTGACGACTGTCTCCCTCCTATTGGTCACAGTTCTCTCCACGCAGTGGGGGGGTGGGTTACGGGAATGACACATAAACTTCTCATCCTAAAAACTATATGATGAAATGTGTTGTGTGTTGATGTGACTCACTTGATCAGATAGTCCAGTAGCCTTGAGAGACGTTCCTTGATATCGTCCAGGTCCAGGCCATCTATGTTCCAGGTCAGAAGGGAAAGTTTGTTTGGATCTCCCTTTTTCTTAGGTTTGTCCTCGTCTGGAGATGACTGTGATGACTGATCTGGATGTTTAGGTAATAACTGTTGTGGAGATGACTGTTGTGGAGATGACTGATCTGGTGATGACTGGTTTGGAGATGACTGATCTGGTGATGACTGGTGTGGAGATGACGGATCTGGATGATCTGGTGATGACTGTTGTGGAGATGACTGATCTGGTGATGACTGGTGTGGAAATGACAGATCTGGTGATGACAAATGTGGAGATGACGGATCTGGATGATCTGGTGATGACTGTTGTGGAGATGACTGATCTGGTGATGACTGGTTTGGAGATGACTGATCTGGTGATGACTGGTGTGGAGATGACGGATCTGGCTGATCTGGTGAAGACTGTTGTGGAGATGACTGATCTGTGGATAACCGGGTTGGAGGACCCTGATCTGGATGTGGTTGGGCTTCAGTTGGCTGGTCCTTTGACTGGGTTAGGGAGAGATGGTCTAAAGGTGGTTGGGATAGGTTAGGGTGCACTGGATTGGAATAGTCCAAATAAACAAAACCCCTGGAATTAATAGGTGTGTTCAAACTTTTGACTCGTACATTATACCTATTATTATTATTATTATTATATCATTTGATACTTGTTTTAATCCATATATTTATTCGATGTTCAAACAGGACTATCAACAGAGTTGGTGCAGAAATGACCCCCCCCCCATTGAATAAATAAATAAATAAATACATAACGTACAAGCAAAACAACAACAAACAATTATAACACCTATTATTATTATTATTATTGTGCGGCCCTTGTCTGGACACTTTCAGTTTCACCCAGTGACTGCATTGTTTCTCCCGAAAAGGGGCGTGTTTACGGAGAATCGAAACCAACATTTTCCGGTCTGAACTTCTATTGCAATCCATGGTCTGCCATGGAAATAGTTATATTTATTTTCTAGTCTGAATTTGAAAATCTGCATTACTATATAGCATGTAGTGTTAAGTAAGCAGCCTAACTTACACGTCACCTTATTTGGAAAGGACCTGTAGGCCTACTCTGTCAGTTGGGAGTAAGTGGAGCTGAATGCAGTTTTTGTTCTCATGGTTGTGTAAAAGTGAAAAAGTGAACAGAGATGTAAAAAACAGAAATAAAAAGAAAGGACCTGGAAAAGAAATGGAGCAAACTGCAGAGACCTAAAGTGATCCTCAAGCTGCGACGAGGTGAAACCCGCCCTCGGAAGCAGCAGACTGAAGTCAACAGCCAGCCAGATGGAAGGGGGCTCTGCAAGTACGTCAGATAAGGTGTCTATCGACAAAGTACAGAAGAGAGCAGCCAGTCAGATGGAACGAGGAGAACTCCAAATCCAAACGCTTCTTCAATATCCCTCCCAGCCAGAAGAAGTCTAGAGTCATTCATATTTACTCTTATGCATTTGCACCCAGCCACATAGCCAATCACCATACACACACAAGCACTAACAACATTTGCTTTTAAGTTTAGGTTTGCAGCATCTATTAGTTTGAAAATACACTTTTACATTAACCACACACAGTGTGTAGTATTTGTATTCATATCAGTCTGTTTTATGGTACATCAGAGCTGTGACTGATCATTCATCTGATATATATTTATCTTTAGTAGGCCTACTCTAAAAGTAAATAGTAACATTATGGTAAGGTTAGTCACCATCCAAAGCCAACTATTTCATACATACGGCTGCCGTTGATGATGGTTGAAAGTGACACGACCTAGGTTACTGGGAGGGTGACGGCTTTGGGGGTCTGGTTCCTTCTCGCCGCTGTAAAGTAAGAGATATTCCATCCATTAGGACTGTCAGCCATGTGTGACTGCTGTGTGCCCTTTCTAATTAATCCAGGAAATAAACTTCAGCTCATGCTTGTAAAAACCATTGTGTTTGTGACTGTACCAGTTTGGGGCTCTGGGCCGACGGGGGCTACCAGTTCCACTGTGTCCCTGGGCAACGTTTGCTCTACAGGATTGTCAGATTATACAGAGACAAGCGATTGAGAATAAAACAAGAAAATATGAGATAGAAACAGGTTATGTAACAGGGGGAACAAAGAATATGAAAGACTACCTACAATCACCAATTAAGGTTAAAAAAAATCCAATGAACAGAAACATATTGCAGTACCTGTCTGTGTGGATGTGGTCAGGGGTACAGTACTGGACAGATGAGATGGGGCTTTAGTAGGATGGGAAGTCCTTATTTGGCTCGGTTGGGAGGAGTGAACACTGTCATTCTGTGGTTTGGGCGTGAATGTTGGCCCTGAGCTGGCCAAGAATGTGTTCTGTAGTTCACTATCCTACAAAGAAAACAACAGCAAATACATTACTATTTGTATTAGTAAAACAAGACTTGTTAATAAAGAATCTGTATTGCAAATTCCCAAATTAACCCTCTCTCCAAATCACCCTCCTGGGAATGGCTGACAAGCCTACATTAGTAAGAGAAGCTATGTGGATTACAGTATGTCCTATTCTCAAAGGATATGTGAAGGTCAGGCGCGCTGAGTGAATGTGACTACAGAGCAATTGAGTCAGCAAAATGCCACTGTAATAACACACACACACACACACACATATATGCAGACTGTCAGCTGGGTGACCGTTTATCATACCTCAGGGAAGTAACCCTATTTAAAATGTCCCAGCTGTTTTACAGGAGATATTTCCAACTATCTGCCTTAATTTAGACAGACTGCTTTTTCATGGCCAGTTTGTCCAATAATTGTGAGCTAAATCTAATCACTGTATTGGATCTATGTAACCCAGTATAATTTCCACTGTGTCCTGGCAAACATGTGGTCCTCATACGGCCTGAAACCCTTTCCATGCCATCATTTTTTGTTGCGTTATGATTCCTGCCCATTGTTTCACCTGAAACGTACTTTCTTGTTTTCAGGTGTAGTGCCAGACGTGGGGTCACTGGGGGGTGCCCCCTGGTTGATAGTCGCCCCAGTGGAAGGACTGGGCAGGCTGCTTTCAGCCCCTTCTGTTGCAAATCCCAGCCCCACTAGCCTGCCTTCACTTTCCGATAGGTTGAAACCATCCCTCCCTTCCAATGCTGCAGTCCAATCTAGAAGATCCCCACCATTATCCTCAGGGCCAAGTTCACTCTCAGGGTATTCCAAACCCATCCCACCTGGGTCATCAAAATAGGTCGCACCCTGCCAGCACTGTGACGCCTCTGCAGCTATGGTACAGAGCACAGAGATATATGGTCAAACAGCTTTTGCTTATACTTTGCTTACATTTAGTAGTAAAAGTCAGCAATACAATCAGCTTGTTTCACAGTGGGAAGAGTCGCCTTCCAACATGCTCCACTAAGGCATAAACCAGATGGAACCATTAAACGGAGGAAAACTAGCATTAATTATTCAGTGATCACTTCACTGATACTGTGAGCCTAGGTATACTCACATCTTAGCTCTCAACAATATCATCTGATAACTGAGGGAAAAGGCATCAGCTGCTTTCTTTGTGTCACTGAACACAACACAGTGGCGAGTGTACGATAATGAACAAATCAAGTCAACCAGTGGTTTGCCTCAGCGCCTGCTTTTCCCAGTCTCTCTTTTTCTCACCCTCCTGGTTTTGACCCTTGCCTGTCCTGACTCTGAGCCCGCCTGCCTGACCACTCTGCCCGACCCTGAGCCTGCCTGCCGACCTGTACCTTTGCCCCACCTCTGGATTATTGACCTCTGCCTACCCTGACCCTGCCTGCCATCCAAACATGACTGTTGTTTGTTAACTTTATGAATCCTACGATACAACATAGAACACACAGCAAAAATATTAATTTAACATTAGGTACAGTCACAAGAATGTCATTTTAAAGATGGCCCCTAACCTTCCACATAGTGCAGGATGAGACAGAGAAGCAGGTGAGCTCCTGTCTGCATGATGCACCGGACAGACTGATCTAAACCTGTAACACAGAAGAAATCAGAAACATTACACATTGTCCCAGATAATACTAATACTAATAATCACATCACCTACTGTATCTACCAATGACAACTTTGATACTAACAAAAGCAACATGGATTCTCCTACCCACAGAGAATGACCGTCAGTATCCTCCTGCCTCATGTTGAGTGGATGGTGTGTGACACAGTGTAATGCCACATGCCACCTTGGCAAGGATGACACAGCACCGCTCTCTGCCCATACTTTCCATGGTGGACTCTACTGGTGGTCACCTGTTACTGCTGTCACCCTGCTGTGCGCTTACTGTGTAGGTAAACAATTATCCTATTTATGTTGTTTCAGTTAATTGTTAAGGGTAGTGGTTAGGATAAAGTGTTATTCTAATATAGGGTTAAAGATCAAGGGTCACTGTATTTGAACTCAGGACAAAGCACTGCATTTGAACTCAGGATTGATCCCATTATCTGGGCTTTTGTATACCATGCTGAGAAAGTCACTGAATATACTGACACCATAGAAGGCTCTAAATAACTAATTAATCAATCAATTACTTAATCATGAGTAACCCTAACATATTGGTAATGTGTGGTCGCACTAAAACACTACATCCAATAAAGTCAACAAGCTGATTTCCTTTACTTTCTCCCAATCCTCTATATTATGAAACGCTGTTTCACCACCAAGGACAGCGACTACCCTCGGCGAGAGAGGTAGTGGAGAAAAAGGGTTTTATCAGGCCTTTGATATTGACGCAACCAACTTTTTTTTCTAGACTGGGGTCTGCTACATTATTCTAGAAGCCAACGTCATTAGCCTACTAACCTCACGGTTGTTGAGGGGATAACATGGTTCGAATGTGTAGCCTAATACAACAGGATATTGAATTGAAATAGACACTACCGAGCAAGCCAGAGCAGTTCAACTATTCAAAGCAGCCCCCGGCACTGTTACTGCTCATTCCTGTTACTGCTCATACCTGTTACTGCTCATACAGCACTTGCGAAAGATGTAGCTACACGTGAGACACTCACCAAGGATGAAGGGTGCAAAAATGTATCCAAATAGCGTTAGAAGTGAACGTCGTTGTTCCAGTCGAAAAGACAAATTAGGGGGTGTAATTTCCCGGCGTTTAGCTCGGCTCGGATGCCACTGTCTTGTTCACGCCAGCTACTGTACCATTCTTCTCCGCTGTTCCCCTGCTGCTGTTACCAGTAGACATCCTTTGTAGCTCTTTTGGGCGCAGCCAGCTGGGTGGTGGTAGGTCTCGAGAGGCAATTTGATCTGCAGCTGAGCAAAATTAGTGCGCACTGATATTCGGGGAAAGGATGCTCATGTCATGATGCTCATGTCATGATGCTCACCATCACTGCCTGGCCTCGGTGGCTTGCCTTCCATGCAAGGGGATGGGGACGAGATATCTTCAATATACAGTACCAGTCAAAAGATTGGACCCACCTACTCATTCAAGGGGTTTTCTTAATTTTTTACTATTTTCAACATTGTAGAATAATAGTGAAGACTTCAAAACTATGAAATAACACATGGAATCATGTAGTAACCAAAAAAGTGTTAAACAAATCAAAATATATATTTTACAGTTGAGATTCTTCAAAGTAGCCACCCTTTGCTTTAATGACATCTTTGCACACTCTCTGCATTCTCTCAACCAGCTTCACGAGGAATGCTTTTCCAACAGTCTTGAAGGAGTTCCCACATATGCTGATCACTTGTTGGCTGCTTTTCTTTCACTCTGCGGTCCAACTCATCCCAAACCATCTCAATTGGGTTGAGGTCGGGTGATTGTAGATGCCAGGTCATCTGATGCAGCACTCCATCACTCTCCTTGTTCAAATAGCTCTTACACAGCCCGGAGGTGTGTTTTGGGTCATTTTCCTGTTGAAAAACAAATGATAGTCCCACTAAGCGCAAACCAGATGGGATGGCGTATGGCCGCAGAATGCTGTGGTAGCCATGCTAATAATTTGTTTAACACTTTTTTGCTTACCACATGATTCCATATGTGTTATTTCATAGTTTTGATGTCTTCACTATTGTTCTACAATGTATGAAATAGTCCAAATAAACAAAACCCCTGGAATTAATAGGTGTGTTCAAACTTTTGACTCGTACATTATACCTATTATTATTATTATTATTATATCATTTGATACTTGTTTTAATCCATATATTTATTCGATGTTCAAACAGGACTATCAACAGAGTTGGTGCAGAAATGACCCCCCCCCCATTGAATAAATAAATAAATAAATACATAACGTACAAGCAAAACAACAACAAACAATTATAACACCTATTATTATTATTATTATTGTGCGGCCCTTGTCTGGACACTTTCAGTTTCACCCAGTGACTGCATTGTTTCTCCCGAAAAGGGGCGTGTTTACGGAGAATCGAAACCAACATTTTCCGGTCTGAACTTCTATTGCAATCCATGGTCTGCCATGGAAATAGTTATATTTATTTTCTAGTCTGAATTTGAAAATCTGCATTACTATATAGCATGTAGTGTTAAGTAAGCAGCCTAACTTACACGTCACCTTATTTGGAAAGGACCTGTAGGCCTACTCTGTCAGTTGGGAGTAAGTGGAGCTGAATGCAGTTTTTGTTCTCATGGTTGTGTAAAAGTGAAAAAGTGAACAGAGATGGGGGACAAGAAACAAGACTCAGTGGAAAGGTAAGTGACAAGCCAGATATGTTTACGATAGGTTATAGGCTCTGTCGGGGGCACGGTGTGACAACATTTGGTATGTGGTGGGTTTGATTCCTGCACGAGCCACATACAGCACTGAATCATGTTAGCGATCACTTTGGATTAAAGAAAGCATCTACTAAATCAGAGGCCATATTATTATAGGTGTCTGGCATTTTGTAAAGTCAGTCTATTTTCCCATTCATAATTGATTAATACCTCTCTTGTGATCCTCTTATGATACCTACATAAACAGGCCAGCAGATGGCAATAAGAACCAGACGAGTGACTCCCTCCAACAGGTTACAGCCCCTGGAAATTCCAAGGGGAGAAAGAAGAGAGGAAAGAAAAAGAGGAGTGCCAAGAAGATGGAGCACAAGGAGGGAGAGATGGACAAATTTGCCCCATTGCAGTCTGTCCTGGTTCAATCACAATCAGAGGAATCTAGCCCAGCCCAATCCCCATCAGTGCAAGCTGACCCACCTTTAGGGCAATCTAATCGAGAGAAACCTACAC
Organism: Oncorhynchus kisutch; assembly: GCF_002021735.2. Classification (NCBI taxonomy): domain Eukaryota; kingdom Metazoa; phylum Chordata; class Actinopteri; order Salmoniformes; family Salmonidae; genus Oncorhynchus; species Oncorhynchus kisutch. Next base: position 62,569,001 of record NC_034186.2, read on the forward strand.
CAGAGCAACCTATCCCGGAGCAACCCAAACCAGAGACACCCAAACCAGCACAACGTAACCCTGCCCAACCACTTACAGGGCATCAAAACCCAGCCACGCTCCCTTCAGCGCTACCCAATCAAGCCCAACCAGAGCAACCCAATCCAGTGCACCCTAACCTATCCCAACCACCTTTAGACCATCTCTCCCTAACCCAGTCAAAGGACCAGCCAACTGAAGCCCAACCACATCCAGATCAGGGTCCTCCAACCCGGTTATCCACAGATCAGTCATCTCCACAACAGTCTTCACCAGATCAGCCAGATCCGTCATCTCCACACCAGTCATCACCAGATCAGTCATCTCCAAACCAGTCATCACCAGATCAGTCATCTCCACAACAGTCATCACCAGATCATCCAGATCCGTCATCTCCACATTTGTCATCACCAGATCTGTCATTTCCACACCAGTCATCACCAGATCAGTCATCTCCACAACAGTCATCACCAGATCATCCAGATCCGTCATCTCCACACCAGTCATCACCAGATCAGTCATCTCCAAACCAGTCATCACCAGATCAGTCATCTCCACAACAGTCATCTCCACAACAGTTATTACCTAAACATCCAGATCAGTCATCACAGTCATCTCCAGACGAGGACAAACCTAAGAAAAAGGGAGATCCAAACAAACTTTCCCTTCTGACCTGGAACATAGATGGCCTGGACCTGGACGATATCAAGGAACGTCTCTCAAGGCTACTGGACTATCTGATCAAGTGAGTCACATCAACACACAACACATTTCATCATATAGTTTTTAGGATGAGAAGTTTATGTGTCATTCCCGTAACCCACCCCCCCACTGCGTGGAGAGAACTGTGACCAATAGGAGGGAGACAGTCGTCACAGTTAATGAGATGAAGTCTGTCCTAGGTTCATCTTCGGCACAATTTTCTTATTCACTTTTGTCACAGAGTAAATTATTTTCACCCTCCCTTTTAAAACTGCACATATGAAACTTTGTTTTCCATCAAAAACAATGTTCTTTTTTTTTCATTAACTGCCTGGTCAAGTCACAGAACAGAATGATATGTTTACGAGTCATTAAACAACATCTTAAGCAGTGAAATAGCATTGTGTTGATTTCTCATGTTCTTTCTCCCTTGAAGGTACCACCCCGACATTGTGCTACTGCAAGAGGTTATTTCACCAATTTACCAGGTTTTACAGCAGGTTCTGAAGCCGTATCATGTGTTGCCGGGTAAGCAATAACATTATAAAAATTCAATTTCTTTAATAATATTTTTTTAAATAATCAATCTCTCAGTATGACATCAATGCTATTGTGGATTATATGACTGTAATTATATACTGTGTTTATGGTTATCCTTCCTGTGTTATGTTGATATGGTTCATCCCAGGTAGTGACAGAAGCTATTTCACTGTCATACTGCTGAGGAAGTCCAGAGTTCAACTTCTGGAGAGTAGCATAGTGAATTATCCTACCACAGAGATGAGGAGAAACCTGCTTATGGCCCATGTAAGAACACTCTCTGTACCTGGCTTTATCTTTTCCTGTCGTCTCTCATTCCATCAAATTTCATTAAGTAATAGAAAGTGTGCACAGATATTCAAGTTACACGTGCAGATCTCAAGTTATGATTCTGCCCTCAGTGTCTCTCTGCTCTCTGTCGTGGACCAGGTTTCTTTCCTTGGCCATCCATTGTGTGTGATGACGTCCCACATGGAGAGCATGAAGCCCCGATCCCTGGAACGCCAGAACCAGCTGAGGACGGTGTGGAAGACAATGAGGGAGCAGTCCCAGGACCACAGCGTCATCTTTGGGGGAGACACCAACCTCAGGGACTGGGAGGTGAGACAGAGAGAGGGAGGGATGTGTTTGACATGTACATCATGTGTGTATGTCTGCAACGTGTCTGTGTGTGTTTCCAGGTGAAGAACCAGGGCGGTCTACCCGAGAACATCTGTGACGTATGGGAGTCCCTGGGCCAGCCGGAAGACTGCCGGTACACCTGGGACTGTGTCACCAATGACAACAAGGACCTCCCTTTCCCCGCACGCCTGCGCTTCGACCGCATCTTCCTGAGGCAGGCCGGCGAGGGGTCAAAGGTCAGCCCAGATGGTATCACCCTGGTGGGCCTGGAGAGGTTGAATGACTGTCAACGCTTTACCAGTGACCACTGGGGTCTCCTCTGCACCTTCATCATAAAACCACTCAGTCAAGCAACACCTGAATGATACAAAGGGAACAGTTAGCTGTCCATGTCATGTCAACCTGGAACAGCATAGAAGTCTTTGCCCATCTTCTTTATGTACATTGGGAGATTTTGAGATTTTGACCTAGGATAGAACAGGATTATGGGCACAGCAATAGTGATTAATGATTTCAATTTCTATGTTTGGCAACTGCTGCTGTTCCAAGGCACACTTTTAATTTATCCAGCCACATATTTGTCTGTGCCAACAGGTTATGTACCCTATTCAAGGGCACATTCATACTGTCTTTGGACTTGGAAGCAGAAACTATATTGGCCAACCTCCAGGTTACAGTATCTGATTATTTGTTTTAAACATCACAGCATCAAGCCAATTTCACAATAAACTCATTTTGTTCCAGACAATATTTATTTGTATTTGTAATTATTTCACTTTGATATGACTTTCTATGTCATTTTAATTTGCAAGGCTGTATTGTTTTAGAGAACAGTTTATTAACTTACTGTAACAGATCTCTACCATTTTGCACTCACAAAGTGAACGTGTTGTGTATTAAAAGCCTTATCCAACCATTCAGTAAAAATAGCACAGAAGAACCCCATATCAAACATTTTCCTACTCCAAATGAATGAAGTTAGTTCTGATTTCTCTCCACTAGAGGTAGCTCTGGCCATATCCCAAATCCACTCACTGCGCCAGACACTGAGTGACCTCCAAAAATAAACTCCTTTATCGCATTAGGGATAAAGCCAGCCCTATGAACAACACCTGTCTAGCCCTGATATCACCACCCCAACAGAGCCACCCTCACCGTGAGAGAGAGAAAGCGTGGTGCATTCATTCATGAAACCGGTGCTTTGTCAATGGTATTCATTGTGGCATTAAGATGCCAAATCAGACAGGAGAAAATACAGACAAAACAGACTTCAAACAGTTTTTGTGACGACATGACCACATGTATGCTCTTTCCTGAGCAGCTGGTCTGGTTGAGACTGACGGTATCTAATAGATGTTCTGTCTTGACTGTTTCTTTAATGCTTCTCTCCTCTCTTGGCCTTCTCTATTACTGATAACCTCAAGAATGAATGCTCCCTCATTGAAATGCCTTGAACATTTTGCCATCAATAATGTGCATCAATGGGTATGCAAACGTAGCAGCTGACTCATGTATTTTTTAGGGAGGGGTTGGTCGCAAGGCTAATGATTTGTTTTGACAACCATAGATCTTTTCTTTATATCGCTGATCATATATTTATTGTGTTAGCGTGTGCGTTAGGGTGACTTTCTTCACAGTGTGTGAGTCTGTGCTTTTGAGTAAGTGTGTGTAGGCATCTTTGTGTGCTATTATGTGCATGATTGTGTATGCGCGCATGTGTGTGTGTGCGCACTCACGATTGTGTGTGTATGCATGCGTGCGTTTATATACAGTCATTGGTGTGTGTACGTGTGTGTGTGTGTGTGTGTGTGTGTGCGGGCTTGCGCACGATTGTATCGGTTTGCTGTGGCTTTCTGTTCCTGCACAGGTTGTTTCCCGAGTTATCTCCCCTAGGACCAGTGCACCCTCTTGTCTGTTTTAGATGGATGGCAGTATCTTCTGTAGGGGGAGAAATGGGTGAACAGGGCCCCAGTGTTTTCCTTTGGAAAATTGATTGGGAGCTCATTTTTGCAGCAGTTTAATCCGAGCCGAATGCAAATATGTCGGCACAGTCTGCCGGAAATTAGGAGAGATGGCAACCTGTCAACGTGAGGAATTATTTGTTACTGGCGTGGCTTCAGCGAGCGGGCTAGCTTACATGTATATAAATGCACCAGCGCCTTCTCCGTTAACATCCTCAGTAAAGAGCCTGTCAGTCAATCAGCCAGGTGCATTCTGGGACAGTAGCCAAAAATAGGTTTATTTGTTATGTTCTGGGTACAGAGGATGACCTGGAAAAGGTGCAAATCCTCTGTGTGTTATTAGACATCACAGTCATTCTCTCATGTGATGATACTGTCTCTAGGAATGAAGACTAAAGCTGGTTGAAACGATCATGTCTATTTGTTTTATTATTAAGGTAGTAACCTGACCAAAGAGACATACAGGCCTGTAGTATAACATTCAATTATACATTTTGACAGTGTCATTATTCATGCAATTATCACGCTTATCCATAAAAATATCTATGTCCACTTTCTATATACTTACAATTAAACATAGTGTGGAATATGATTCACATATTAATTATCATGCAATCATCTTGCTGAATATTAAAATAGGGGGTCAAACAACAAAGCAAAAACATGGTCAATTTGCTTTTCTACTGTATCAGAGACTAGTGCCTTAGAATGGTTAATATTGGTAATATGTTATCATGTATTGATATTCGCTGTGACTTTAACATCATTCTCAAGGTCAGTCTCATGAGGCACTGTACTGTTCCTTCCAGGATTCAGCAGTGTGCGGAGGCTTTCTCCTATACACTACAACTCCCTCCCCCCTTCATGTAGTGCTGTGGACACATGTAGTTCTAATTCCTGTCCAAGGCAGCAGTCTTAAGACAGGCCTCTAATGAAGAAACAAATGCCTGTAATATGTCTCTGTCACCACCTCTTTGTCCTTTCATTGTAGTCCACATCCTCTTCCTCCTCTCCTCTCTCCCTTTTTCTCTTTTCTCCTCCCTCGCTCCAACTGATTTTCATAATCAATCGCTCCCAATCTCCGCTGTGCAGTAACTGAAAACCATAACCTCCCCTCTGTCCCCTTTCACCGATCCTGTCAAAGTGTTTCTTGTTTTTAAAGTGCCTGTCTCAGCAGCTTGGTGCCCCATTGGTTAACCTCTCTGACCCAGCCTACTGATTTTGACGGGGGTAGCTGATTCACAGGACGGGTACACAGGAAGGGGTTACATAAGCACTTCCTCTCCTACCACTGGCAGCCTCTCGTTCAGTGTGTGCATGTAGAGCACATTTCTGTACCCTTAAAGCTAACAAAGGTCAATAAATATGTCTGATGTGTTTTTGGACTCGAGAAACCGATACAGTTGTGATGAATTCTGAGTTTTATTTGTAAACATAGACATGAGAAGAGGTGACATACCTTTCTCTGTTCTTACTGTACAATTGAGTCAAACCATCCAGTCTAGGCTGTAACCAGAAGGTAATGGCCCTAGGGCACACTGTAAGAAAGTGTGACCTTCTCTGACCCGCTTTGATGCATGGTCAATCATACTAATATGACTGTCATTTTGTTCTCGGGGGGGGATGCTGTGTAAAAGTATCTGATCGATAGTAATCACATTTAAGTTTCAAAAGAGGTGATAGAAGACCCTAAGAGGTTATTAAGGGACTTTTCAACCCCCCTATTGGAGCTCAGTCCGTGTCAGAGAGCATATGTGTGAAATGAACTCGGGTCATAAAGGGGTCGTATTAGCTTGCACCACTGGCCTGCTGCAGGAGGAACAGTGGCCTTGCTTTTCCCTCTGCCATAGTGGTGTGGCAGTGGCAAAACACTGGTGGAATGGGGGAGGAAATGTTTTGGAACTGTAGATGTGTGTGTGGTCAGAGCTAGAAGGATTAACAAAGGGTCAATTGTTTTCCAGCAGCAGAAATGCTGAAACAACTTCACACACACATCTCATTTCAGAGGCCCCCCAGGCTTTTTGTTGGGGTAGCTGGCCCCTTAGATGTTATCCTCAGTCTACCGTACATATCTGTCCTATCGCCGGAGATTGCTCGCCTACACTTCCTTGTCATGCCTACCTTGACATGTTAAGACATACCCAGTAGATCATTTCACATTTCCTCACCATCAGCTGTTGAAGACAGGTCTAATCTTCCAGCCGACATATTTTGGCCTGATAAGCAGGACCTGTCAATAAGGATAATCGTTTAGAGGTGTCAAGATAACAACTTTGAAGAGAGGAGGTTAGGGCGGACTTAAAGATCAGAAAGTAGATATCATTGCAACACACCCACAGACACCCTAAAGCTTAGGTAAGGATTTTATATGAAATGTGGGATTTGATTTAATCCTTCCGCCAAAGGTACCTGTAGTTGGTATTTCATCTCTCTCTGTGTCAAAGGTATAGCGGAGGTCAACTAGTCGTAGACGGATAAGCAACTTTGGATTTTCTCAGTACAGGGCAGTGTTATTAGCTATCAGCTAGCTAATACTTATCTGGTGGCTCTAAGGCAGCACATTTTGATTTGGTTTCATTTATTTGACCATTTGAAAACACAACTGAGCTGTGTAAGTGGATACACAACGTTTAAGATCATCACAAACAAGTTTGCAACTTATTTCCATTGTGGTCCTTACATTAGCATGTTGATATTGGACTTATGCTGGCAGCCAATGGCACCAGCAGCCAAATATACCAAATATACCTTATTTTTAGGTAAATCACCATAAATGAGAACGATTTGTCATATAATGCCACTGAACCATCTGCCTATTACCAAGCCTGATGTCATTACCAAGGCTGTTATCATTAAATAAAACATTCAACTATCTTGAATAAATAGTGGTATTTGTTTGACATGGTGGACTCATTTTGAAATGAATGGATTGAACTCCATAAGAAAGTTAGACTTCAAATTTTAACTAAATGCTCACTACACATTGGTTTGAACAGTGAGGACAGAGGTCAGGTGAGAAGTGATTTAGTCAATTTCGAGATAAGAGTGATTACATGGCCATGATCGCAAAGGCAGTCACCTTTTTCTTGTACAGGGTATTCCAGTATGTGGCCTGAGTTGGGAAACAGTCTGACCCTCTGGGGACATTTAAGGATACCTCTCTGGACATCATGTTCCATTTTGATTTGATTTGAGCTAATCCAGACGGCCCAGGTACAAGATCATTAGATTAGGGTGGACAGTATAATGGGTAGGATTATGCAATCCAGCTTTAAATGAGATCGCCCTAGTTTAGCGACACATTATGTAAACGTATTTGGGGTTTCAATGATAATGAGTTCCTGATGGTTTGTCAGGCGATGTTCACCTTCCATAAACGCTGAGAACAGGGACAACAGGCACATCCCTTAGCTGAAGTACACTGTATTCAACCTCCTGCTGTATTAAACTGTATTTGATTTGATTTATTTGATTCTTTATCCAGGAAGTCCCTTTAAAATGAAAAGTATATAAGAATATATCCTTTAGTGAGACCTTGCTTACTGTGCAACCAATACAGAGTTATACATATCAGCTGTCATAGCACCTTCTATGTCCCACCAAAATGTGTATGAAATGTTTTCCTAATCCGAACATTTAGCTCACAGTGTGTCGTGTCTTTACTATCCTTATGACAAGGGTAAACTGTGTTCTTTCAATGGACTGTCATTATCATTAATTGAATTGTGTTATTATCCCATGTTGCATAATATAGTACTGTAAGTATAGTCACGAAGACATGGCCATTGACTTGTTTTTTCGTCAGTACAGACACGGACAGAGAGTACACACATACACACACATACACACACGCACTTTCACACACACACACACACGCGCTTAGGGAGCGGTGCATTGAGATGGGCGGCAAGGTTGATTTCAGCACCATGGACAGTGTTAGCTGAACTGCCTGAGTGAGAATGAGAAGAGAGAGTCTAGAAGAGGGGAGATAAGAGGAAAGAACAAGATGAGAGAGCAACGAGGAGAGCAGAGGAAAGAAAGAGGAGGAAGATATAGGTGATAAAGGAGTGAAGAGCTGAGGGTGGAGAAGAGGTAGAGGAGAGCAGGATAACAGGAGAGAAACCAAGGATTTATATTTATATGGCTCTGTCCTTGGAGGGACATCTGTGTTAATTCCTGAACTAATGATAACAGAGGCAACAGCTGTCGTATTGCTCTGCCCTGAACATTTGATTAATGAGATTTTACTATTCGCCAAATGCACGGTATAACTAGCCGATTAAACTCAACTCCACGGTTTAAGATGGAGTTGAGTGGCGACTAGTGTGGGCGGACTGGAGCTCCTACGTCACATAACATTTTATAAAAAATGAATGATGTTTGTAATTGCGGGCTATTCTTTGTGTGCTGACATCAATCGTTTTTAATTTCATGTGAATCTGAATCTGGTAACAGGCTTGTGATTGAATAGGTTTCTGGTTGAGTTTGCCAGTTGGGTAATTTATCACGTCAGATAGGGCCAAGCACAAATCTAAAACCTGATGGATCAGTTGAGACTCCAGCATCTCTTTCCTCTGATGCCTGATCATTGGTAATTACAGCTTTGCTGCATCTTTCATCCTGTCATTCCTCATGACTACACAGGCAAATACATGTCAATCAGATGTTGGAGATGGGAGATGTTGTTGGCTGTTTGAGGGTAATTATTGAGGAAATGTATTGGAGCTTTTACTATTTGTGTCACACTGCAATGCCGTTTGGAAACCCTGGTTAGTGGCCCTATTTGTGTTGTTCTGCTATAGATTCCGACAGTGAGCAGAACCATATGAGACTCGTGTGAGACCCGTTTCCCTCCCTCTAATCCCTGCTGTGTTGGTTGGTTCTGCCTCAGGCTTGTGTCGGGGGTTGGGACACAGTTGCTGAACACCACCACAATGGGGTCTACCCCCTGCCCAATGCCCGCCTGGCATTTCCAGCTGCCTACGCCGTGACTCGTGATGTTCACCAGATGCATGCGCCATGGTGACTGTCTGGCTGGTTGACACTGGTGGCACCACCAACTCACTGACTAGATTGATGTTGAGTTGAGCGAAGCATTTGAAAAGGCATGCACAGCATACTGTCCTCGAAATGAAATGCAAACAGGGAAAATGTTGCCATGTGTCTCTTCTTTGAGATGAGATTCTGCAATCATCAGTCATACTAACATCCCTCAGTTCTTATCCATCAAATGATCTAGTCAACTACACAAACACAACAGTTTGAGAAATTTGCACATATTCTCCTGCTATAACCGCATCGCATCCTCCTCCTGTGAATATCCACATGCATCCATTCCTCCAGTGGGTTGACTGGCAAGGCTAAACGCTCATTTCCTGGCCAGGAATTGTTTTTGTGATTTGTCACCCCGCCTTGCTTCTTCCCCTCCCTTCCCCTCTTTCCCAGTGTACCTGTATTATATTTGGCCAGAAGGCAGGATTGCTCCTGGAAAGCAGCTGGCTAAAAGATGCATCTAGTTATTATCATCATCATTATCACAGTCTTTAGTCTTCTCCCTTATTGAGGCGCTGTGAAACGACATCCAGGCTCTGTGAGACCGTTATTAAAGCCACGGTGAGACACAACACTGATTTGATTATTTGGTTCTTGGAGGGACCTCCTATTGTTTACCGTTTCTGCAAAGCAAATTGCAGTTTCATTTCACATGTGCTGCAAAAATAAGATGATTATTGAACGTGACCCTAAAACAGATAAATTCCCCTTAACATATTCTTTGAATGGGTTTTTCCTATCGGCAAACTACTATTGCCGCCTATGCAAAATACATTCTTTTCTAAATTAACAAGAAATGTTCATTATCTCTTTTAGCATTTCTCCCATTTGCTCCTTAGCTGAAAGGTTCTGCTACTCTTTAGCCCATTAATGGTTCTCACTGTTTTCATCTGGTTCTCACTGGTTCTCCTCTGGCTTTCCCCTCCCAGTGTTCAGGATGAATGTTCAGTAGTGATGGGCATTCATTCATTGCCTCTGTATCAGAGCTGCTGTTCAGATGGAGAATGGCTGTGCAGAATAAGGGAACAATGCAAACAGCCCTCTCCTGGATGAAACAATCTCCCCCCAGGACAAGAAAGCAATTCCAGCCAGCCTTGTAGTTAAGATTTAAACAGCACTGCTAAACAGCATATACCGTATGTATGTGTGTGCGTGTGTGTGCATTTGTGTGTGTGTGTGTGTGTGTGTGTGTGTACATGGGTTGGTACACATTCTGAATGTATTTGGATGTACGTTAGTGTTGTTTTTTGTGTTGGTATATGTATGGTTGTGGAATCATGAAGATTCACTTTAGAATGCTGTTTTTATCAGATAAAATGTGTGTGCTTGCCTGCCTGCCTGCCTGCCTGCCTGCCTGCCTGCCTGCCTGCCTGCCTGCCTGCCTGCCTGCCTGCCTGCCTGTGTGCATGTGTGCATGTGATGTGTGTGAATATTCCCCACTCCAGATGGTGATTATAGCCCAATCTCTCCATTGATTCACCTATCACTTTGTCCCCATCAACAGCTGTCACAGACCCTCTACTGAACAGTTCCTATCGATAATGGACACTTGTGACTATATAGACCTGTCAATGGTCAAGGACTCACCTGTCCATAGCTCTCTCAGCCTTCTGACAGGCAGAGTTGGATCAATACATAGCGACACCCGGTGAGGTAGGGGGAAGGGGACAGTGTGACACGAGGTGGGTGACACCACATGGAGTGTGTACGGCCCAGTACATCACTGGGGCCGAGCTCCCTGCCATCCAAGATCTCTATAATAGGTGGTGTCAGAGGAAGGCCCTAAAAATTGTCAAAGACTCCAGCCACCCAAGTTACAGTAAACGGCTACCTGGACTTTCTGCTTTTCAGCCCCTACCTACATGTACATATTACCTCAATCACCTAACCAAACCTACATGTACATATTACCTCAATCACCTAACCAAACCTATATGTACATATTACCTCAATCAATCACCTAACCAAACCTACATGTACATATTACCTCAATCACCTAACCAAACCTATATGTACATATTACCTCAATCAATCACCTAACCAAACCTATATGTACATATTACCTCAATCAATCACCTAACCAAACCTATATGTACATATTACCTCAATCACCTAACCAAACCTATATGTACATATTACCTCAATCAATCACCTAACCAAACCTATATGTACATATTACCTCAATCACCTAACCAAACCTATATGTACATATTACCTCAATCAATCACCTAACCAAACCTACATGTACATATTACCTCAATCAATCACCTAACCAAACCTATATGTACATATTACCTCAATCACCTAACCAAACCTATATGTACATATTACCTCAATCAATCACCTAACCAAACCTATATGTACATATTACCTCAATCACCTAACCAAACCTATATGTACATATTACCTCAATCAATCACCTAACCAAACCTACATGTACATATTACCTCAATCACCTAACCAAACCTATATGTACATATTACCTCAATCAATCACCTAACCAAACCTATATGTACATATTACCTCAATCACCTAACCAAACCTATATGTACATATTACCTCAATCAATCACCTAACCAAACCTATATGTACATATTACCTCAATCACCTAACCAAACCTATATGTACATATTACCTCAATCAATCACCTAACCAAACCTACATGTACATATTACCTCAATCACCTAACCAAACCTATATGTACATATTACCTCAATCAATCACCTAACCAAACCTATATGTACATATTACCTCAATCACCTAACCAAACCTATATGTACATATTACCTCAATCAATCACCTAACCAAACCTACATGTACATATTACCTCAATCAATCACCTAACCAAACCTATATGTACATATTACCTCAATCACCTAACCAAACCTATATGTACATATTACCTCAATCAATCACCTAACCAAACCTATATGTACATATTACCTCAATCACCTAACCAAACCTATATGTACATATTACCTCAATCAATCACCTAACCAAACCTACATGTACATATTACCTCAATCAATCACCTAACCAAACCTATATGTACATATTACCTCAATCACCTAACCAAACCTATATGTACATATTACCTCAATCAATCACCTAACCAAACCTATATGTACATATTACCTCAATCAATCATCTAACCAAACCTATATGTACATATTACCTCAATCACCTAACCAAACCTATATGTACATATTACCTCAATCAATCACCTAACCAAACCTACATGTACATATTACCTCAATCAATCACCTAACCAAACCTATATGTACATATTACCTCAATCACCTAACCAAACCTATATGTACATATTACCTCAATCAATCACCTAACCAAACCTATATGTACATATTACCTCAATCCATCACCTAACCAAACCTATATGTACATATTACCTCAATCACCTAACCAAACCTATATGTACATATTACCTCAATCAATCACCTAACCAAACCTACATGTACATATTACCTCAATCACCTAACCAAACCTATATGTACATATTACCTCAATCACCTAACCAAACCTATATGTACATATTACCTCAATCAATCACCTAACCAAACCTATATGTACATATTACCTAAATCAATCACCTAACCAAACCTATATGTACATATTACCTCAATCAATCACCTAACCAAACCTACATGTACATATTACCTCAATCACCTAACCAAACCTACATGTACATATTACCTCAATCAATCACCTAACCAAACCTACATGTACATATTACCTCAATCAATCACCTAACCAAACCTACATGTACATATTACCTCAATCAAGCACCTAACCAAACCTACATGTACATATTACCTCAATCACCCCGACTACCTTGTACCCCAATACATTGACTCGGTACCAGTACTCTTTGTATATAACCTGTATATAGCCTTGTTATTGTTATTTTATTGTGTTACTATTTTATTTTGATCAATTTGTTAGTTTTCTTACTTTTTAACTGTGTTGCTGGGGAAGGGCTCGTTAGTAAAAGCATTTCACGGTAAAGTCTATATTTGCTGTATTCGGCGCATTTGACAAACAATTTGATTGGATTTGATTTGATGGAGCATTGCTGACATGCTCCAGTCCAAGGTATTGGAGTACACATTGTACATACACAGACAGATGCACATACACACAGGCAGAACACAAACACATACACATAATGTAGACTTGCGCACGCATGCACACAAATGCACACACATACAAATGCTCACAAATGCATGCGCGCACACATGCACCAGCACACAGCCAGGTGCAAACACACACACACAAACAGGTAAACTCTCTCACACATACACCAATTTCATTTCTCTCTACCCTTCCCCCAACACACCCACACACACACACACACACACACTCACACACACACACACACACACACACACACACACACACACACACACACACACACACACACACACACACACACACACACACACACACACACACACACACACACACACACACACACACACACACACACACACACAACCTCTGTGTTTCTACTTCCCAGTGCTAGTATCGACACAGCCTTGCGTCCTGCCCTTTGGCACTGATTCCTCACAGTAATTCAGTTTCTAAATAAAGACATTGACTCTGTCAGAGAGGGGTAGAGAGAGAGAGAGAGAGAGAGAGAGAGAGAGAGAGAGAAAGAGAGAGAGAGAGAGAGAGAGAGAGAGAGAGAGAGAACAATGGATTTCTCCTTGAGTTTGGCCTCAGTGACATGGGGCCTGAGGGAGACGGCTTGCTGAACGCAGTGCTGAAATGGATACCGAAAAAAAGCAACAATGACTATATCGCAGGGTTTGAGTTAAACCCAAGAGCTATGTTTTAATCACTGACTGTTAATGGAACAGCAACAATGATGGATCCATTCACATTTACATTAAAACAGCTGACTTAGGACATCTGAAGTTTTATATTTATACCAAAAGCCTGGATGACAAATAAAGGGTGCCCTCCTGCATAATGTTACCATACACAAATCCAAGGACAAATGACATGCAAGGGAAGCGATACAGAGAGGTCAAATATAACATTGCATTCAAGACATGCGAAACTGGACGCGACCAATAAACTTTGATTTGACATCAATTGATTATGAATGTTGAAGTATTTCTTATTTTTTTAAGGGATGCTGGTTTTTAATTTTCCTCTCTCATGTGTAAATGCAAGCAATTTTTTTACTCTCACTGATGAGCATTCAATCCTAGGCTCTATTCAGTGTTGTGTCTCCCTGTGGCAGTAAATCCACAGGGAGACAACTCAGATAATTCCATCTGAGCCACTGGCTTAATCCTATTCTTCAACTTGTATTTTTGGTTGAGATGGAGACGTGAATCTAACATATCAATTTTTTTTACTTGTCCACAAGTTAAAGATGCCCTCTGGGATCTTGAGCAAAACATTTTTTTTTACATATGACACAAATTGAATTCGTAGCATTTCATGAATAGCAAAAATCGTATGATATCACACAAATTGCAAAATTCCTAACATATCACAGAAAATGGATGACATAGGACACAAAAAACAGGGAACATTTTTGGCTCGTGAGCACCACTTTCAAAACTACTGGCTGAAACTATACAAATGTTCGAGAGTGGATCTTGAATATGTTATTAACCATGTTGTAAAAGCCATATTGAATTGTGTTTTGTTGTCAACGCAACAAAATATAAACTTTTGAAGGAGATTAATCTTCTGCTTGGATAGCTCCATCTGCCACTGAGTCTGGCTTTAATTCCAGTTTGTCTACAAATTAATAACTGATATTTTTTTATTTATCTTTACCTTTATTTAACTAGGCAAGTCAGTTAAGAACAAATTCTTATTTTCAATGACAGCCTAGGAACAGTGGGTTACCTGCCTGTTCAGGGGCAGAACAACAGATTTATACCTTGTCAGCTCGGGGGTTTGAACTTGCAACCTTCCGGTTACTAGTCCAATGCTCTAACCACTAGGCTACGGCTCCATTTCAACCAAAATTGTAAGATAAAAAATATGACTAAATCACATGAAACTTTAAATGCACCATAAATACAGTTTCATTTGATTTATTCCTTTTCTTTAACTTTTATCTTTGGTAGAGATGGAGGTATAAATCCAACATATTACGATTACCTTGTAGATTCCATGGCTTCCAAATCTTTACGTTTCTCAAAGTTAAAGTCACTCAAAGTCAAAATCCCGTCAGAGAACCTCACAGTCAAGTCAAGCCATTGTCTAAAGATGTTTTATTGTCACATACACCAAATAGGTGCAGTGAAATGTGTTGTTTTACATGGTCAGCCATAATAGTACAGCACCTCTAGAGCAAATTAGGTTTAGGTACCATGCTCAAGAGCACATCAACAGATTTGTTAGCTCAGGTACTTGAACCAGTAACCTTTCATGAATATTCCACATTTTTGCTGTGAAAAAAAATCAAGTATTCCAATCATTCATTGGAGCCAAATGGTGAACCAACCTCATGCTCTTTGAAAAGGTCAACGTACATTAATTGACTGAAAAATCCTTGGCATAACAGCAAAATATGCAGCAGGAATCAAAATCACAACATTCTTCTTGATTAAAATGTTTCCACCAAGTGCTTCTGCTCTGGGGTCTGTTCAAACTGCAGTCTCAGGTATCAACTCAGCCACCTGGAGTTTTGCTAATAGCTCAAGACCCTTTGACTTCTAGAAAGATGCCAGTAAGTCATTTACGTGCAGACTCATGCTAATGCTAATGGCCTCGTTTGAGTGGGAAGGCTGAAGCAACCGACTGCAGACACAAGTCGAGGAGTGAAATCGAGTGAGGTGCATCTGCAATAGCAGAAAGTTGGACACGGATGTGGTTTTCCAACAGAAAGGCTGAGTGGAATATGGCTCAGTGTAATGTCGAAATGAACATGTTTCCAACACCCGTATCGCACACTCACAAACTGTAAAAATATTGTACTATTTGTATATATATATATATATATATTGTACTATTAATTGGTTAGAGAGAGCCTCAAATATCACATTCATTTGTCGATTGTATACATGAGTCGCACAAAGTTGGTTCCTGTCTCAGTCACTTCTTTGGTCAAACAAAAAACACCCTAATTATTGGTTGACAATTGAACCTCCCACAATGCAGGCGATGGCTGCAGGACGAAGTTGGTGAAGAGCAACTGCAGAAACTTGCAGTTGACTGCAGTCAAAGTTTCATGCTTTCCAAACACACTTTGGAAGGTAATGACCAACGATGGCAAAAAGTGACAAAAGTGATCCACTCGAACGCGCCCAATCTATGGCAGGTCTAAACTCCTGTGGTCCTTGCAAAACAACTGCAACCATCTGCAGCAATGATTTATATATACACTAGATGACTGACAGGGGATGTCGTTTTGAAGCCACTGCGCCTCCATCTTGATATTTCCCCACCGTTGACAAAAATATTTTGGAAGCTATAGAAATCATTTACTACTAGGCAGGTTTCCATTGACCCAGGTTTGGAAAGGGCCGAAATAGGAGACATTTTCGATATCAAGTATGCAGGGCACTTGATGTCACCATGCAACTATAAAGCTCCAGTCCACATTTAATTCTAAATGTCTAATGCTTGCTAAATATACTTTTTTTATGATTAAAAGTAGATTTCTTTGCAGGATAAGGATTGTTCTGACTTTTTTATTTGTATTTTTTTATTTCACCTTTATTTAACCAGGTAGGCCAGTTGAGAACACCTTTATTTAACCAGGTAGGCCAGTTGAGAACACTTTTATTTAACCAGGTAGGCCAGTTGAGAACACCTTTATTTAACCAGGTAGGCCAGTTGAGAACACTTTTATTTAACCAGGTAGGCCAGTTGAGAACAAGTTCTCATTTACAACTGCGCCCTGGCCAAGATAAAGCAAAGCTGTGCGACAAGAACAACAGAGTTCCACATGGGATAAACAATTGTACAGTCAATAACACAATAGAAAAATCTGTATACAGTGTGTGCAAATGCAGTAAGGCGATAAGGCAATAAATAGACCAATAGTGGCGAAGTAATTACAATTTAGCAATTTACACTTACAGTTCAAGTCAGAAGTTAACATACACCTTAGCCAAATACATTTAGAATTCACAAATAGATCATGATATTATATTGTATTCCAATTGTGCTGTATTACTGTATATTCCTCATACATCTGTAACATGATCTATTTGTGAATTCTACATGTCATATATAAGACTGCACAACGACCTCATGCTGATGGCAGAGCAGCAGTATTCAGTCATTAGCAAGAACAAGAAATTTGCAACATGGTCATAGCCAACAATTCCATCAGGCTAAGAGAGATCCAAAGTGTAATCATAACTGACAACAATGTCTTCGCAAATATCAATTCTGTCAGCATTTCCACTATAGACAGAGTTTTGAAATAAAATGACTATGATACAATTCTACAAGGTGCCATTTGAGAGGAATAGTGGCAGAGTGAATGAGCTGTGGTAGCAGTATGTCCAGGTAAACCATTGGTGTGCACATGGTATATTGTACAGGGAGTTTTACTGTACTTCAATGATGCCTGTATATACTTCTTGAAGTTGTAGATACCCATAAGAACAGAAAACACTTCTACTTAACTAAACTGTCTCATTCTAGAATAGGCTACGTAAAACTAACTCTATATTTTGTTTCCGTGTTACTATATAGAGAATAATGGAGCTGGAAGGACATGAAATGACCCACATTCTTGTTTTTGTGGACGAGGCTGGGTTCAATCTGGCCAAAGGCAGGAGACGTGGCCACAATCTCATTGGACATCGAGCCACAATTGCCACACCAGGCCAACGTGGGGGCATAATTACAACGTGTGCTGCCATTTATGAAAACGGTGTGAGCACACATATTCCACACATTGGGCCCTATAACACTCAACTTCTCATGGCCTTCCTAAATACACTTTACAGAGACCTAATACCAGAACACGAAAGAGGTTTAGTTAGACCAGATTTGCCAAATTATGTAATTGTCAGCTTCCACCGAGCCAACATTGTTAGGGAAAGGTTTGCTGCTCATGAAAGGATAATAATGGAGTTGCTTCCACCATCCTCCCCATTGCTGAATCTGATAGAAGAGGTTATGTTCAGCATGTCTCCGTTAGATGCCATGAATGCTGCTTGTGAGGACATCACATGCAATCATTGCAGTGGATGGTTGCGCCACGCAAGGAGATTTTTCCCCTGGCGCATTGCAAGGGAAAAATCAGAAGTGACGTTGACAAAAAACAAGAAGATGGGAAGGTGTAGTGTTGTTTGTTTGCTTTTTACAGAACTACCACAGGTTTTTTTCATCGTTGCGGGTTTACATTTATTTTTTTGCATGGATGTCATTTTGTGCCAAATTTTCTGTTCACTATATATGACTTTACATGTTTACATGTAACACATTGCTACAAAAATACATGTACTGTATACATACAAATGTGCATATCCTTTTTCTGTGTACTACAGTATTGTACAATATTGACTTTTCCCAGTTAACTTTTACCTACCGTTCAAATCGGTATCTAAAAACTCAGTATGATGCACAATAGCATTCAGCTGGACAAAACTGGCATTTGTATTTAACAAATATTTCCAGGGTTGACTGCCATGGTGACAAAAACATCTAAACATTTTGACCAGGTGACAAAAAAAACGTATCATTTTGGTGGCATTGGCCAATTTACTGACACAATAACTAGGTTTTGAAGCATGAATGAAATGTTTTGGGTGAGTTACTACATTTTGCAGACATGCAATAGAGTTGGGACGTCCTATAAAACACTTGTGACAATTGCACTTACAGTTTAGAGAACATTTAGACTGCTTTTTAAAAAAAATGTCAAAGCGATTGAGAAACTGTAATGTGGAATTTGCCTAAAAGAGTATTGGGAACACTTCAACCTCTTGTGTGTGTGTGTGTGTGATGTCATTATGTCCAGCTCTTTTTATCAACACAGGATAGCTAAATGGAAATGTACCCCTTGCATCTTTTTTTAATGCGTACTTTCTAAATGTCAAAAAAAAAAAATAGCTGGACAAGTTATTGGAAACATTGCTACTGTCTACATTTGTTTTTGCCATGTTTCTTCTATTACAGACACCATAATGTATGAATCATGTTATGTGAGCTAAACAGAAAAAATATATATAAAAATTCCTTAAAGAATAATATTTATGAAAGTTCTAATGTCACTGTCCCCACTACAACAAAAAAAGACTTAAATACAAGGCATTTTGTCAAACATTTAATTGAAATACTTTAGAATCCCATTCGTTTTTATGTTTTTAATCAGATTCTGTTGAACTGAGGGAAGGATGAGAATACCAATTGGAGATGTAAGTATTATTCAAGCAGGGGGAATAACTATGCACCATGCTTTTCAATGGGATGTTTGTTTAGTTAAAATAAAGTCCACTGGCGTTGAACATCTAATTTGAATTCAAATAATTGTACTATTATTTCTCAATGTCTAATTTGAACTTATTGAGAGAAATGTAAAGTAAGTCTAAAGTTGCATTGTTTTGTTCATAGCCCTAAGTAGGCATTAGTACTACCCTGCCAAGTAAAGCATTATCATCACCATCATAGATTACTCTTTAATTCACTCTCTACTGAGTTTATATTGGAAATCAGCAGAATGCACTTAACTCTATAGTCAACCATTCTCTTCCTTTAACAATGAGTGGTAAATGAAAGCTGAAGCAGAATTGGAATAATTTATGTCCCTCAAAACGGCTTCCCGCTGGTGAACAGAGAAGGTAATTACCGACTCGTTTAACACGCTGATGTTCCTCCCATTGTGTTTGCTGTTTTAATTTACTCCTCAATGCCAGCACATTTCAAACTACAGAGGGAGAGAGAGAGAGAGAGAGAGAGAGGCAGGCAGACAGGCAGTGAGTGATTGTCAGCTTTTACAGTCTTACAAGATTTATAACATAAATTCATGCAATCACCCTTTCAAATGAAAGAAAGCTTAGGAAATAGAACTAGCAAAACCTAACCTAACTTCTGCCCATATTCCTGCCTCCTGAATGGACCATCCTATATGGTCAAGCCTGTTAAATGGAATGTGATTCACACAAATATGGGATATGGGATATGTGGTATATGTGATGAAATACCACCATGTCAATGACAGGATGTCATATACTTTAGTGCGGTGCAGGGAGAGGACAGGAAAGGGTCAACTGTCTCACAGTGGGTGGTTTCATAGGCATGGTCTGTGATGTGATGCATTACAGTCATCATGTGTAGGCATCAGACTGGCTGTGTGTCATGCAAGTGCAGGCTATTACTACATACTATCTATTAAAGTTTCTACGCCACAGGAACTACAAGATTACATTTGTGGTCCAAGGACACTTCGCTGCCCTTACAACATCCTGCTATTATAATGTTCTCAGATCCAACCTTGTTTTTTGGGTTGAGTGTGAGGGTTTGATATTGGACATGACGTTAATGGTTTGTAGAATTGAGTTGGATAATGTCAGTTTTTGTAATAATGGATTTCATTGTATGCTTTTTCAGTATTCAACTAAACCACACCACAAATGATAGAATAATTCCAGTAGATACATTTATGTCCTCAGGGCCAGCCTACTAGTTTTTTTTAAATAGAATTCTCCTGATATGAAATTCTATATTTTTAAGTTCCTTTGTGTGACCTAATATGTTCGTGGCATGTTTCCATTCTAATAGTAAACCATGGGGCTCCTGCTATGTCCTGTCGGCCTGTCAAGCTCCCCCTCAGCAGATTAAACAAATGAATAATTTTACAGCTTAAGGCTCTCAGAGAAAGGTTTCATGTTCAAAAGGCAATTATGTGATGACATTAGAGGCTCTCGCTCTTTCTCTCTCCCTCTCTGTCAAACACACACACACACACACACACACACACACACACACACACACACACACACACACACACACACACACACACACACACACACACACACACACACACACACACACACAGAGAGAGAGAGAGAGAGAGAGAGAGAGAGAGAGAGAGAGAGAGAGAGAGAGAGAGAGAGAAATACACACACAACTTTAATGATACTACAGAGGCCTCATTTGAATAAACGCTCCAGGGCAATAAAACAGAAGCCATACCAGTAGCAGTTAAAACATCAACACCATCGCTTCATGCACATCTGCACTCCAGGCGTTAATAAACATATGGAAATCATTTTGATATAGCTTTTCTCTACGCCTTCAAAAACGAAACACTTGTTCATTCAAAATAACAGTTTAATCAATTTGTTAGGCACAGTGTTTGTAATGTGTCAGGGCTTTTCTGGATTGTGACTTAAACATACTGCGTATTGTGTTGTTTCTGTGCATTAGACCAAAGTGAAGGACAAATCACTGGATGGGAGGCTATGACCAGGCAGTTGGACAGGGGGAATGAAGGTCAGTGGCTTTGTTTCTGCTGAAATGCTGTACATGTTGTCCTTCCAAATACATGCTGGCAGAAACAAAGACGGAGCTCCTATTGAGTTGCTGACCCAACATCAATAACCCAGCAATTTTCAATCAATCAAATGTTATTTGTCACATGCATCATAAACAACAGGTGTAAATATATTGGGAATATTTGGGAACAGATTTCCAAAATGAAAATCACTTCGAGACGATTTTCTGGTGTTAGTCTTTTATGTCCAACAATGAAAATACAAGAAAATAATACATTATATTTATTTATTTTTTGCCCTGAAAACGTGAGGGGCCAAATAAAACCACCCCTGAGACAAATTCAGCACACGGGCCTCCAGTTAGGGACCCTCTTCTATAATATGAATATTAGTTATTACATATTATAATAAAGTATACCAGCTTACTGTATCTCAACAATGGGATTTACATAGGCTTTTAGGGAACTCTTATGCTTTAGCAAGCCTCATTGAAGTGACAAAAATGTCAATGTTCAACCTTAGCATGTCAGAACTATACAGCAGACATATGAACAGGAATGACATTTACTCTCATGGGTAGCTAAAAAGAATTAGCTGAAAGCCACGTCCCTACTAAACCAAGCCTCAATAACCCAGCAAC
Source organism: Oncorhynchus kisutch (assembly GCF_002021735.2). Lineage (NCBI taxonomy): Eukaryota > Metazoa > Chordata > Actinopteri > Salmoniformes > Salmonidae > Oncorhynchus > Oncorhynchus kisutch. The sequence continues at coordinate 62,590,978 of NC_034186.2, forward strand.
AGTAACCCTGTATTTTGAGGGGAAGGGCCCGTAACTAACTTACTCATTGTGTATTTATTCCTTGCAGAACTATTTCTCTATTATTTAACTTTTTTTTAAATCTCTGCATTGTTGAGAAGGGCCTGTAAGTAAACATTTCACTGTTAGTCTACACCTGTTTTTAATGAAACATGTGACACATACCATTTTATTTGTTTTGATTTGACCCAACATCAATAACCCAGCAGTTTTTAAAGAAAACAACCCAACTAAATCAATCAAATGTTATTTGTCACATGCTTTGTAAACAACAGGTGTAAACTAACAGTGAAATCTTTACTTACAGGCCCTTCCCAACAATGCAAAGATTTTAAACATGAAGATAAATAATAGAAACATAATAATAATACAAGGAATAAATACACAATGAGTAACGATAACTTGGCTATATACAGTATACGGGCTATATAATTATGACATCCCAACACCTGCAACTCTGTTTTTTTTAATGACTGTGTGAGCGAAGTCTTGCATCTCAATATCTGTGGTGCAGCTCGTGGCAACGTCATTTAGCCGAGTCTACCTTTAACTGTAGATTGTATGACAAAGTCAGTCTACTGGACTTTCCTGTTGTTCAATATTGAAAAAATCCCAGCAGCCTCTTCCATGCACTGAGGACAGAGAATGCCTTGGGAGGGTATGAGGTGGAGGGGAAGTAGATTCATTCATCTATTTACCGTTGCCAATTTCCTCGTCACATTACAGTTTTTTTCGATTGCTAAACGACAGTGGACACAACTGGAGTCACATGTGCAAAACTCTAACTACAGTCTGCACAGCAGCAGTTCATGTGGACCAAACTCTAGTTCGTTTTTCATTGCTTGAACACAGTTTTCAAAACTCTACACACTTATCCCATGACTTTAACCACAACCTGCACAACACTGTGGATTTACAGCACTTTGTTCAAATGCTAACACACTGCTGTCAAAACTGTGAACCACACATTCAAAACGGAATAGATTTCAGCCTTGTGCCTTTCAAACACTGCTGATTGCAATTTCAGCTGAAAGGCTAAGCAGGTGTCTTGTTTTAGACTTGTTAGTGAACACACACACATATTACAGTATATATAGGTAGAGCTCAGAAAGACTCATTTTGGAAATGGAACAAGGAGATGGGTTCGTGGAGGGAGAAGGGTGGCAGGGAGAGGGCGGATGCGTGGAGGAAGACAAAGAAGACAAAGAGCTGTTATTTCAGATGAAATAAGGGCTACACTTATAGACCATGTCGTGAACCATGGTCTCTCATTGAGAGAGGCAGGGTTGAGGGTGCAACCCAATCTGCAAAGATCCACAGTGGCATCTGTAATGCGAATTTTCCATCATGCAAACAGGTGAGAGTTACATCCTTACAGTAAATGAAAACATTACAGGAATCTATTTTGTATTGCAATTATAGAATATTTACACAGATATATATTACAGTAAGTTTGACTGTAAAATATATTTTTACAACAGGTCCCAAAGGCTGCCCCCAACAGGGGGAAGAGGAAAAATATTTTCAGATGCGCAGGAAAATGCTATTGTTGACATGGTTGTTGTCAACAATGCAATAAAACTGCGGGAGATTCATGATAGAGTGCTGGCTGATAATGATATATTTGAAAATGTTAATTCTGTCAGCACAACAACTATTGCTCGAGTCCTAAAGAAACACCAAGTGACAATGAAACAGTTATACACTGTACCGTTCGAGAGAAACAGTGAACGGGTAAAAGAGCAAAGATATCAATATGTCCAGGTAAGACGTCTGAGGTTACGTACACAGCTATACAAAATATTTACAGTAAAAAAAAACACTAGCATTTCTACAGTAAAACTGTGCACTTACTGTTTTTCAGAGAGTAATGGAGGTGGATTGCACTGGAAAGACCACATTCATTTGTATTTATCGATGAAGCTGGATTTAACCTTGCCAAAACACGGCGCAGAGGAAGGAATGTTATAGGTCAAAGGGCCACTGTGGAGGTTCCAGGCCAAAGGGGGGGAAATATCATCATGTGTGCTGCAATGGCCAATGATGGTTTGCTTCTCAACACACCACTCATTGGCCAATACAACACAGAAAGGCTTATAGCTTTCCTAGAACAGCTCTATGCTCAGCTAGTGCCAGCAGAACAGGGGGAGCCAGTAAGAAACCCCCAAGTTTTTGTCATAGTTTGCGATAACGTTGCTTTTCACCACTCTGCAGCTGTCACAGATTGGTTTGCAGCACATCACAGATTTATGGTTTTGTACCTGCCTGCATATTCACCCTTCCTCAACCCAATAGAGGAGTTTTTCTCTGCCTGGAGGTGGAAAGTGTTTGGTCACCACACACATGACCAAATGTCTCTTTTGGAAGCCATGCGTGCTGGATGTGAGGACACGAGTCCAGAGGACTGCCAGGGATTTACAAGGCACTCCAGAAGGTTCTTCCCCAGGTGCAAGGCAAGAGAAAACATTAGATATGATGTTGAAGAAAACCTGTGGCCTGATGCTAGAGAGAGGCAGGATTAGCCCCTCAATTATTTGTTCGAATTACAGTATGTACTTTTAGTTTCTACCTTTTTTTTCTCATTACTGTAATTCCGTAAATTACTACAGACTATTGAAGCAAACTGATAATTTTCATTTACCTTAAAGAATTGTTATGTTCTAAAAATTTTAATAACTCATGTGAAAGAATGTCACTCTTTTCTTTGAAGAAAATATTACTTTGTATGAAGTCACTGAAATTGTTCAAACTGTAAAGATGAAAAGTTAGTATTTTCTGTATTGGTGTTTGATGTGTTTTTACTCTCAGTGTGTTCTGAGTGACAGTGTGTGTTATCTCAGTGAGGGTTGTGCATAGTGTTTGGCTGCACTGAGCGTGTTTTGAGCCATGTGTTAAAACACACTTGCTTGGAATGAGTTTTGCAGGTGATGTGAACTGTTTAGCTCAGGTGACTGTTGGTAGTGCAGACTGTAGTTAGAGTTTTGCACATGTGACTCCAGTTGTGCCCACTGTCGATTAGCAATCGAAAAAAACTGTAAGAAAGATTGCCTGAGACCTCCTGAGTGTCTTCACCTCCTATGTGATCTTGTCTGGCTCCTGTCTCCCTCGCTTTTAAGTCATTGTCTGACTTCCGCCTATCCCCCCATGGAAAGGGTCCACAGCGGTGACAGCGTGCTGGTTTAAGTGCTTGGCATTTGGAGGAACAAAAGACACCCACACTGAATGGGCCCTGATGTCTCTCCTCCCGACGGGTTTGCGCACTAATGGGCCTGTAATGAATAAAAAAAATATGGAAAGGCATGCAAGCTCCTATCCAGATAAGGTAAAATAATCCCTGCATGAATTACGCAAGGCTACAATTGTTGCCATATATACACCACCATTATTAACCTTTGACTGCTTGTCAGACGTAGACATGCCCTTAATCTGTTTATTTGTTGGTTGGTTTATTTTTTTCAGAAGTTGCTTACAGGAGTTTGTCACACACAATTTTGTGGGCTTGAGCTGAAAACCTGCCTCTGGAACTCTGGGAGTTCATCAATGACAGCTACGTAGTCACAAAATGCCTTAAGGGGCTTCTGTGGTGGGAGAATTAATTTAAATCCAGGGTAGATTTACCGAAGTGATGAGCCTCGGGTATATTTACAACAATATAAATTAGAACTGTTAAGGCTCCATGGATTGATGAGGAATTGAAAAATTATATGGTTGAAAGAGATGGGGGGGAAAAGGAGAGGCTAATACGTCTGGCTGCACATCTGACTGGCTGTATATATTCAGAGCTATATCCCTGTAATGCTTAGAGAAGATCTTCGGTCTTTAATGGTTCTAACAGCATACCTATAAGTTTGCTGCCAGCTCTTAGCAAACTGTTGGAAAAAATGGTGTTTGACCAAATACAATGCTATTTCTCTGTAAACAAATTAGCATGCTTATAGAGAAGGGTACTCAACATGTACTGCACAGACACAAATGACTGATGATTGATTGAAAGAAATTGATAATAAGATTGTGGGAGCTGTACTGGTAGATTTTGTAACGGCGTTCTTCGTTTGTAGAAAGAGAGTCGGACCGAAATGCAGCGTGGTGGTTACTCATGTTCTTTAATGAAGAAAAAGTGACGATACATGAAATAACTTAATAAATACAAAACAACAAACGGAACGTGAAACTTATTACAGCCTATCTGGGGAACACTACACAGAGACAGGAACAATCACCCACAAAAGACAAAGCGAACTCAGGCTACCTAAATACGGTTCCCAATCAGAGGCAACGAGAAGCACCTGACTGATCAAGAACCGCCTCAGGCAGCCAAGCCTAACTAGACACACCCCTAAACCTAGCAATCCCAAATCCTATAAAACCCCAATACGAAACACAACACGTAAACCCATGTCACACCCTGGCCTGACCAAAATATATAACGAAAACACAAAACACTAAGACCAAGGCGTGACAGAACCCCCCCCCCCCCCCAAGGTGCGGACTCCCGGACGCACCTCAAAACCATAGGGAGGGTCCGGGTGGGCGTCTGTCATTGGTGGCGGCTCCGGCTCGGGACGTGGACCCCATTTCATTAATGTCCTAGTTCCTCCCCTTCGCGTCCTGGGATAATCCACCCTCGCCGCCGACCATGGCCTAATAGTCCTCACCCAGAACCCCACAGAACTAAGGAGCAGCTCGTGACTGAGGGGCATCTCGGGACTGAGGGGCAGCTCGGGACTGAGGGGCAGCTCGGGACTGAGGGGCAGCTCGGGACTGAGGGGCAGCTCGGGACTGAGGCAGCTCGGGACTGAGGGGCAGCTCGGGACTGAGGGGCAGCTCGGGACTGATAGGCAGCCCGGAACTGAGGGGCAGCCCGGAACTGAGGGGCAGCCCGGAACTGAGGGGAAGCCCAGTACTGAGAGGAAGCCCAGTACTGAGAGGAAGCCCAGTACTGAGATGAAGCTCAGGTAGGTAGTAGGCTCCGGTAGATCCTGGCTGGCTGGCGGATCTGGAAGATTCAGGTTGACTAGCAGATCTGGAAGATTCTGGTTGACTGGCGGATCTAGCTGCTCTATGCAGACTGACAGCTCTGATTGCTCCATGCAGGCTGACAGCTCCTTGCAGACTGACAGCTCCTTGCAGACTGGCAGCTCCTTGCAGACTGACAGCTCTGACTGCTCCTTGCAGACTGGCAGCTCCTTGCAGACTGGCAGCTCCTTGCAGACTGGCAGCTCCTGCAGACTGGCAGCTCCTTGCAGACTGACAGCTCCTTGCAGACTGACAGCTCCTTGCAGACTGGCAGTTCCTTGCAGACTGACAGCTCCTTGCAGACTGGCAGTTCCTTGCAGACTGACAGCTCTGGCTGCTTCATGCAGACTGACAGCTCCTTGCAGACTGGCAGCTCCTTGCAGACTGACAGCTCCTTGCAGACTGACAGCTCCTTGCAGACTGGCAGCTCCTTGCAGGCTGACAGCTCCTTGCAGACTGGCAGCTCCTTGCAGACTGGCAGCTCCTTGCAGACTGACAGCTCTGGCTGCTTCATGCAGACTGACAGCTCTAACTGCTCCATGCAGGCTGACAGCACCCTGCAGACTGGCAGCTCAGGCTGCTTCAAACAGGCAGGAGGCTCCGGCAGCGCTGTAGAGAAGAAAGGCTCTGATAGCGCTGAACAGGCGGGAGACTCCGACAGCGCAGGAGAGTAGGAAAACGCTGGCTGCGCTGAACAGGCGGGAGACTCCGACAGCGCAGGAGGGAAGGAAGGCTCTGGCTGTGCTGAACAGGCGGGAGACTCCGACAGAGCAGGAGAGGCGAGGCGCACTGTAGGCCTGATGCGTGGTGCGGGCACTGGTGATACTGGAGCGAGGACACGCACAGGAAGCCTGGTGCGGGGAGCTGCTACCGGAGGACTGGTGTGTGGAGGTGGCTCTGGATAGACCGGACCGTGCAGGCGCACTGGAGCTCTTGAGCACCGAGCCTGCCCAAGCTTACCTGGCTCGATGCCCACTCTAGCCCGGCCAATACGAAGGGCTGGTATGAACCGTACCGGGCTATGCACCCGCACTGGAGACACCGTGCGCTCACTAGCATAACACGGTGCCTGCCTGGTCTCTTTAGCCCCCTGGTAAGCACAGGGAGTTTGCACAGGTCTCCTACCTGGCATAGCCATACTCCCTGTAAGCCCCCCCCCAGTACATTTTTGGGGCCGACTCTCAGGCTTCCATCCGCGTCACCGTGCTGCCTCCTCATACCAGCGCCTCTCTGCTTTAGTCGCCTCTAGTTCTTCCTTGGGACGGCGATATTCTCCAGGCTGAGCCCAGGGTCCTTTTCCGTCCAGTTCCTCCTCCCATGTCCAATACTCCAAGTGATGCAGCCTCTCCCACTGCAACTGCTCTTCACGATTAGCAGGGAGAGTTGGCTCAGGTCTGACACCCGACTCAGCCACTCTCCCTCTGAGCCCCCCTCCAATAAATTTTTGGGGCTGCTTTTCGGGTTTCCTTGCCAACCGTGTTCCCTCGTATCGTCGGCTCTTATCTCCAGCTGCCTCTGCTCTCCTCAGTGCTTCCACCTGTTCCCATGGGAGGCGATCTCTTCCAGCCAGTATCTCCTCCCAAGTGTAACAACCTTTGTCATCCAATACGTCTTCCCATGTCCATTCCTCCTTTCGCTTTTCCTGCGGTCGCTGCCTGTTTCCACGCTGCTCGGTCCGTGTGTGGTGGGTGATTCTGTAACGGCGTTCTTCGTTTGTAGAAAGAGAGTCGGACCAAAATGCAGCGTGGTGGTTACTCATGTTCTTTAATGAAGAAAAAGTGACGATACATGAAATAACTTAATAAATACAAAACAACAAACGGAACGTGAAACTTATTACAGCCTATCTGGTGAACACTACACAGAGACAGGAACAATCACCCACAAAAGACAAAGCGAACTCAGGCTACCTAAATACGGTTCCCAATCAGAGGCAACGAGAAGCACCTGACTGATCAAGAACCGCCTCAGGCAGCCAAGCCTAACTAGACACACCCCTAAACCTAGCAATCCCAAATCCTATAAAACCCCAATACGAAACACAACACGTAAACCCATGTCACACCCTGGCCTGACCAAAATATATAACGAAAACACAAAACACTAAGACCAAGGCGTGACAGATTTCAGTGCAGTCTTTGATATTATTGACCATAACCTGTTGTTGAGAACATATGTTATGGCTTTTCAACCTCAGCTCTTAATCTACGATATGGTAATCTATCTAATACAACTCAAAGGGTTTTCTTTAATGGATGCTTCTTTAATGTCAAACATGTAAAGTGTGGTGTACTGCAGGGCAGTTCTCTAGGCCCTCTACTCTTTTCTATTTTTACCAATGACCTGCCACTGGCATTAAACAAAGCTTATGTGTCAATGTATGTTGATGATTAAACCATATACACATCAGCAACCACAGCTAAGGAAGTCACTGAAACCCTTAACAAAGAGTCGCAATCTGTTTTGGAATGGGTGGCCAGTAATAAACTGGTCCTGAACATCTCTAAAACTAAGAGCATTGTAATTCGTACAAATCATTCCTTAAGTTCTAGACCTCAGCTGAATCTGGTAATGAATGGTGTGGCTGTTGAACAAGTTGAAGCGATTAATTTACTTGGCATTACCTTAGATTGTAAACTGTCATGGTCAAAATATATAGATTCAGTGGTTGTAAAGACGGGGAGAGATCTGTCCGTAATAAAGAGATGCACCACACTCCAAAAAGCAAGTTCTGCAGGCTCTAATTTTGTCTAATCTTGATTGATATTCAGTCGTGTGGTCCAGTGGTGCAAGGAAAGACCTAGTTAAGCTGCAGTTGGCCTAGAACAGAGCAGCACGTCTTGCTTTTCATTGTAATCAGAGGGCTGATATAAATATTATGCATGCCAGGATCTCTTGGCTAAGATTTCTTCTTTTTATAAGGAACATTAATGTGTTGAAAATCCCAAATTGTTTGCATAGTCAACATACACACAGCTCTGACACACACACTTACCCCACCAGACACGCCACCAGGGGCCTTTTCACAGTCCCCAAATCCAGAACAAATTCAAGAAAGCATACAGTATTATGGAACTCCGTTCCATCTCATATTGATCAAATTACCAGCAAACCTGGTTAAAAAAAACAGATAAAGCAACACCTCACGGCACAACGCCTCTCCCCTACTTGACCTAGATCAGCGTTTCTTAAAGTATGGGTCGTGACCCAAAGTGGGACACGGACCTGTTAATGGTGGGGCGCTACGTAAATGTATGATTATTTAATTAACTACTGGAATTGATTTGTCCAAGTGCAGCTGCGATCTCGGTTCAGTGCGATCTCTGTTAATCTGCGGTCTCTGCTCAGTTTGGCAGCTACCTCTGTCATGAAATGGACTCATAATAGCCACAAGTTCTGACTGAGCTCAGTCATCATGAAACACAAATACAGTGATGACTTTTTGTCTCTTTCATACAAACTTTGAGAAATAACGAGGAGCGCCCACAATGTTTTGTGTGGGTGCTTAGTAATGAGTTTCTCAAAATGAACAAATTAATAAAACGACACGTCCTGACCAAACATCCAGGCACAACTTTACGGTAAACCAAGGGAGTTATTTCAGAACAGGGTAGAATGCTTCAGGAAACAGTGCTTCGAAAGTGGAAATGTAAGTCAACTAGGAAGGCATTGTTGTCATTTTATAACAGGTGATCATAAACAGAATAAGGGAGTACTATCTCTCATAGTAGTAGATGTGAGTTTCCCCTTCAAACAATCCCCTAGCCTTGTAAAGTAACACAGCTAATAGCTAACGTTAGCCAAAGCAAGCTAACTAACTACTGATACTGCAACCCTAAGAAACAGTGCAGATGAAGATGAAAAATGATCAGGCCTACTGTACATTTTACTGTAGAAATTATTATTGAAAACAAGTCTAGGTTGGAACTGTTGCAGTTACAAGTAATACTTTTCTGAACTGGAATAAACTGATTGAAGCAAGATGCTTTTTGATGCAAACACTCATACAGTTCTGGGTTGCTCATCTGCAGCAGGAAGCGGTCTCCTGCCTGACTGAGAAGGCAGTAGATGTTCTGATCCAGTTTGGCACCACATACCAATGCAAGTCAGGGTTCTCAAGTACAGAAACAGTGTCAATGCTGAGCATGACCTCAGTGTCGCACTGTCTAAAACTGAGCCCAGAATAGACATGCTTGTTGAAAACTTCAACCAGCTGCACACCTCTCATGTGTGTTTTCTGGTCTACATCTGTGTAATGTGATCAATCAGTTTATCAGTTTATTCCAGTTCAGAATAAAAATATATATATATTTTAACAGCAACAGTTCCAACGTAGACTTTCTATCAACAATCATTTAAACAGTAAAATGTACAGTAGGTCAGATTATTTTTCATCTGTACTGTTACTTAGGGTTGCAGAATCAAAAAGCCTGTGTGTGTGTGTGTTCTCAGGAAAACACAGAATTTCTCATTTGGGTCCCATGCTGAAAAAGTTTAAGAACCCCTGACCTAGATAGTTTGGGTGTATGCATTGGGATGTCGGGAACTCTCATACGGGCTCGGGAGGGACGAAGGTTGAAAGTCATGCGTCCTCCGATACACAACCCAACCAAGCCACACTGCTTCTTAACACAGTGCGCATCCAACCCGGAAGCCAGCCGCACCAATGTGTCGGAGGAAACACCGTGCACCTGGCAACCTTGGTTAGCGCACACTGCCCCCGGCCCGCCACAGGAGGCGCTGGTGCGCGATGAGACAAGGCTATCCCTACTGGCCAAACCCTCCCTAACCCGGACGACACTAGGCCAATTGTGCGGCCCTCCAGTCGCGGCCGGTTACGACAGAGCCTGGGCGCAAACCCAGAGTCTCTGGTGGCACAGCTGGCTTTGCAGCACAGCGCCCTTAAATAATGCGCCACCCGGGAGATTCAGAGCCCTTGTGAGTGAATCTTGAGTGATCTGGCTGAAATAAAATAAAATATAACAATGTTGGGCGCAACAGGTGACAAACTGATTGACAAGTGTGCAACAGACTGAACACTGTAAATCATGAATGAATTAGAATGAAGAATCTATTTCATATGAGTTACACTGTAGTTACTGTGTAGAATGGTTTACACACATGGTATCTGTGCAACTTAATTTAAAATGTCATTAAATGCCCTCTGGCTTGAATATCTTTTAGTTTTGCTGGGCACTATTTCTCAAGCATATCTTGCCATCACTGTCACATTAAAAGGGAGGATTATTGTTCTAAGTGAGTGTGGCACATGAGAGATCTCCAGCTCAAGGATAAAAACACATCTTGATACTGTTGAGATCAAATGAGCCAGATTACCTGTGACAGCCCCATTGTTGGCCTCTATCTGGGAGACAGCTCGGGATGTCTATGAGGTGACTGACTGCTTAATGATGGGACCAGTAGATTAAGCTCCATCACCCACGCTATCAGGGCCTACACCCTGCTAATACGATGGATCACACAGGACTGGGGTGCAGGGGGAAGGGATGAGGGCGAGGTGACAGAGGACCCTCGGGGTGTGCTCTGTAGTCGCCCATCAGAGATTTCAACAAATCCTCCGTCCTCTGACACAAATTACAGCCTTAATATTTACATTTCTTCTCACTTCGGACTCAAAGGATAAGGTCCCCTTACAGTCAGATATGGAGGGGAACCGAGAGATTGATTGAGCTTGATATGACATATATGTATTTGTAATAACAGTAATCATCCTTAAGAGTTTATTGATGCACCCGTGTGTCTATCTAAGTAATATAATAAAAAATACCAAAAAATCCATCAGTTTAAGTTAGATATATCAGATAGCATTGGCTGCATCTCAATCCATCGCATCGGCCTATGTCGGCCTTCCCAACCTGCGGTGGAAGGTGACCGAGCTACAGCGATGTTTGTCAGACCATGAGACATCCCGAAAACTAAATGTGAGTGAATCTTTTATTTATTTATATTTTTACCCCTTTTTCGTGGTTTCCAATTGTTAGTAGCTACTATCTTGTCTCATCGCTACAACTCCCATACGGGCGTGGGAGAGATGAAGGTTGAAAGTCATGCGTCCTCCGATACACAACCCAACCAAGCCGCACTGCTTCTTAACACAGCGCGCATCCAACCTGGAAGCCAGCCGCACCAATGTGTCGGAGGAAACACTGTGCACCTGGCAACCTTGGTTAGCGCGCACTGCGCCCAGCCCGCCACAGGAGTCGCTGGTGCGTGATGAGACAAGGACATCCCTACCGGCCAAGCCCTCCCTAACCCGGACGAGGCCAATTGTGCGTCGCCCCACGGACCTCCCGGTCGTGGCCGGTTACGACAGAGCCTGGGCGCGAACCCAGAGTCTCTGTTGGCATAGCTGGCGCTGCAGTACAGTGCCCTTAACCACTGCGCCACCTGGGAGGCCAGGAATGCTGCTTTTTAGTTAGCTTTGCAAGAGCATCAAAAATAAATGTTGTATTGTTCTTATTTTCCTCAATTAAGTTGGAAAAATAGGATGATCGAGCAGCAGTGTGGGCTCTTCAAAACTGTACGGTACTGTCTTTCCAAGCTAGTCGGAAGACTTCCAGTTTGGTGTGGCGCCATTTCCGTTCCAATTGTCTGGAAGCTTGTTTCAGAGCTCGGGTATTTTCTGCATACCAGGGAGCTAGTTTCTTATGAAAAATGTTTTTAGTTTTTAGGGGTGCGACTGCATCTAGGGTAGGTGGTTAACTGATTTTTGTCCTCTGACGTCCTTGGGTAGGCAGAGGGAGTCTGGAATCTTTGGGTTGTCCGAGAATTTATAGCACAACTTAGTACAACTTTTGATGATCCTTGGTTGGGGTCTGAGCAGATTATTTGTTGCGATTGCAAACATAATAAAATGCTGGTCAGATAGTCCAGGATTATGAGGAAAAACATTAAGATCCACAACATTTATTCCACGGGACAAAACTAGGTCCAGAGTATGACTGTGGCAGTGAGTAGGTCCGGAGACATGTCGGACAAAACCCACTGAGTCGATGATGGCTCCGAAAGCCTTTTGGAGTGGGTCTGTGGACTCTTCCATGTGAATATTAAAGTCACCAAAAATGAGAATATTATCTGCCATGACTACAAGGTCCGATAGGAATTCAGGGAACTCAGTGAGGAATGCTGTATATGACACAGGAGGCCTGTAAACAGTAGCTATAAAAAAGTGATTGAGTAGGCTGCATATATCTCATGACTAGAAGCTCAAAAGACGAAAACGCTGTTTTTTTTGTAAATTGAAATTTGCTATCATAAATGTTAGCAACACCTCCACCTTTTTCGGGATGCGCGGGGATATGGTCACTAGTGTAACCAGGAGGTGAGGCCTCATTTAACACGGTAAATTCATCAGGCTTAAGCCATGTTTCAGTCAGGCCAATCAGATCAATATTATGATCAGTGATTGGTTTAATGACTATAACTGCTTTGGAAGTGAGGGATCTAACATTAAGTAGCCCTATTTTGAGATGTGAGGTATCACAATCCTTTTCAATAATGGCAGGAATGTAGGTCTTTATTCCAGTGAGATTGCTAAGGCGAACACTGCCATGTTTAATTTTGCCCAACCTAGGCCAAGGCACAAACACGCTCTCAATCGGGAAAGCTGAGCAGACTACACTGACTGTGCTAGTGGCAGACTCCACTAAGCTGGCAGGCTGGCTGCACCCTATCTCATTGTGGAGCTAGGGGAGTTAGAGCCCTGTCTTTGTTTGTAGATAAGATGAGAGCACGCCTCCAGCTAGGATGGAGTCCGTCACTCCTCAACAGGCCAGGCTTGGTCCTATTTGTGGGTGAGTCCCAGAAAGAGGGCCAATTATCTACAAATTCTATCTTTTGGGAGGTGCAGAATACAGTTTTCAACCAGCGATTGAGTTGTGAGACTCTGCTGTAGAGCTCAACACTCCCCCCACCTGGGAGGGGGCTAGAGACAACTACTCGATGCTGACACATCTTTCTAGCTGATTTACACGCTGAAGCTATGTTGCCCTTGGTGACCTCTGATGGTTTCATCCTAACATCGTTGGTGCCGACGTGGATAATAATATCCCTATACTCGTCAGTTTTAGCTTTAGCCAGCACCATCTTCAGATTAGCCTTAACGTCGGTAGCCCTGCCCCCTGGTAAACAGTGTATGATCGCTGGATGATTAGTTTGAAGTCTAATACTGCGGGTAATGGAGTCGCCAATGACTAGGGTTTTCAATTTGTCAGAGCTAATGCTGGGAGGCTTCAGTGTCTCAGACCCCGTAACGGGAGGAGTAGAGACCAGAGAAGGCTCGGCCTGACTCCGACTTCCTGCTTAATGGGGAGAACCGGTTGAAAGTTTCTGTCGGCTGAATGAGCGACACCAGTTGAGCATTCCTACAGCATTTCCCTCCAGAAAACATGAGAAAGTTGTCCGGCTGCGGGGACCGTGCGAGGGGATTTATATTAACGTTACTATCTGTATTTACTGGTGGCACAGACGCTGTTTCATCCTTTCCTACACTGAAATTACCCTTGCCTAACGATTGCGTCTGAAGCTGGGCTTGCAGCCCAGCTATCCTCGCCGTAAGGCGATCGTTCTCCTGTATATTATGAGTACAGCGACTGCAATTAGAAGGTAACATGCTAATGTTACTACTTAGCTTCGGCTGGTGGAGGTCCTGACGAACCACATTCAGACAATGCGTCCGGAGTGAAAATGTTGAGTGAGGGAAAAACTAAAAATATAAACTGTAATTAAAAAGTAAAAACCTTGAAGTTGTCAGGTAGCAAAGTAAGGTTAGCAACAAAACGCACAGCAGCACGTAAACAAGTTTACAATTTGGCTAGACTGACTGATTCTACATCTTATTGGCAGTGCTTCAGACATTTCAGACATCTGATTAGAAAAGTAAAATCAACATGTTTCATGAATTGCGTATTGGAGCGTTATCCAACCAATTTTTGGAAACAACTCCACCCCCTCCTTGCCCCAGCAGGTTGACAACCTCTGGTCCCATAATAGACAGAATGGACATTTGTGGTGCTTTATCATTTTGCAACAGACTCACATTTTATTTTCCTATCAACCATTTGATGTATAGGATGTGTGTAATGGCTTTCTTCCTGGGTAAGAGAGGACTAAAGCGCAGCGAGAGTTCATCTTCTTTAATAATAAATTCCAACTGAACACTTCAAATTACAAAACAACACATGTGAAACCCGAAAACAGTCCTATCTGGTGCATAGACACAAAGACAGGAAACAATCACCCACAAACCCCAACACAAAACAAGCTACCTAAATATGGTTCCCAATCAGAGACAATGACTAACACCTGCCTCTGATTGAGAACCATATCAGGCCAAACACAGAAACAGACAAACTAGACACACAACATAGAATGCCCACCCAGCTCACGTCCTGACCAACACTAAAACAAGGAAAACACACAAGAACTATGGTCAGAACGTGACAATGTGCTTTGTTAAAGATTGATGTTAAAACAATCCATAGGATCTGATTCACTTGATCCCTTCTTCCTGCAGCTCTCTGCCTCACTAATTGCAGTACCATTTACCTATATTGTTTACTTGAAAATGTGTTTCTAGTCTTATCCCTAATATCTGGAAAGTGGCACATGTCCTTTCCCTACATGAAGGAGGAGATCCTTCTGGTAACTACTGTACAAATTCCTAATGATCTTTCCTTTTCAACGTATTAGAATACCTGGCCAACTCTCAGCTAATAACTTTTTAAACTTCTTACTCTATTCTTAATGTACACCCATCAGTTTTTTTTTACCTGGACATAGCACAGTTTCAACTACTACACTGCTTTTAGATTATGTGTTAAATTGTTTAGATCATAAAAATCATTGTCCTACCTTATGTATAGATCTTTCCAAAGCCTTTGACACTGTTGACCATCACATTCTCATTTAAAGGTTGATTGAAATAGGCCTGGATCAGGCTTCTTGCATGTGTGATTTCTGATAGTGTTAAGTCTGGTTTCCTGGATATTACAAAAGGTGTACTACAGGGGTCGGTATTGGGTAGCCTAGTGGTTAGAGTGTTGGTCTAGTAACCGGAAGGTTGCAAGTTCAAACCCCTGAAATGACAAGGTACAAATCTGTCGTTCTGCCCCTGAACAGGCAGTTAACCCACTGTTCCTAGGCTGTCATTGAAAATAAGAATTTGTTCTTAACTGACTTGCCTAGTTAAATAAAGAAAAAATACATTGCGACCTGTTCTCTTTAATATTTATAAATAATATTGATCTATCTATTAAAACTTGTAATATTCATCTGTATGCAGATGAGACTGTTATGTATACCATTGCCCCAACTGTTGACCAGGTTATGTTAGAGCTGCAATCTTACAGAAAGCCCTGGTTGGTTTATGTAACGGGTGTCGTTGTCTGATGAGGAGGAATCGGACCAAAGTGCAGCGTGGTAAGTGTTCATGACTTTTATTTAACTGAACACTGAAACAAAAAGAACAAAGTTCAAAACTAAACCGAAATAGTCCTGTCATGTGTAGAAAACACTAAACAGAAAACAACTACCCACAAAGAGCTACCCAAGTATGGTTCCCAATCAGAGACTACGATAGACAGCTGTCCCTGATTGAGAACCATACCCGGCCAAAACAAATAAATACAACACATAGAAAAATAACATAGAATGCCCACCCAAATCACACCCTGACCAAACCAAAATAGAGACATAAAAAGCTCTCTAAGGTTAGGGGTGACAGTTTAAAAGTGTACTTAATGCAGACATGACTAAATACATGTTTTCTAATTGTCCACTTTATTTTTCAGATAGACTACATATTTATTCATTGGATGGTTCTCCCGTCGATCTGGTGCCCACCTATAATTATCTGGGCATTTGGATTGACAAAAAAAACATACGGGTGAGCTGTCATGCCCTGATCTGTTCCACCTGTCCTTATGCTTGTCTCCACCCCCCTCCAGGTGTCGCCCATCTTCCCCATTATCCCCTGTGTATTTATACCTGTGTTTTCTGCCTGTCTGTTGCCAGTTCGTCATGTTTGTTCAAGCCTACCAACGTTTTGTCTCAGCTCCTGTTTTTCTTAGTCTCCCTTTTTCTCATCTTCCTGTTTTTTGCCTGTCCTGACCCTGAAACCCACCCGCCTAACCACTGCCTGTCTCTGAGCCTGCCTGCCGTCCTGTACCTTGGCCTCTGCTCTGGATTATCAACCCCTGCCTGCCTTGACCTGTCGTTTGCCTGCACCTGTGGTTACAATAAACATTGTTACTTCACAGTCTGCACTTGGGTTTTACCTTGATTCCTGATAGTACGAACTGGCCATGACTGACCCAGCAGACTTGACCAGTTCCGCAACGCCATCTCCGCCATCTCCTCCCAAGGAGCCCTTATTGGTAGACACGAGGAGATGCTTTGTGGTCTGATGGAAGGGTTCCAGGACGTGGCCGAATGTGGCCGAACGTCACAAACTAGCATTGGACGCTTTGCGGGAGCAATTCCGTGGGTTGCCTACGAGGCAGCCTACCACGATGGTAACCTCCCAGCCCCTCAGTAACCCGGCTGGTAGCAGCGCCGTCACCCGGGTTTCCCGGGAACCCTGCTTACCTCCCCCAGAGCGCTACGATGGAGAATAAAGAACCTGCCAGGCCTTTCTCTCCCAGTGCTCCCTCGTTTTCGAGCTGAAGCATTCTTCGTTCCCCTCGGACCGCTCGACGATAGCGTACATTATTACGCTGATGTCCGGGAGGGCACTCGACATGGGCCACGGCGGTGTGGGAGCAACAATCTGCTGTCTGCCTCAGTCTGGAGGTATTCGTAGCGGAGGTGAGAGGTTCTTGAGGTTCCAGTGTCCGGGAGAGAGGCTGCCCGGAAGTTACTCCAGCTTCGGCAGGGCTCCTTCAGTGTGGCAGACTATGTGGTGGAATTCAGCACGCTGGCAGCAGAGGGTACCTGGAACCCGGAAGCGCTGTTCGACACGTTCCTGCACGGATTATCGGGAGTGGGGGGGTAAAGGACGACCTTTCAGCCCTGGAACTACCAACGGATCTTGACTCACTCATTGCCTTAACCATCCAGATCGATGGACGATAACGGGAATATAGGAGGGAGATTGCGGTCCCAATCGCTCACTCAAGGATCCCACCTTGCATCTGATGAACTCCCAAGTTCCTCCAAGAGCCTCCAAAGACTGCTGAGTTGCCTCTTCCTGAGCCGATGCAGGGCTAAGCTGCCTCCAGCCGAACGCGTACGCAGACTGAACACCCAGAGTTGTCTGTATTGTGGTACTGTCGATCATTATGTGTCTACCTGTCCCTTCAAGAGACCCAGCTCATTCGATGGAGTGAGTACTCTGGTGGGTCTTAAAGATAATTGTTCTTCTCCCCTTACTCGCCCCCCTCTCCATGCCACCAGTCCAAGTCTCTCCAGGTACTCATCGACTTAGTGGCCGATTTGAGTCTCATGGACGTTACCGTGGCGTCTGAGTTGTGCATCCCCACTCAACCTCTTTTCATTCCCAAGCATGTTAGAGCGCTGGATGGGCGCTCAATATGCCGGGTCACCCACTTTTATCGATGGCGGTTATGATATCGTTTAGTACCTTGAGCATGGCTGAGGTGCATCTGTGACTAGCTTGGAAACCCGGATTGCACAGCGGAGAAGGTACGGTGGGATTCGAAATGGTCACTGATCTGTTTGTTAACTTGGATTTCAAAGTAACTGTAACAGTTTGGGTCTAGAGTGTCACCCCTTTGAAGAAGGGGATGACCGTGGCAGCTTTCCAATCTTTAGGAATCTTGGACAATACGAAAGAGAGGTTGCACAGACTGGTAATAGGGGTTGCAACAATGGCGGTGGATAATTTTAGAAAAAGAGGGTCCAGATTGTCTAGCCCAGCTGATTTGTACGGGTCCAGGTTTTGCAGCTCTTTCAGAACATATGCTATCTGGATTTGGGTGAAGGAGAAGCTGGGGAGGCTTGGGCAAGTAGCTGCGGCGGGTGCAGAGCTGTTGGCCGGGGTTGGGGTAGCAATACAAATTAATTACTTAAAAATCATACAATGTGATTTTCTGGATTTTTGTTTTAGATTCCGTCTCTCACAGTTGAAGTGCACCTATGATAAAAATTACAAACGTCTACATGCTTTGTAAGTAGGAAAACCTGCAAAATCAGCAGTGTATCAAATACTTGTTCTCCCCACTGTATACCTTGTCTTGTCTTGCCTTCTGTTCACAAAGTCCAGACGAGAATCTGTGGAAAGAATTGAAAACTGCTGTTCACAAATGCTCTCCATCCAACCTCACTGAGCTCGAGCTGTTTTGCAAGGAGGAATGGGAAAAAATGTCAGTCTCTCGATGTGCAAAACTGATAGAGACATACCCCAATCGACTTACAGCTGTAATCGCAGCAAAAGGTGGCGCTACAAAGTATTAACTTAAGGGGGCTGAATAATTTTGCACGCCCAATTTTTCAGTTTTTGATTTGTTAAAAAGGTTGAAATATCCAATAAATGTCGTTCCACTTCATGATTGTGTCCCACTTGTTGTTGATTCTTCACAAAAAAATACAGTTTTATATCTTTATGTTTGAAGCCTGAAATGTGGCAAAAGGTCGCAAAGTTGAAGGGGGCCGAATACTTTCGCAAGGCACTGTATGTATTGTTGCATTCATTAGAACTATTTGTTGGTGAAGCTGCAAAAATGATTTATTACTTGTTCAAAACAAATACATTTATAACACCTGTGAAGAAGTATGAACTCAACCAGTCCAAAGTGATTCCCAGTGATTCCACCTGGAGTATGATATAATCCCATCTTGAGTTATAGAGTCTCTCATTTCAAGCATCCCTTTTATTTCTGATATAAGGAGGCAATTTCCCCTGAGACATAGACATTTTGTTGAGACCAAAAGTAAAAGGATATACCAGCAGAAAATTCCATTCAAGGATCATTAAGCAGTTTCGGAGGAAATTCTCATTCTATGACATTAAACAACTTCCAAGACAAATGTATTTCCCTGTGCAAGCACGCACGCACACACACACACACACACACACACACACACACACACACACACACACACACACACACACACACACACACACACACACACACACACACACACACACACACACACACACACACACACACACATACACATACACACACAGCTACACACTCACAATTTTCGTTCTATGACAATAAACAAGATATTCCGTATCTGATTGTTTTTTGTCTGTAGAACACTGGACTGAAAATATTTTCACTCTTGCATTACTGATTAAAGAGTGAAGTCGCTGTGACAAACACATTCAAGCACATTTGTCACAGCATACAACTTGAAGAGAGAAAAACTCGGCCATCGTATTCAACGAATTCTCTCTTCTTGTAAATAACTTTTTTTAATGAAATCACTTCAGAGTATAGTATCTGGGTTTCCAATCTGTCTCCCTCAGCAAGACAATCGATGGTTATAGATAATTCTCCATAGATATGCATAATATGAGTCTGAGTCACCTTTTTCTGGACACAAGATCATTTGTTACTGTACCCTCCTCAATGTGACTTAGCAGGTCCCTGTCATTTGATAAATAGTTTTTTATACATTGCAGGACATTGTAATGCATCATGCGTAAATATGGTATAACCTATGTACAGTATGTGGTCCATTTTTGTGTTATTATGAGAGGATCCAGTCATCTGAGAGCTCATGAGGCTGAAAGAGACTAACAGAACCCTAACCAGTGATGAAAGATGATGAGTGAATGGCCATACCAGGAAACTGATGCATGAGTGGGGTGAAAGAATCTTCAACAGCTTCCTACTGAGGTTTGGATACCCCTCGAAGCTACGCCATGACCAGGATAGAGAAATTGAGAACGGGCTCTTCAAAACCATGCAGCAGCTGACAGCAATGGTTTACTCAAGAACATCACCATACCACCTTCAGGGCAACCCAGCCTAGAGATTCAACAGAACTTGAGAACAAATCTGGAGAAGGAGAAAGAGAGATGGAAAGAACACCTTCCACAAGTGGTGCATGCATACAGTTGTACAAGGCCTGAGTCCACAGGATTCTCACCCCCCTATCTGTTCTACGGTCGCCATCGGCGGCTGCCAGTAGACCTGCTGTTTGGCCTGACAGTTGAAGAGGAGACAAACTCGCCCACAGGCTATGCTGAGAAGTGGGCTGAGGGAATGACTGAAGCATGCAGAATAGCCTCCGAGAACATCAAGCCGGAAAAAGTACTACGACCGACTACTGGGAGAAAACAATCTACGTTGTCAAAGAGCAATTGAGTGACAACCCTGTGTATAAAGTATGTCCAGAGTCTGGTGCCATGAAGATCCGCACCTTCCATCGAAACCAGCTCCACTTGGTTAAGAAAGGGCTCGTAAGTAAGCATTTCGCGGTAAAGTCTACACCCGTGACAAATAAACATTAGATTTGATTTGGTTCCTCGTCTTATTTCTCTTACAGGTAAGTTGCTTTGGGTGGGTATGATTTCTTTGGATGTTCTTCTATGGATTGGATTCATCTGCAATCTACAGGTAGGTTGTGAGTGTTCTGTTCTCTCTTCTCTTCTTACAGGTATCCTCAGACAGTTTTCAATCTGCTGTAGTAGTAACACATAGTAACACAACAGTACAATAAATAACACAATAAATAACAATAGCGATGCTATATAAAAAGAGTACCTGTACCTAGTCAATGTGCAGGGATACAAGGTAGTTGAGGTAATATGTGAATGTAGTTAGTGATAAAAGTGACTTGGCAATCAGGATAGACAATAAACAGAGTAGCAGCAGCGTATATGGAGAAAGAGTGTGTGTGTGTGTGTGTGTGTGTGTTCGTGTGTGTGTGTGTGTGTGTGTGTGTGTGTGTGTGTGTGTGTGTGTGTGTGTGTGTGTGTGTGTGTGTGTGTGTGTGTGTGTGTGTGTGTGAAAGTGTGTGTGTGTGAAAGTGTGTGTTGGAGTGTCAGTGTAAATATGCATGAGTGTGTATTTAAATCCTTATTTTTTGGGGCACAAAACTACCTCCATACTTCCATTCATTTGTATGGGTCAGATGAGTCTTGTGAAAAAATGGAGAACACCATCATGTTCATAAGAGTTTCCCCCTTTCACATTGGTTTCAAAAACATAATTGCAACATGCAATAAGTTACAGTTCAGTCAATTGAAATAAATAAATTAGGCCCTAATCTATGAATTTCACATAACTGGGCAGGGGCGCAGGCATGGGTGGGCCTGGGGAGGCATAGGCCCACCCACTGGGGAGCCAGGACCAGCCAATCAAAATGAGTTTTTCTACACAAAATGGAGAAATCAGATCAGATGTCCGTGTCGCTGGTCTCAGACATTCCCACAGGTGAAAAAGCTAGATGTAAATGGCCTGGGCTGGCATGGTTACACGTGGTCTGCGGTTGTGAGGCCGGTTGGACGTACCCCCAAATTCTGTAAAAAGACGTTGAAGGCGGCTTATGGTAGAGAAATCAACATTAAATTATCTGGCTACAGCTCTGGGGGTCATTCCTGCAGTCAGCAATGCAAATTGCACACTCCCTCAAAACATATCTCTAGCTTCCAACGTTGTTTAAGAGAATTTACGTCCAATAAAGCCCTTTTGTGGGGAAAAACACATTCTGATTGGCTGGGCCTGGCTCCCCAGTGGGTGGGCCTATGCCCTCACAGGCATACCCATGGCTCTGCCCCTGCCTAGTCATGTGAAATGCATAGATTAGGGCCTAATATTTTTTTTTCAATTGGCTGATTTCCTCATATGAACTCAGTAAAATAATTTAAATTGTTGCATGTTTATTTTTTTGTTCATTATATAATGCATAGACATTGAGAAGAAGCAACTGAAGAAAGCGGCTAACTCTCTCCATTTCAGGTGTTCTGCTTCTTTCTGTAGCAGCTTTTGTCCAGATCATACGGCAGTTGCCTCATCAGTTTGCTATATGTATTTCTGTGAAACCCCCTACCTCAAAACCATGATTACATATTGATTTCATTACCTATGACCAAATTGGCAGTGTTTACTTTTGTCATTAGTGCAGAAAAGTACTCCGTCAGTGGCACCTGCATCTCTATCGAGCCACCCTCGTGGCGACGGGTATGGCCTTTTACTTAGAGTATGGATTCCTCATCGAGTCGACCACTTTTGAACGCATCATTAACCTTTGCCCTCTGCGTAATGGCATAGGTCAAGTCACTAATTATGGTTTGAGAGGAGTTCACCATGCTGGCGAGGATCCATCTGCCTTGTCTAATTATCTTTAACTGGGCACTCAGTCACTACTGTCTGGTGTTACTGTAGAGTGGAGAGGGCTAAAGAAACAAATAAAATAGATATTGGTGCCATATCTCATCAAGTAGCTGTCCAGTGTTTCCAGATCTCTATTAAATATTATCTTGAATTAATTACAATATTTGTGAAATAGTATTCCTTCAAAAATATCTAATTAAGTATGTTAAAAAGCAGCTTTTCAGTGTGTGGTGTGGGCATACCCCAACAACAGAATTGTGTGACCATATACCGGTCAATAAAAATATTCATGACAAGTGAACAGATGATTGGCCAGCTCAGCTAATGAGCCAATGAGTGGCTTGGCCAAAAACATGATATCATGCTCTATGAGGAAATGGCAAGCATTTTTTAAACGGTCTGTTTGAGATACAAGTTTGAGAAAGGGTTTTTAAAGTGTTTTCTCTCTGATTTATGCTTTTGGCCAGTTGTTGACAAGTCAATAACATTATTTGGGTATGAGTTAACAGATTATGAGCTTTTAAAAGTGAGATTTTCACTGGACAATTACTTTCAGTCCTATTGTAAATGGTGGCAATATGAAAGTTGGCAGGAGTTATTTTTGTACTGTAGACATAAGGATGTCCATGTCCTTCTGGGGGGCATTAAAGCTGATACAAAGATAAGATAAGGTCCAAGACTGAGGGGTTGTTGGCAGTAGCAAGGTTAGATTTGATCTGTGCGATGGTGGGAATGGGAAAGACTAACTAGAATAATAATTTGGTGGGTGCTTATAGTTGTCCTATTTCACAGATGTACAAAGTGTATTGGAAATGAGCTTTTTGCGTATCCCAACTCCCCCTGAGAGTAGGGTCAAGGCCAGGGTCGGCCATTATCAACAGTAACACTGAAGCAATTAGGGTTAAGTGCCTTACTCAAGGGCACATCGACAGATTTTTCACCTTGTCGGCTCGGGGGGATGCAAACTAGTGACCTTTCGGTTACTGGCCTAACACTCTAACCGCTAAGCTACCTGCCCTACTAAAACCACAATAACCAAGGAATTCCATCTACCCTGCTTAAAGCATAGCACTGACAATATTTGGACGTTTTTCCAAAGTTATTTTGCAATAATAATTATTGCGATGTAGCTATGGTTTGTATAGCGGTACGAACATTGGTGATATTACATAACACCATTGTGTTCATTGGCTTTGCCAAGAATATTGTCTGATTGAAGATCCAGGTTGGACTTTGCCTGGCTACCCAGACTCCTTGCGCCGGCTAAATGCTACCCCAAGCCCTCCACAATGAGGCCGGATCTGAGTATCTCCCAGGTGATTTCTAGAAGGCAAGTACATTCGAACCGTTCCGATTGGTTCCAGAAACCGATGGGGTGGGCCAGAGCCAGAACCCATGTGGCTAAAGCAGCATTTAAAAAATATGTGATTGGGTTTGATACTCTGATTGGTTATGATCCCATCGCTGATGACTTTGTTTTGTACAACACCCCTCATTTTGCCATCACCACAAACGACTTAAAGTATGTAACCAATATAGAGCAGTGGAAGAATTCAGTTTGAGTCGTCAGGCAAGGTTCGACTGAAGAGGTCCTTTTCAATGAGGGCAGGAGGTAAGTAAGAGGTCAGTAATGGAGGCTTTCTATCAGAGAAAGGTGTTGAGTTGACCTTTTTTTATTTCTTTTTTTATTTCTTTTTTATTATTTATACAGTGAGTGAAAATAAGGTAAGATAAGGGAGGTAAGGCAATAAATAGGCCATGGTGGCGAAGTAATTACAATATTGCAATTAAACACTGGAATGGTAGATGTGTAGATAGAAGATTAATGTGCAAGTAGAGATACTGGGGTGCAAAGGAGCAAGATAAATAAATAAATACAGTATGGGGATGAGGTAGTTGGATGGGCTGTTTACAGATGGGCTACGTACCGGTGAAGTGATCTGTGAGATGCTCTGACAGCTGGTGCTTAAAGCTAGTGAGGGAGATATGAGTCTCCAGCTTCAGTGATTTTTGCAGTTCGTTCCAGTCATTGGCAGCAGAGAACTGGAAGGAAAGGCGGCCAAAGGAGGAATTGGCTTTGGGGGTGACCAGTGAGATATACCTGCTGGAGCGCGTGCTACGGGTGGGTGCTGCTATGGTGACCAGTGTGTTGAGATAAGGCGGGGCTTTACCTAGCAGAGACTTGTAGATGACCTGGAGCCAATGGGTTTGGCGACAAGTGTGAAGTGAGGGCCAGCCAACGAGAGCATACAGGTCGCAGTGGTGGGTAGTATATGGGGCTTTGGTGACAAAACGGATGGCACTGTGATAGACTGCATCCAATTTGTTGAGTAGAGTGTTGGAGGCTATTTTGTAAATGACATCGCCGAAGTTGAGGATTGGTAGGATGGTCAGTTTTACGAGGGTATGTTTAGCAGCATGAGTGAAGGATGCTTTGTTGCGAAATAGGAAGCCGTTTCTAGATTTAATTTTGGATTGGAGATGCTTAATGTGAGTCTAGAAGGAGAGTTTACAGTCTAGCCAGACACCTAGGTATTTGTAGTTGTCCACATATTCTAAGTCAGAACAGTCCAGATTAGTGATGCTGAACGGGCGGGCAGGTGCGGGCAGTGGTCGGTTGAAGAGCATGCATTTGGAGGCCATGGAAGGAGAGTTGTATGGCATTGAAGCTCGTCTGGAGGTTAGTTAACACAGTGTCCAAAGAAGGGCCAGAAGTATACAGAATGGTGTCATCTGCGTAGAGGTGGATCAGAGAATCACCAGCAGCAAGAGCGACATCATTGACATATAAAATATAGCTATTTCCCTCTGCATCCTTCCTCGGTGGGTAGCGGGAGTGGGACCTCTGGCTCTAACCGAAAGACAGTCACCCAAAGAGGTGAGGTGGAACAATTTAAATTCATGACACCATGTCGTCGAGCCCAAGCATGCCACGTGTGTTTTGGTAAAATGACGCCGATTAAGGGGGAGATCCCTGAGACCCCCCTACCTCTCCCCAACCACCCAGCCTTGGAGGTGTCTCTAGGATCAGGACAGCTATTTTTTGTCTGTTTGCTGCTTACGTAAGGTCTCCTGTCTCACACTGATTCTCCCCACAGGAGAGGACAAATACATGCAGATGCAAATGAGCTGCCAAGGCCTGGAGACAGAAAAAGATATTCTCTCTGGTCCCATTGTCTGCACACAACCATGCCCGAAAACAAATGTATATGATACAGTTATCCTTCCGAGCAGGGGTCAGCAACTTCATAACACATTCATAACCCATACATACAGCATTTATAAGCAGTACATAAGCATTTGATATTTATTTGTGTTTAGGAGTGCAAAAATACTCTTACGTAACAGTATGTTTTCTGAACTCCGATAGGTTCAGTGAATCAGCCTGCAGAACTATTTGCTTAGGGCGCATGTGTGTGCGTGTATCTGTGTGTGTATGCGTGCTTGCTTATGTGTGTATGTGTGTTTGTGTGCACATATACATACCGTTGAATGACCCTGTCTAGACAAAGAGATTCATTATGGTCAAGGTGACTCCAGGATTGGACATTGTCCTGCCAAGTGCAATGTGATGTTTCATAGGCTTTAGTTTAAGCCTATTGCCAGTCTGACTGAGCTTATGACACATTATGTCCCTGTATTACCACCACAGTAACCAGTACCAACTTGTACCGACTCATAGCCCATTAAGAGGATCCTACTTTTATCTAATCAATTAATCTACAATCATCACAATTGAGTTGACCAGTAGTGGTAAATAGGTTATAATACAAATTGAATGAGAAACGTAGCCTATCGGTCCACAATGGCCTAAGACGTGAATCTGTGGTCGTCCATCATGTAATCCTCTTGTTTTTGCTTGTCATGATATACTCTTTCATCTGGAACTGTCTATAGGCTGTGTTTACACAGGCAACCCAATTCTGATCTTTCTTCCACTATTTGGTCTTTTGACCAGTCACATTAGATATTTTCACATCAGATATTTTTCAGAGCTGATCTGATAGGTCAAAATATCAATTGGTGATAAAAAGATCAGAATTGAGCTGCCTGTGTAAATGCAGCCTTACTCAGGCAGACCAATTTATATTTTTGCACAAATTGGTATTTTGACCAATTAGATCAGATATTTTGCCCATAATTGGGCAAAAGATCAGAATTGGTCTGCATGTGTAAATGCAGCCTAACAGTCTTCAATTGAGAACTTGGGTTGATCATCATGAGAAGCATAAAATATTTTACTGGGCGAGATGCCAGGGTTTTCACCTAGAATTTTCCATAGTTCAACAAATTAGGGAAGAAGCAATCTCTCGTGGACAGACTACATGACATAAATTATATGGGGTGGCAGGTAGCCTAGTGGTTAGAGCGTTGGGCCAGTAACCGAAAGGTTGCAAGATTGAATCCCTGAACTGACAAGGTAAAAATCTGTTGTTCTGCCCCTGAACAAGGCAGTTAACCTGCCACTATTCCTAGACCATCATTGAAAATAAGAATATGTTCTTAACTGATTTGCCTAGTTAAAAAAAAGGTCAAATACAATAAAATATCTTAACATTTGTCGGAAGGATGGGATAAGCAACAGTAGGTCCGGTGCTTTGGTTTTGCGTCACAAGTTATGAAAGCGGCATCTGACACAATTTCACAAGATTTTGTTCTGCGTTTCTGAGATCAGGGATGAAGAAAAATAATTTTGTCAGATTTCTTCACATCTAACATTAGTTCAAATAAAGCATAGTATGAAATTCCGTGAAGATGAAACAAATGTCCTCCCCCAAAAACTATTTGAGAGAGCTTAGAGAGAAGCTTAGAGAGAGTGAGCTGGGTAGAGAACACATTGTGACAACGCAATCGTCCTTGAGAGTAGTTAGGTTATCCCACAGCTCATCCAAAATCATACACAACGCACAACGAACACGGCATGCACACACACACACACGTACACACACACAAACACACGTACACACACGTACACACGTACACACACACACATGTACACACACACACACACACACACACACACACACACACACACACACACACACACACACACACACACACAACCACACAAGGCATCTGTTGGGTTTTCATCAGGATAATCAGCTGTCTGGATTCCCCTCCGTAGACCACATCTAGCACAGTACTAAAGTCGACCTCAACTTACAGGGAGCAATAATTAAAGGTATGTTAATGACAGTAATAACCATGTCAGTGTACTCCTTTCATATCCCAGCAAGGCAAACTGTCTAATTCTATGTCTCTAGATGATACGCCCTGATCGATATAAATCCCCTGCAATACCTACTCCTGCCACTAGCTGTTAAGCATTCTTTATAACTAATGATTTACTAAATACTATACACAAGTTTTTGCTGAACCCGGTATGGGTTCTTCTACTCAATAATCAAACATCTTAACGTTTTGAAAATGTCTGTACCTTGGAATGCTGTAGATGTGTACACTTCCTTAGTATCCCTCATGTAAGAGTGTTATGTAAGCCAATGTTACTCATTGACTGGTTTTACCTTGAACTCAGGGCATCAACACTATCTAGTCAAAAAATGGTTGTGAGCTAAATGCACACCTCTCTCTCTCCACTCAAAGTCCATGCTATGTGTGGATGGGAGCCGGATGTGTCTGAAGACGTGGAGGTGTAGCAGAATGAAAGGTCAAGGGTCACAGACAACAGCTGACTAAGATGATAGTGGCATATGCTGACGGACACTAGACATTTAACCAGAGATGCCCCCACCAACCAACCTTTGGCCACCTGAATGAATATGGTTTTGCCCCATTTCACAAATAACAACAATTAATAATCCTATGCTGTAATAAACAACCCATTAGTCATATTGCTTAAACTGATATAAAACAAGTTAGACATATTTACTTAATATTTGTTAGTGAATATTGTAGTAAGGTCCTTTCTGATTTGTTAAACAAATTCACTTTCACTATGAACGTGACTTCAAATAGGTAAAAGAACATTGGTAAACCCTGTAATTATTTGCATGTACCCTTGTCACATCGGACCTTTGCATCCCACGAGGATGTGGCTCGGCACATTTTTTTTTCTCCAGGAATCCCAAAGAATATACCCCACACTATTTCCCACCTCAAAATCAACCAATGAAAAGGTTCCACACACTAGGTTGCGTGGCACTATCTCACTCCCTTATGATCTCTCTTAACTCTATCTATCGTCGCCAGCTTTGATTAACTCTAAACTCCCCACCAGACTGCACCTGACAGACCTGTTTGTGGATCATGCATACCAAAGGAAGTACAGAATGGTAAATGTTATTTTCTTCATCATATTTCACACATCAGACAATATTTCCAGTTAAATGGATTGGTTTAGCATAAGCACAACTTTGATCCAGGGATGACAGTGAATACACACATTTCGATTTGTTTCCCATAAATTATGAAACAAAAATGTAATTGTTACATACATTTAATGTGTTTGTTTAAAACAA
Organism: Oncorhynchus kisutch; assembly: GCF_002021735.2. Lineage (NCBI taxonomy): Eukaryota > Metazoa > Chordata > Actinopteri > Salmoniformes > Salmonidae > Oncorhynchus > Oncorhynchus kisutch. Next base: position 62,619,761 of record NC_034186.2, read on the forward strand.
ACATACTAGCAGTCATAACGACTTTTAGAGGGACTTACTAAGGAACATTTCAAAATGTGAATCTGAGAGGAATAAACAGGCACAGACAGTCATAGACTGCAGGTTAGCAGGGTATTATAGTATTCATTCTGGCTTTTCAATAAATACACTGATTTGTTAATACATTCAGAGGGGGCCTATATCAGAACAACTTACAAGTCAGGTCACATACTGTGCACTCAGTGAATACAAGAGGCTAAATTGGATTTGAATTGTAATTGTAATGTAAAATACCACTCAGGGGTTGACAATCTGTGGAACAATTGCTTTGAATATGTTTCCTCAGGTCAGGCACCCCATTTCAAAAGAGCAGTGAGATCTCCTCACTTATTTCAGTTATTCCTCCTGTGCCTCGGCGGATTTATTAGTTGGAGTTATTCCTGTTTGATCACAATGAAGGAAAATGGAACTGTTCTCTATACGGATGTGTTGCATTGTAATGAGGTGTGCACTTCTAATTTTATATTTATATATTGAGAGTTTGTGTCACTGGTCTACACACAAAACCCCATAATGTCAAAGTGGAATAGTATTTTTAGACAGTTTTACAAATTCATAAAAAATGAGCCAATAAGTATGCAACTCTTTTGTTATGGCCAAAATAAGTTCAGGAGTAAACAATTCACATAATAATTTGCATGGACTCACTCTGTGTGTGCAATAATAGTGTTTAAGATTTTTGATTGACTACCTCATCTCTGTACCCCACACATACAATTATGTATCTGTAAGGTCCCTCAGTCAAGCAGTGAATTTCAAACACAGATTCAACCACAAAGACCAGGAAGGTTTTCCAATATCTTGCAAAGAAGGTCACCTATTGGTAGATTTGTATTAAAAAAAGCAGACATTGAAAATCCCTTTGAGCATGGTGAAGTTATTAATTACACTTTGGATGGTGTATCAATACACCCAGTCAATACACAGATACAAGCATACTTCCGTAGAGGAAGGAAATCGCTCAGGGATTTCCCCACGAGGCCAATGGTGACTTTAAAACAGTTACAGAGTTTAATGCCTGTGATAGGAGAAAACTGAGGATGGATCAACAACATTGTAGTTACTCCACAATACTAACCTAACTGACAGAGGGAAAAGAAGGATGCCTGTAGACAATAAGAATATTCCAAAACATGCATCCTGTCTGCAACAAGGCACTAAAGTAATACTTAAAAAAATATTTCAAAGCAATTCACTTTTTGTCCTGAATACAAAGTGTTATGTTTGAGGCAAATCCAATACAACACATTACTGAGTATCATTCTCCATATTTTCAAGCATAGTGGTGGCTGCATCATGTTGTGGGTATGCTTTTAATCGTTACCGATTGGGAGTTTTTCAGGATAAAAAAATTAATGGAATGGAGCTAAGCACAGGCAAAATTCTAGAGGGGAAACCTGATTCAGTTTGCTTTCCACCAGACACTGGAAGATGAATTCACCTTTCACCAGGACAATAACCTAATCTACACTAGAGTCGTATCTGTAACTAGGCCAAATCTACACTGGAGTTGCTTATGAAGAAGACAGTGAATGTTCCTGAGTGGCCGAGTTACAGATTTGACTTAAATCTACTTAAAAATCTATGGCAAGACCTGAAAATGGTTGTCTAGCAATGATCAACTGCCAATTTTAATTTTGAAAATAATAATCTTGTACAATCCAGGTGTTCAAAGCTCTTAGAGACTTACCCAGAAAGACTCACAGCTGTAATTGCTGCCAAAAGTGCTTCTATAAAGTATTTACTCAGGGTATGAATACTTCTGTAAATGAGATATTTCTGTTTGTAATTTTCAATAAATGTGCAAACATTTCTTAAAACATGTTTTCACTATGTCATTATGTGTCATGGATCCCCCCAGAACTGTCATTACGCACACCTGGTCCCTATTCCCATTTGATTAGTAACTGTATAAGTGTGTCATTTGTTCACCATTGTCCTGTTGATTATTGTTCCAATGTCCATTGGTTCGTGTGAGTACCTGTGCTATGTTGTTTTGGCTTTTGTGCCACGTATATTGTGCAGATGATTACGGGTCTCGTCCCGTGTGATAATCATTGTGCGATTGTGTATTTATTCGAGGTACTCCTCGCTCTTTTGTTTGGGTTTCTACCCTGTGATTGTATACGTGTTTGTTTGGTCTTCGTCCCGTGCCTTTACACGGCACGCTGTAATTTAATAAATAAAAAACCCTATTACGCATTCCTGCGCCTGTCTCTCAATCCCTTTATACCAACGTAACATTATGGGGTATTGTGTTATTCCAGATGGGTGAGAAATATATTGAACACATTTTGAATTCAGGCTGTAACACAACAAAATGTGGACTAAGTCAAGGGGTATGAATACTTTCTGAGGGCACTGTAAACAAATATCTAAGTAGATATGTTACCTCGTCTTCCTTGCATCATTTTTGATGATAAACAATATTGTTCCTAGAAGGATACAGTCAGTATATTCTTTATCTATTGCAAGTGTGTTTTATTTCTATCTAACAAATTATAGAAGTTGAGCTATACCTAACTCCATTGCCTAATTCAGTTAACTGCCCAATTCAAAATTGACAGCGTGTCACTACCACCTATGGACTTGTTTAAGAAGGTTTAGACAATATGGTGGGAAAAAAGCATAGCCTATCAGAAGGTATGGTGGAACTATTACCATATTGTTCATACCAAATCCTTTCATATCCATATTAAATGTTGAGTGGTAGGGACAAGGGGTTAATTTGGAATTAAGCATGTGTCTCTACATCAGGGGTAGGCAACCATGGAGACACAATCACGTCTCTTTTTTTATTTGTGGGAATGGTTGGGAACAGATTTCCAAAATTAAACACCTTTTTAGCTAAATTCCTGGTGATTTTACAGTCTTTTTTGACCAAAAAGTTAAATCCCCCCAAAATCACATTTGCAGGACGGTTTTGGCCCGTGGGCCACCTGTTGCCGATCCCTGCTCTACATGGTGTGTAGTCAGGCAGTCTATTTAAAAATAATTACCTTAGTGTCATCTCTCCTAGCTGTTGCTCTTTTGAAGACTACAATCAGACGACAGAATGGCTTCTGAGTCGGACGAGACATAGGCCTAAGATCGCAGTGGTGTGTGGCTCAGGCCTGGGCCTGCTCGCCGATGGTGTTACCAACAAAGAGATCTTCCCTTATGCAGATATCCCCAACTTCCCCGTCAGCACAGGTGAGATGAAGTCGCTGTCACGAACGTATAATGTGTCATGATAATATTGATATGAGACTAATGATAGTATATTGTGGTCTCTACCCAGCAAACAGTGAATGTTCCTACAATGTTAAGATCAAGTTCCTATGGAGTCTTAATTTGGTTTATGTCCAATGTTAGCATGAAAACTTCCTATGACTGTTGTTTAAATGTCCCGGCAAAACCTACTAACATTCTGGGAATTCAGAAGTAACCAGAAATGGTTTGCTACGTATAAACTGTCAATCTATACTACCCACCCCCCCACACACACATACACACATACACACTTTGACAAATATAATAGGCAACGCCTCTCTGTAAACATCACCTCACCCCAATTAGCTTGTTCACTGATTCTCCCAAACATCAGGTGAACCTGTGTAGTGCTCTTAATTATGCCTGCACAGCAGAGGAATTTACATTTTCCCTCATTGATTCCATTGACACACCATTGCAGCTAAGTAGTTCATTATTTACTTGCTGAAATGCATTTGGGATTTCTGTGTGTCTTTGTCAAAATGTCGCATGGAAAAACAAATCATAACCAGTTGGCGGGAAAATGAACCAAGAATGAATAACTACGCCCCATGAATAAAATATTATAACTGGAGTAAAAATAGGCCCTAATATCTTCCACATGGAATTCTTATTATGATCTCATGGACATATTTAAATATTCATCATGTGGAGGTGAATATAAAATGTCTGCATAAGCGCTCAAATGTTCACTTTCCTATTATTATTAGAGTAAGGTGGGTCTTTGCAGAAAAGCCATAGCCTCCTGTCTAGTAACCAGCTTTTGTTGTGTTTTGGACAACAATAGCATCATAAATAAACAAATGAGAAGCCTAGAAATGACATTATTTGACAATGTTGCCTTCATTAGACAGAGCTGAATTTTTTTTTTAATTATCTTCAATTCTGGTTTGGTTTGTGTTGCAGTCTTCCCAATTATATTCTAGTTCATTTAAGCTTGTCAGAGAGAAGCCCATTGAAAACACTAATCGATGTTCAGTGCAGCACTTCTTTGGTAAATTAAATGGAGAGCATAATGATTGGCAGACATTCTAAATTAGTGTGATTTCAGACAATAGTAATATTGGTGTTTGCCTGTGAACAGGTGCTATGCTGTGTGAACCTGTAACAGCAAACAAAAACCAAAAAAATTGCCTATCCAATAACCTGTAAAACCAAAGGGCCAGAATGAATCAAATCCACACAACATAGCAGTATCCAATAAAGGCTTAGATAACCAATACGATAGTGCATCCTTAGATGGGGCGGTGGTTAGAGTAGCCTAGTGGTTAGAGCGTTGGACTAGTAACCGGAAGGTTGCGAGTTCAAACCCCCGAGCTGACAAGGTACAAATCTGTCGTTCTGCCCCTGAACAGGCAGTTAACCCACTGTTCCCAGGCCGTCATTGAAAATAAGAATATGTTCTTAACTGACTTGCCTGGTTAAATAAAGGTTAAAAAAATAAAAAAATAAAAAAATAAAAGATAACCAATACGATAGTGCATCCTTAGATAACCAATACGATAGTGCATCCTTAGATAACCAATACGATAGTGCATCCTTAGATAACCAATACGATAGTGCATCCTTAGAAATACATTATTTGCTTGGTCACTCACACCAAGTCTTTATAAAGTGACATCCAGTTACGCTCATTAAAACAAGTTAATGCAGCAATGGAATGGATTCTGAAGTAACTTCTGAAGTAACTTCAATGGACAGAGTAATAACTGACACCATCCTCCCCCCTAAACTTCCCTCTGCCAACCTCTGACGGAGGAGAAGAAAGTCACTTCTCTAAACAGTGTTGTAATCATTCAGGTTCTATCTCATTACGCAGCACTTTTCAACAAATTGCCTCTGACAAAACTCAGGGTCAAATTAACATCATCTCCACACCACCGAACACAACTCTGCTGTAGTCTCAGCCATCATCCCCACTATAAAGAAGGGTACTAAACAGACAATTACAGTTGACATTTGACAGCGGATGACTAACACTTTTATTTCAATAGCACAGATACTGTTCCTACACTGCATGCTGTCCTGAGTACTACAGTGCATTCGGAAAGTATTCAGAACCCTTGACTTTTTCCACATTTTCTTACATTAAGGCCTTATTCTAAATGTAATTAAATAAAATGTTTTCCTCATCAATCTACACACAATTCCCCATAATGACAAAGCAAAAACTGTTTTTTAGACATTTTTGCAAATGTATTCAAAATAAAAAACAAATACCTTATTTACATAAGTACTCAGACCCTTTGCTATGAGATTCGAAATTGAGCTCCTGTCCATCCTGTTTCCATTGATCATCCTTGAGATGTTTCTACAACTTGATTGGAGTCGACCTGTGGTAAATTAAATTGATTGGACATGATTTGGAAAGGCACACACCTGTCTATATAAGGTCCCACAGTTGACAGTGCATGTCAGAGCAAAAACCAAGCCATGAGGTTGAAGGAATTGCCCGTAGAGCTCAGAGGCAGGATTGTGTCGAGGCACAGATCTGGGGAAGGGCACCAAAAAATGTTTGCAGCATTGAAGGTCCCCAAGAACACAGTGGCCTTCATCAAGACTCTTCCTAGAGCTGGCTGCCTGGCCAAACTGAGCAATCGGGGGAGAAGGGCCTTGGTTAGGGAGGTGACCAAGAACCCGATGGTCACGCTGACAGAGCTCCAGAGTTCCTCCGTGGAGATGGGACAACCTTCCAGAAGGACAACAGTCTCTGCAGCACTCCACCAATGGTAGAGTGGCCAGACGGAAGCCACTCCTCACTAAAAGGCACATGACAGCCCGCTTGGAGTTTGCCAAAAGGCACCTAAAGGACTCTCAGACCATGAGAAACTAGATTCTCTAGTCTGATGAAACCAAGATTGAACTCTTTGGCCTGAATGCCAAGCGTCATGTCTGGAGGAAACCTGACACCATCCCTACGGTGAAGCACAGTGGTGGCAGCATCATGCTGCAGGGATGTTTTTCAGAGGCGGGGACTGGGAGACTAGTCAGGATCGAGGGAAAGATGAATGGAGCAAAGTACAGAGAGATCCTGCACCAGAGCGCTCAGGACCTTAGACTGGGGGTGAAAGTTCACCTTCCAACAGGACAATGACCCTAAGAACACAGCCAAGACAATGCAGGAGTGGCTTCAGGACAAGTCTCTGAATGTCCTTGAGTGGCCCAGCCAGAACGCGGACTTGAACCCGATAGAACATCTCTGGAGAGACCTGAAAATAGCTGTGCAGCGACGCTCCCCATCCAAGCTTGACAGGATCTGCAGAGAAGAATGGGAGAACCTCCCCAAATATAGATGTGTCAAGCTTGTAGCGTCATACCCAAGAAGACTTGAGGCTGTAATTGCTGCCAAGGGTGCTTCAACAAAGTACTGAGTGAAGGGTCTGACTACTTATGTAAATGTGATATTTAAGTTTTATTTGTAATACATTTCTAAATCTGTTTTTGATTTGTTATTATGGAGTATTGTGTGTTTAGTGATGAGGGGGAAAAAACAATTGAATCAATTTTAGAATAAGGCTGTAACGTAACAAAATCTTGAAAAAGTCAAGGGGTCTGAATTCTTTCCGAATGCACTTTCTATAGTCTATGTCAGATTATAAACCGGGTGGTTTGAGCCATGGATGCTGATTGTCTGAAAGCTGTGGTATTTTTAAGCAATAAGGCATGGGGGGGGTGTGGTATATGGCCAATATACCCCGGGTAAGGGCTGTTCTTAGGCACAACGCATTGCGGAGTGCCTGGAGACAGCCCTTAGCCGTGGTATAATGGCCATATATCACAAAACCCGAGGTGCCATATTTATTTTTTAAACTGATTACCAACATAATTAGAGCAGAAGTTTACATACACTCAATTAGTATTTGGTAGCATTGCCTTTACATTGTTTAACTTGGGTCCAACGTTTTGGGTAGCCTTCAACAAGCTTCCCACAATAAATTGGGTGAATTATGTGGACTTGCCAAAACTATAATTTGTTAACAAGAAATTTGTGGAGTGGTTGAAAAAACGAGTTTTAATGACTACAACCTAATTGTATGTACAGTTGAAGTCGGAAGTTTACATACACTTAGGTTGGAGTCATTAAAACTCATTTTTCAACCACTCCATACATTTCTTGTTAACAAATTATAGCTTTGGCAAGTCGGTTAGGATGTCTACTTTGTGCATGACACAAGTAATTTGTCCAACAATTGTTTACAGACAGGTTATTTCACTTATAATTCACTGTATCACAATTCCATTGGGGCAGAACACTATGTTGACTGTGCCTTTAAACAGCTTGGACAATTCCAGAAATTTCTGTCAAGGCTTTAGAAGCTTCTGATAGGCTAATTGACATCATTTCAGTCAATTGGAGGTGTACCTGTGGATGTATTTCAAGGCCTACCTTCAAACTCAGTGCCTCTTTGCTTGACATCATTGGAAAATCAAAAGAAATCAGCCAAGACCTCAGAAAAAAAATTGTAGACCTCCACAAGTCTGGTTCATCATTGGGAGCAATTTCCAAATGCCTGAAGGTACCACATTCATCTGTACAAACAATAGTACGCAAGTATAAACACCATGGGACCACGCAACCGTCACACCGCTTCATAAGGAGACGTGTTCTGTCTCATAGAGATGAACGTACTTTGGTGCAAAAAGTGCAAATCAATCCCAGACAACAGCAAAGGACCTTGTCCTTTGGTACAAAAGTATCTATATACACATGAGTCCTACATGAGTCCTATATCGACATAACCTAAAAGGCTGCTCAGCAAGGAAGAAGCCGCTGCTCCAAAACCACCATAAAAAAGCCAGACTTCGGTTTGCAACTGCACATGGGGACAAAGATCGTAATTTTTGGAGAAATGTCCTCTGGTCTGATGAAACAAAAATAGAACTGTTTTGCCATAATGGAGGAAAAAGGGGGAGTCTTGCAAGCTGAAGAAACCCATCCTAACCATGAAGCATGGGGGTGGCAGCATCATGTTGTGGGGGTGCTTTGCTGTAGGAGGGACTGGTGCACTTCACAATGGACAGAGTAACAACTGACACCATCCTCCCCCTAAACTTCCCTCTGTCAACCTCTGACGGAGGAGAAGAAAGTCACTTCTCTAAACAGTGTTGTAATCATTCGGGTCCTATCTCACTACGCAGCACCCGAAACGTTTGACCCAATTTAAAGGCAATGCTACCAAATACGAATTGAGTGTATGTTAACTTCTGACCCACTGGGAATGCAATGAAAGAATAAAAGCTGAAATAAATCATTCTATTTACTATTATTTTAACATTTCACATTCTTAAAATAAAGTGGTGATCCTAACTGACCTAAGACATGGGAATTTTTACTAGGATTAAAATGTCAGGAATTGTGAAAAACTGAGTTTAAATGTATTTGGCTAAGGTATATGTAAACTTTCGACTTTAACTGTATGTACATGCAGAGAGTTTTTCATTACAACAGTAGTATTTTATTTCTATAGGACTCTCTCATGCTTGGAGTATGAACAACACAAATCGGACAACTTCTGTGAAATTAAACATGAATAAAACAGCAATTCACAGTTTGTATTTTCTAACCCTACATGAGACATGCTGTATCACTAACCGTCCATGACAGAATATGCTTGTGTCCTTCACAGTCCCGGGTCATGAGGGGTGTCTGGTGTTTGGTATTCTGAAAGGCAAATCCTGCGTCTTCATGCAAGGCAGATTCCATCTCTACGAGGGCTATTCACTCTGTAAGGTAAGTCCAAATACAGTATCTGACCGATGAACAGGTAATAATATATGCCATTTAGTAGATGCTTCGATTCAAAGTGACTTACAGTCATGCGGGGGGGGGGGGGGGGGTACATTTGACATATATGGGTGGTCCCAGGAATCAAACCCACTACCTTGACATTACAACATTCATGCTTTATCAACTGAGCTACAAACTGAGCAACGAAGGACCCCATACATTTAGGGACTCCCAGTACCATGACGAAGACTATATCTATATTAATAAGGTATAGGCCCTATTTTAAACATCCAACATTAAGACATTTGCTTTACACTACTAGTCATTCTACTCTTTTACCTTGCTGCTCTACCCTTTGAGATCAGGGAAATATCACATCAGACTATTTTAACCATCAATATTCCTAGCCTCCATGGATTCAACCCAGTCCCTGCTCATCTATAACCCTTACACATTCCCGCTACGGCGACACCGGATGTTTTGAAATATTCATCACCAGTGTGTGCTTATATTAGCCAGAAGGAAAAGAGTGAAACAAAATGGGTCCTTTCCTTTGGAGCGCTTGCGAAAAACTCTCCATTGTGGCTCAACAAGGTCATGTTAACTGAAGGAGAACTCCTCCTATTTGTATAACAGAGAGGGGCTGGCATCTCCGGCCTTGGCCCATTGACTTTATCTGTCACAATCAGGAAAATGGGAGGCAGGAAGACGATTGCTGAAACCAGCCTGGGAACTGCTGACTCTGCACAAGGCTGTATATTTTATCAAACAAAGTTTAGGACAGGGTCACCACTGATCTGGGCCCTGTTTCTTAAAAATGTCCCTGGCAGCAATGAGGTCATTTTTGGGTCATTTGGTGTGAATTTGAACAAAATGTCAATGAAATGAAGCCATTTTCTCAAACAGCTTGTAAGGATATTGGGCCAAATGTTGAGTGGATGAGAGGTATGTGCCAGCAGCCGTTCACCTGTGTTGCGACGCTTGTCTTATTTGTATATAAAAGTATTTCAAAGCAGCAACTTTCTGTATGTAGGTTTTTGCTTGGATGAGACTTACAGCCCCAATCAACCAGTCAATCAGCTGTAGCACTGCATATTTATGATGTCACTCCAGAGTTAAATGAGTCCTTTCCTTCCACTGTTTTGGTTAAGGCAGCATAAATGCAACCCTCTCTAGACCCTCTAGGCCCTTGGTAAATGGCTAAGGAATCTTCTGTTGTCTGGAGTGGCGAGGGAAATTCTCAGAGCAATTACGACATTGACAACATGACATCATGTATTAGAGTCAACCCTCATGGCTGCCGGACACCGGCACATAAGTGAAGCACAGGCTTTTTGGCCTTTCACTTAGGGTCACCACATTGTACCTGTCAATCAATAGCACTAGTAAATACCACATTGCTCATTCTCATCCTTTGATTCTGACCAGTCCAGACAATAATTTGTTCCTATTGACCTAGATTGCATTGGACGGCGGCGAAAGTATAGACATATTGTATAACAGTCTATGAGAACAGCAGGAGACAGTCTAAAGATGTGTAATTATGATGAGATATCGAAGCAGCATTTCTACCTCCCAGGTGCTAGGCAGTAAACACGTCATCATGTTCTCATTGACTGTGACCACAGAGGAGGGCTTAAGTTGCAGCCTCGCCATTGGACATACAGAAGTATCTTACACCGCAAGAGGCTTTGGTGACAGTTTATAGGGAGACACAGAGAACAACAGACCAAATGCTGCCCTCTAGATCAATGTCTTATCTCCTATGGACTGTTTCTCAATTCTGACCTCCACAATATTGTTTTCACCTGTCAATTCTCTTCAGATCAGAGTAGATGTAGGATAGGACCCAAAGGAGAGGAAGTAACTTTACACTGCTGAGATGCAGCCCATAGGTGAGCACTGTCACGGTTAGGGTTGCAAAGGGACGGTATATTACTGGAAACTTTAGAAGTTTACCATTAAACGACCAGAATTTGGTCTCTTTTAAGGATTTTATGTAATCTGTCACAAGACATCTAGTGGCACGTTTGGGTACTTCGGATTATCACAGGTGTCTAACAATCTCTGGTCTGGCCTTGTCACATAATATGATTTTACAATTTAAAAACAATTGAATGACAAATCTGCAAAACATTATGTGTGTGGCTCAGTTGGTAAAGCATGGGTTGTGGGTTCGATTCCCATGGGGGACCAGTATGAAAATGTATTACTGTAAGTTGCAATAAGAGGGTTTTAGCATGAAATATAATTTTTAAATATTTTTACAAACTTTTATTTATTTTATTATGTCAATATGTATTTGTTGTCAAGCTGGTTGCAGTTGTGAAAAAAGTAAATAGTTGCAGAGTTAACTAGAAAATAATACCATAGTTGATGAGATGCTTTTTTCACTCAATCAGCTATTTTCTCTTGAACCATATTTATTTATTTAATCTTTATTTAACTAGGCAAGTTAGTTAAGAACAAATTCTTATTTTCAATGACGGCCTAGGAACAGTGCCTTGTTCAGTGCCTGAACTGCCTTGTTCAGGGGCAGAACAACAGATTTGTACCTTGTTAGCTCAGGAATTTGAACTTGCAACCTTTCGGTTACTAGTCCAATGCTCTAACCACTTGGCTACCCTATTTAGTACAAACTCCTGTACAATATCGACACAGATATAATAAATGAATAATTTATATGAGGTTTCCTATCTTGAGGGCTGACTGAACATGCAGCAAAACGTGTAAGGTGTTAGAGAAGAACAGGTGTGATTACAGTGGATGTTGGACCTCTTTCCTATGGCTCAGCACACCAGACAAGGCGACAAAGCGATTTCTGCTAAATTTACCCCAGCACATGCAACCGATACAGCTGTGGTTTCAGCCTGCCATCTGCCCACTCTCTTTGTCTTTCTCTCATTCTCTCCCTTCTTTTCTCTCTCTCTTTCTTAATTTCTCTTTCCCCCACCACTACCACCACACAATCTCACACTCTCTACTCTCATCTCCATGTCTCTACTCTCATCTCCATGTCTTCCCTGTTCTGCTCACTTTCTTTCCCAACATTATCGGACAGCAGTCCAGTATGTGTGACAGGGACACCAGGGTGTCCATACACTCCATCAGCCCAGGGACACATCCATGAGTCATTGTATCTGACACCTCCGACACCAACATCGCACCACTCTCACAAGAGTTTACGTAAAGACAAAACAAATACAGAGGTGTTGCAGCGAGAACTCAGTAAATATCTGGAAGGCGTAGTGATGCTACTAGTTTGTTACCAATTTTATATCTCCCTTTTCATACACTTTATTTTATGATACACTTTGTTCCATTGATTTTTACATCAAGTGCCTGGTACATAGCAGAAAAGCAATATGGTTTTGCTTTGTTGAATCGCACTCACACAAGCGCTCTCGCTCTCCCTCCCTCCCCCTGATTTGCAATCAGGGTGCGAGCTGTTATCTCTCTCATCTCAGTGTGTCGGTAGGAGATGCATGGCAAGGTTAATTAGCTGGCTTGCTTCGTTAGCCCTCCCTGATCTCCTCTCCCTCTGTGAGTGGTGCCTTTCATACAAACTGCTAGCATGCAGCTGGAGTTAGCCTTGGTGCTAGTTCTGTATTGTATAGTGGCTGTTATTGGAGCATGATGAGTCTTATTGGCATGCATGTTTAATTAAGATAAGCATGCATAAACATGTATACACATAAAAAAAATCGCTTCTCCTATGCCACACACAAATATACATGCAGGTGAGGCAAGGAAAGACATGGAGGAAAGGAGGGAAGGAGGCTAGAAAGGTGATCTGGCATTGAAATATATTCACCAATTGCCAATCCTAGCTTGCAAACTGACAGAAATGTGCATTTTCATGAGTCACTGTACACCCCACACACGCGCCCACACATGCAAACCATGTTTATGGATGTTGCACTAGTGGTGCCGTGTGTATGTGTCTGTCAGTGGTCTGACTTACAAATGTAGGATCTTAATTTGAGTCCGTTTTCTACAGCAGGAAAATAATGCTGCAGCAACAGGAAATGTGAATTCTTATGCGGATTATAATTAATGCAAAGAGCAAAAATTGGACAGCGCTCTGGTGAATAAACTTAAATGAACATATGTTTATTGCTGCACTCAAATACACTACAAGTTTTACATTTCAGGAAAGTTCTCCTGCAACAGGGTGATCAAATTAAGATCCTACATCTGTACCCTATTGGGTATTTCTATATCAAGAGAAGTGTGTGTGTGACAGAGTTACTAGTCGTGGCTGCATGCTTCTAGCAGATTGTATGCACATCTTGTGTATTACTGGTGCTGGAGATAACCAAGAATGGTCCAAGAGAGAGAATAATACATTTTATGTCTCATTTCTCATCTTCCCCTTAATGGTACAATAAGGTGTTGGTAGCATTCTCTTCACCTCTCTCGTCGTTTCCTCTCTTCTATATTTATCTCTCCCTTTCTCTCCAACTCCCTTTTCCTCTTCACTCGTCCACTCCTTTCTCCTCTCCTCCTCTATACTCATATAATTCTCTTGTTTTCTCTCTCTGACTTTCTCCCCACCTGTATTTCTCTCCTCTCTATCCCCCTCCTCTTCTCCCCCAGGTCACATTCCCGGTGCGGATCTTCAAGCTGTTGGGCGTGGAGACCCTCATTGTGACTAACGCCTCAGGGGGCCTGTGTCCGGACTTCAAAGTGGGCGACATCATGCTCATTAAGGACCACATTAACCTGCCAGGCTTCGCCGGCCAGCACCCTCTGTGCGGCCCCAATGACGAACGGTACAACCAGAGACAGGGAGACAGAAAGATAGGGGTAGAGAGGGGAGACAGGGGTAGAGAGGGGAGGTAAGGAGAGAGGGAGAGGGTTGTGGGAGGGCACAGCACCCTCTGTGCGGCCCCAATGACGAACGGTACAACCAGAGACAGGTAGACAGAAAGATTGAGGGAAGAAAGGGGAGACAGTGGTAGAGAGGGGGGATAAGGAGAGAGGGAGAGGGGTGTGGGAGGGCACATCACTCACTGTGCAGCTACAATGATGAACGATACAGGCAGAGAGATGGAGAGAGGCAGGGAAGAGGGATGGAGAGAGGGGTGGGGGGAATGGGTAGGGGAGAGTGGAAGTGATGGAGGGAGAGTCAAGGAGAGGGAGTGAAAATGTAGTATAGTCTGAAGCACAACGGTGGGAGGAGAGATGGAAAGAGAGAGAGTTGCAGTCAGTGAGAGAACTGAAATGATCCCGGAGAGAGGAAGCACGGGGAGGGAGAGGGGAAGCACGGGGAGGGAGAGGGGAAGCACGGGGAGGGAGAGAGGAAGCATGGGGAGGGAGAGAGGAAGCACGGGGAGGGAGAGGGGAAGCACGGGGAGGGAGAGGGGAAGAAATACATACTCTTCAAGTAATCTATCTAGCTCACTAGGTTACATGGAACCTGTAATTCATATTTCCCTTTACAGCTAGGAGGTTGTAGATCAATGACAAATAAACTGTATATTTAGTGTAAGTGCTCAGAGAGCTACAGGTAACTGCCAAAATAATGGAAACACTTGAGCAAATGAGGAATACAAAATATATTGAAAGCAGGTGCTTCCACCCAGGTGTGGTTCCTGAGTTAATTAGGCAATTAATATCCCATCATGCTTAGGGTCATGTATAAAAATGCTGGGCAGGCTATTATTTTGGCTAGCTTGGCTCTGCTCCAATAGGATGACACAAAATGGCTTGATGAGCATGAAAACGATGTAATGGCGGTCTCAGTCACCAGATCTCAACCCAATTGAAAACTTATGGGAGATTCTGGAGCGGTGCCTGAGACAGCGTTTTCCACCACAATCAACAAAACACCAAATTATGACATTTCTCGTGGAAGAATGGTGTCGCGTCCCTCCAATAGAGTTCCACGCAATTGTAAAATCGAAGCCAAAGTGCATTGAAGCTGTTCTGGCTCGTGGTGGCCCAAAACCCTATTAAGACACTTTATGTTGGTGTTGCCTTTATGTTGGCAGTTGCCTGTATACTATCATAATACTGTATTATATTACAGTATTATTCATATTATTAATAGTAGCAGATTATTGGTAGATTAGGAGAGATGCATTGCAATAGTATTTGCTCCATATGTCCCATCGATAAGCCAGTAGTGATTGTCTGTGCTCTGCTCCAGGTTTGGGATCCGGTTCCCCTGCATGTCAGATGCCTACAGTAAGGACCTGAGGAAGCTAGCTCTGGATATCAGTCATGAGCTGGACTATACCAACTTTGTGCGGGAAGGGGTGTACTGCATGGTGAGCGGGCCCAACTTCGAGACCATCGCTGAGGCACGCATGTTGCAGGTCTTGGGGTGCGACTCTGTGGGTGAGTGGTGACAACACAGGCCTACGGGCTACAACCACGAATGGGTATTTCATCACCAGAACTGGCTATGACTTGAACAACAAATTACAGTTAATGTTAGGAAATGGTTCAATTTAAGTTTAAAGGAACAATAGATATTTAATACAACTTGTGTTTCAAAATGCTGTATCAAGATCAAGCATCTACTCAGGAAGGGGATGTTTTGTCAGAGAGCCAAGTGACCACCAGCCACAACATGGTTTAACAACGATACAAACACAGACGAGGCTTGCTCACTCTCCTTTTCCCCTTTTTAGTTCATTAACACTGCTCTAATTGGACCTCCCTCGTAAAAACACCCATGCTGGGCTCGTTAATAAATGATGGTGCTAGCTCTGCTAACAGAGCCGACCAATGCTAATTAGCTTAGCGATTAGGTCAACAGATAGACCAACAGGCTGCTACATGCTGTGACGCTAATTGGTCTGATGATTTGATCCAGGATCAAAATACAACATCAATATCTGTTACAATTTACAGTGGGCAGAATTAACGAATGACATCTTTCATGATCCACTCCCCCTAAGAACATGTATTTTGCCGACTTGTTACCTTAAGAGCTTGTTGTTGTAGCCAACCAAAAAGCCGCTTTGGTTCCTTGTTTTGATGACGTTTTGAGTTATTACTCCTGTGAGTGTATTATTTAATGTGAGAGTCCAATTCAGGTCTGCCAATCCATATTTTTTTTATGTGGTGTTTTTTCTTTACCATGCTTGAGTTTCAGCTTAGTGGAGGCTGTGTTTGAGTGAGTGAGACCTTTGGCTTAATAAGTATTTTTAATTCATATGCTTTTTGGTTATGCCTGTAAACATTGTTTTGTCGTTGCATTCGTACAGTATGTGCCTGTGTAAATTGTATCCATGTTTTTAGCATGGTTTTAATGATATGTGAGATCTGGCTGGGTTCCCATTAAATACTAACATGGGAATGGGACCTAATCTCATGGAATGGGACCTAATCTCATGGAATGGGACCTAATCTCATGGAATGGGACCTAATCTCATGGAATGGGACCTAATCTCAGGGAATGTGACCTAATCTCAGGGAACGAGACCAAAATTCAGGGGGAAGTCCACAGAGGGGGTTATTAATGATGCTGAATAGTATAACCACCTCTCTACACACACACAAACACACAACCATGACCCGGTGCCACCCACAAACCCTGTTGGATATTTTGCCATTTTCTCTCTGCCCCCCCCCCCCCCCCCCCACCCCTCTCGCTTTCCATCCCCATGAACCTGCCAACCTCCGCTCCTGTCCCCGTCTGCACTCCCCAACCCCTTTCCTCTTCCCCATAGGCATGAGTACGGTCCCAGAGGTAACAGTGGCCAAGCATTGTGGCCTGAGGGTCTTTGGTCTCTCACTCATCACCAACAAGGTATTGATTGACTTCTCTTATTGCTGTATATCATTTGATGTGCCTTATCTGCACACACTCTGAACAGCTCAGCATATCTATTCTGTCATCTGTTGACTAGTTATTGAGTATGGTACCGGAGCATCTTAATGTATTCTTATTATCATTGTGAAGGTCTCCCTGGACTACAGCCGTGAGGAGAAGGTGAACCATGAGGAGGTCCTGGAGATCAGCAAGATGAGGGCGGAGCATGTGCAGATGATGCTCAACACACTTATTGCCCGCTCAGACCAGCTGGACGAGGGCCTCAATGTCAACTGAAGGAGGAAGGGGGATGGAGAAAGAGACAGAGACATACTCTAATGTTGAAGCACATTCTCACACACAGACACTCACAAACACGCAGAAATGTACACAGACATGTGCAAACATGTACATATCATTCACTGTGAATCTTTACAATAAATAACCACCCATGATGATGAAAGAATTTAGTCAATTTTCCAGTTTAATAAAATGTTCTAAAGTTGTTGTTTTTTACACAAGAACCAGTCTTATGCTTATTTGATGATAGGGCACTGACATGAGAATACGTAATGCTCCTATTTAACATCAGCTGAAGGGGTGTCACTACCAGTTGAACAACTGAACACCTTCAACTGAAATGTGTCTTCTGCGTTTAACCCAACCTAGGTATCCCCTTTCCTTACGTGAGGAAATTCAGAGAGAGAGAGAGATTGTCACGCCCTGTGACTTGGGTGGGCAAATCTGTTTCTATTTCTTTGTTGGCCTAGTATGGTTCGTTGTCTCTGATTGGGGATCATACTTAGGCAGCCCTTTTTCCCACCTTCAGTTGTGGGATCTTGTTTTTGTACAGTTACTGTGTAGCCTGCAAAACATTACGTTTGTTTATCTTTTGTTGTTTTTATCTAAATAAAGAAAGATGTACGCTTACCATGCTGCGCCTTGATCCGATCCTTCAAACAACGGACATAACAGAAGATCGTTGTTGGGATCTTCTGTTACGTTCATTGTTTGAAGGATCGGACCAAGGCGCAGCATGGTAAGCGTACATCTTTATTTAGATGAACACCAAAAAAACAAAAGATAAACGAGGTGGGAAACAAGGCTGCCTAAGTATGATCCCCAATCAGAGACAACAATAGACAGCTGCATCTGATTGGGAACCATACCCGGCCAACAAAGAAATAGAAAAACTAGAATGCTCACCAAATCACACCCCGACCTAACCAAATAGAGAAATAAAAAGGCTCTCTAAGGTCAGGGCATGACAGAGATTATACATTAATTCCACCAAATGTTTTTCTCCCAAAAATAAATGTGAAAAGCCTCCAACCAGAAAATAGCATTTAATGACAACTAGTGGGGAAAAAAATATGCAACTGAACTAATGTACAGATGATGGTGCTTTTCTCTTCAAATTCCTCCTGCTATTCAGAGCTAGTGACAGAAAAAACATGTCCTGTATTGATATAAGTATACAGGGCTTTCTTCTTTGTTATTCCCTCACTGTTTAGAACGAGAATCAAACTATTATTTATGTGCTTCACTGTGTTTACCAGACAACACAAGTCTGTTTCATAAAGTTGATTAAAAAACTATTTTCATACTGAACAATTACGGTGTTACGAGTTAGTTTGACTGCAATAACAGTGAGAGCTCATGTAGAAATAATGTTTCTTGTAAGAATTTACACAGCAACAGAAAAAATGTACAGAAAAACTTTGGATCTTGCCAAAGCAAATACTCTGTTCACTGCCTTGCCTTACAGTAAATCGAAGTGCATTCATCTATAAAGAAAACACTGCCATCTTTCACAGGGCTCCTCAGCCAATATGGCTCAGTGGTAACTTCTGCACTGTAGCGATAAGCTTGGAGAACACTGATGTGTTCATAACAAGGTTTTCCCATTGTAAATATATAGATCCATATATAAATAAACATACAGTAGATATAGATCTAGATATAGATCATAAACAGACTTTAAGTGTGTTTATTTGTGTCTGTGTGTGTTCGTCAGTGCATGCGTGTGTGTGTGAATATTGGGGCGGCAGGTAGACTAGGGGTTAAGAGCGTTGGGCCAGTAACTGAAAGGTCGCTGGTTCGAATAGGTGAAAATCTGTCGTCGTGCCCTTGAGCAAGGCAATTAACCCTAATTGCTCCTATAAATTGTTCTGAATAAGAGCGTCTGCTAAATAACTAAAAGGTAGTGCAGGTGTGTGTAAAAATGGGGTAAACCAAGGTTAAACCAATCTACTCAGGGTCCGACTCAAAGTAAACGTGAATATAATCACATTGGATATTCAGGAATTTTGACCTTGTGCATTGGTTAGTGGTAAAGGAGACAGTAGAAGAAAAGTAGCCCTTCCCTGAGACAGTGATCAGCTTGAAGAGACAATCATCTCTCATTGTATACAATAGACAAGACCAGGGTGGCTGATTCTGGTCATGCAGGGCCTCTGTTGTTACAGTCAGTCCAGGGCCCGTATCCACAAAGTGTCAGAGTCAGATTGTGATCTAGGATCAGTTTAGCCTTTTTGATCACAATAAATAAGATTACATGGCCAGGTGGCCTTGTGTATACGGAGCCTGAACAATACGGCTGAACTAACACATCTGATTGATCTAATCATTGTTGTGAGAGGAAACTAAAATACATATCGCCACCTTATTTCTGAGTATTTAAAGTTGTATGCAAAGCAATACAGTACAATATTGGAACAGTATGGTTGACTATCTTTGTTTAGTCCTGGGACCTGTTTAGCTGAGTGTATAAAGTAGCTAATACACTATTAGTAAACTTATCATAATATGAATCTCCTGTCCTGCCTTAAGACATCATTAACATAGATCAGTGGCTTTTCACACCCTGTTAATTTAGACTCTGTTATAAACTCCCCACAGAAATCATTCATGCTAACCTGGCAGGCCGAAACAAGGCTGGGGGTAGAACACTTTCAATCTAAATCTTCCCTTTCGATTGTCATCCTCTCATGAGAATAAATAGTGTCAGGTTCCTCTTAGCCTTCTAGTCATTACCAAGGAATACAAATGTTCTCTAGTATTATTAAAATCACCAACATTAATAATTAGCAAATGATTGTAATTACACCAGAACTATTACCTTAAAATCCAAGGGGAAGTGAATTTATTAACAGGCTAATGTGGCAGTTTATCAGAGAGAGAGGCGATGTTTGGGTGTTTTTCTCCTTTCTCTGTGTTGATTGCCCTGCCTTGATGACTTGTATTGATGCTTAATGAGTTTGTTAATGTACAAAAACGTAAGCAGTATTTCCTCAAAATATTCAACAGGACATGCTACCTACCGCATGCTGTTCTTTAGAATGTCAATCGATCAAATGTATTTTGTAAATCATTAATGACCTAGAAAAGCAGTAGCACATTGTTTAAAAAAAAAGAAGCTCAATAGAATGAAGCAACCTAGATATGAACCAGGCTCAGAGGGAAGGCCCATCCTCTTCTGGCTGTACGGATTGTTTTGTTTTATTATGATAAGGTAATGCCACAAATGAGCAGAACACTTTGCTCTTGATAAATAAATAAATGTCTACTCTTAACATTGGTATTCAGATCATATTCAGAATCATTATGGAAGCCAATGACCTTTTATCAGGAGTAATGTTGTAATGAAATGTACATTGTTCACAATTAATCATAATCCTTTCTAGGCTGACAGGCAATGTTTGTTCTACAGTGCATCAAAAACAGAGTAATTACCATTAACACTAATTACAGTCAAATCTTATACATTATTGGGTTAATGGGACATTTGTTTATTTTCTTATCAATTAGCTCATTAGCCAAGTCAGTTAGTACATATTTTGATGTCTGCTCAAACTTCAATTTGGAGGATAATGTCCCAGTTATGCTTGTGCCATCAATGTACATTTTATTTAGCACTTTTCTTCCCAATTGGTAGTTACAGTCTTGTCCCATCGCTGCAACTCCCGTACGGACTCGGGAGAGGCGACGGTAGAGAGCCGTGCATCCTCCGAAACACGACCCCACACTTGACACAACGCTCGCTTAATTCGGAAGCCAACTGCACCAATGTGTCGGAGGAAACACCTTACACCTGGCGACCGTGTCAGAGTGCATTGTGCCTAGCCCGCCACAGGAGTCACTAAAGCGCAATGGGACAAGGACAACCCTCCTCTATTGAATATTATATTAATACATTCATTCAATTTTGACCTAACTTTTTCTAACAATGAGCTCGACGTGGAATCCAAAGAAATGTTAAAAATGTTTTGTTATTTAGGGGGGTGCTGTTCCTAACAGCAGGAACAGTACTATCTAGTGGTAATATCAGTATGTAGGATGGTGATGTATATCAGTATGTAGGATGGGACATCACCTAACAACTTCATTGACTAATTTCTCTGAACTTGGGAAAAAAACATCCCAAAATTCACTGAGAATACATTACATAGGATGAAGAAACAATACTAGTTGTCAAACATAGAGAACTGACACTGTACAGTCGTTGTCCGTGGTTTGTCCGTGGTTTGTGGGGGGTCTGTGGTTTGTGGGGGTCCGTAGTTTGTGGGGGGTCCGTGGTTTGTGGGGGAGTCCGTGGTTTGTGGGGGAGTCCGTGGTTTGTGGGGGTCCGTGGTTTGTGGGGGGTCCGTGGTTTGTGGGGGGGTCCGTGGTTTGTGGGGGGATCCGTGGTTTGTGGGGGGTCCGTGGTTTGTGGGGTGTCCGTGGTTTGTAGAGGAGTCCGTGGTTTGTAGAGGAGTCCGTGGTTTGTGGGGGAGTCCATGGTTTGTGGGGGTCCATGGTTTGTGGGGGGTCCGTGGTTTGTGGGGGTCCGTGGTTTGTGGGGGGTCCGTGGTTTGTGGGGGAGTCCATGGTTTGTGGGGGGGTCCATGGTTTGTGGGGGGGTCCGTGGTTTGTGGGGGGGTCCGTGGTTTGTGGGGGGGTCCGTGGTTTGTGGGGGGGTCCGTGGATGGCTTTTGACCACTTAGTTGGATTCCTCATGTGGAACTTATTGTTTAAAAAAAGTTAGGTACTGTTAGTTCCAATATTTATTGAATATTATGAATCCTATTCATTAAAATTGTCAATTTGGGTGCAATCAATTAACCTAATTTCTCAGAGATCAAATTATATTTCAACAAGATAATTGCAGAAACACTAATCTGATCTGTTTCTAATTACAGAAATGATTTCAGAACTATCTGAGATAGTGGGTGTCATGGCTTGTTGAAATGACATGGCACGACGCTAAACAAAGATACTGTAACCTCTGTCTGATGCTCCAAATTATAGCATCTTACATCGACAAATCTTTACATTTCTCAAACCGTACATGTGACCTATTTAAACATTTATTTTTCCTCTTAATTATATAGGTTAATAATATACAAGTAAATGTTTGACAGCCAGGGGCAAAACCAGTTAATGACTGTCATAATAATATTGACTTATCAGGAACCCATTGGATGTTTATGTTCCAATTAAATTCACATTTGTCTGATGAGCAATTGACTATTCAAAAGCTTGTCATTATTTTGTTATGCACTCGGTTCAACCTCATTTCAAATTGGTTGTGAAATTGTCCGGTACAACGTTAAAAGGAGACTCCACAAGGAGACATCATCATACAGGGGCTCCTGAGTGGCGCAGCGGTCTGAGGCATGGCATCTTAGTGCTAGAGGCGTCACTACGGACTCTGGTTCGATTCCAGGCTGTGATTGGGAGTCCCATAGGCGCCCAGCGTCGTTGGGGTTTGGCCGGGGTAGGCCGTCATTGTAAATGAGAATGTGTTCTTAACTGACTTGCCTAGTTAAATACACAATGGAGACTTTCTGTTTACAGACATCAACAAAATACATTCAGATCAATAAAAGTAATCAAATAGGCTCTTCCTAATTTGTTCCAGGGAAGGCAGAGCCCAAAAAGCCGAATTAAACCAAAAGTCTGTCTGTTAGTTAGGTGGCCATAGCCATCCCATTTAGGCAGGGATTCTATCCAATTGGGGGCTGTAGAAGGCAATTTCCGATTGAGCCGACATATGCAGTGTTACTGTGAATGGGTTCCCTGTGAACGCGGGGAAAATGCCTTTAAAAGCCACAATGCCTATAACCAATGATCAGATTGAATCCCTGCATCACTTTCAATGGTCCTTTGGAGCTCAGTTAGTAGAGCAGGGCTCTTGGAACACCAGGGTAGTGGGTTCGATTCCCAGGATCACCCACATGTGAAATGTATGCATGCATGACTAAGTTGCTTTGGGTGAAAGCATCTGCTAACTTGCATATCTATACTGTATATATTGTAATGGTCTATAAAGATTATGCAAAAAGTCATGATTCATTAAATGGAAAGCAATAGGGCTGACAATGATTTCCATTGCAAGTATGGCCAGTCACCTATCTTGTCAATAGAAGTTTGTGCCCTCCCTTAAGTAACACCTACATGAGGATGCCATCTTAACAAGTCTACCATATGTGTGTCAGATACTGTAACCTCCACAGTTTCCCCCTGAGTGTCATACTGCAAGTGAAGTCACAGCATGGGTCAAACAGATTTATGCAAAAAGAGAAAATGCATCTCACCAGTGCGACTCCACAGGAAAATACTGTCACTTTGTCAAAGCTCCCTGGGGCTCTCGTACCTCCTCTGAGCTGTCAGATGACCCAATCTACGGACCGAGGTTAAACCCTCCATTGAATTACCTTTAACCCCCAAGGCCAAGGGCATCCTGACGCTAGTCAATCTTAGTCAAGCAAAAAGCCTCTCTTACTCTGAGAAAGAAAAATGCTTGATGGTGAATGGAGGGATGAATAAGGGCTTGGTTCAATCCGTAGCGTGGAAGATCTGCCTTGTAACTCGATTGACATTTAAAGGCAATGTTACCATAGCCGTGGGAACGAGGAGTGCTGGAAAATCTCCATTTTAATTTCAAGTTTATATTTATTTTTTAACAAAATTTGTGAACTAGGACTTTATTACTCCTGTATGAGCGGAGAGAAAATAACTCCTCAGCTGAGTGGAGCACAGTACTCCCAAACAAAATATCATTAGCACCCCCCCCCCGGTTTTTGCGGAAACCGCATTTATGGTAAATGCAGCATATGTCGGCTGAAACGGAAATTACCTTTAGATGTCAACCACATTACAATGCAGATCTTCCGTGATACAGATTAAATCTAACCCTAAGACTCTAATGTGTTGTTGCCAACACTTCTTCATTAAAACCCATAGAAGGATTGGTTACTCTGGTTGGAGTCTGTGCCAAATTGTCTGGAGGAGCCAACAGGAACTAAATGTCATAGGCAGCCCTGACTGCCGTTCAGTGGCCCCAACTTTACGGCGCAGTCTCGCCGTTTTGCATCTTGAGGATTTATACCGTGTGTAAAAGAAAATAACATTCTCAACGTGGACAGTTAGTCAGGATTTCTGGACAGCCAGTGCACTCCACTCCATCCAGACATTAGATTAGGTCTCACTCTGAGTGGAATAATAACTAGAAAACTGTTGAATTACAGATTAGTCTGGCAAACTTCCCAGCTGCTGCAAAATGTGTTGGCAGGCACAAGTACAGGTGTTTTATTGTCTGCATAAACTGCAGACTGGGATATGTACTGGGATGTAAAGAAGCTGTCTATGAATGAGCCTCAAGATTGTGTAAAGTTCTCTGAGCTCAGCAAAAAAAAGACAGTTATAGTTTTTGTAAAACAGCCCTACTTCACATCCCAATCAAGTCAAGGAAGTATTCGTTAACAAGCGCATATTTCAAGTGAGGTAACTTATTCAGAGTAATTACAAGTAAAGCTTTCCTCCACAAACGCGTACATTGATACAGAATTATGTATTTGTTATTATACAGAGGAATGTTTTCAAATCAAATCCAACTGTACTGGTCTCGAACACGTGTTTAGCAGATGTTATTGCGGGTGTAGCAAAATGCTTGTTTAGAATGCAGAACACGTTGTGGTGAGGGTGTGGAGGTAATGGCGTGTCACTGCGGGTCTGTAGAATACAGCATCACATCAGCACAAACAACACAGAACATCAGATGACACTCTCCACAGAATCTATGAGGTCTCTGTCAATATACAAGCTTATGTAGAGTACACACTTGAGGTAAATCAGACCATTTGACCAATTTCCATTTATTATCCATGTAAATCCATGCAGCATAGTGTGCGACAACCTTATGAAAGAATTGACTCGTCATCGCCACACAGACATACAAAGTAATTTCACTATATTATTTGAGTGTAATGGGTAACAGTTAAACATTGGATATCATGCTATGATTCTGGGTATTCTTGCATTAAATCCCCATTTTATAATGATAAATCCCTAGGCTAATGTTCTTGCTACATGGGGCTTCTTTAATGTAGATCATTTGTTTACATGTGACATTTCACTGGCTATTCATTCTTCATAATTAACCCTAGCTACATGCCGTCTCACAGATGACCCTGTGTGAAATGTGGCGACGCTCGAGACAGACTGCCACGGGTGTGTTCCATATTGCCAATGTGCTGCAGTCACACACATATACACCAACAACACACACATACTGCCAGCGCACCAACAGTGACCTCCCCACATCCTGTTATAACATTTTCCTGTTATTAACAATTTGTTAACACTCAAAAAAAAATTCTATATACAATTGTATTATTTATTTTTGGACTTTCAAAACACACAAATCACCACCCTTTCGACACACCCACTCTTTTTCACACGCCCATACTCCGGTCGTCATGTTGGGATGCAACAACCCCCTTCTCGCGGAGACAGCATTCATTGTAAGCGCAGCATATGTCGGCTGAAACTGAAATTACCTTTAAATGTCAACTGCGTTACAATGCAGATATATTGTATTTTTATAGCATTCTTTTTTTGACAAATGAGTCATACTTGTAATCATTTCCCGTGACAAACTGCTCTGAACTGTGAAATGTTTTGAAAATGGATGGTAGGTTTTACGTAGTGTTTAGGACTATTGAAAATGTTTGCGGTCAACACCAGTAACTGGTAGCTCTTGTAGGCCTATGTTAAAGAGTTTTTTCATTGTGGTATGATGGGAATTGAAAATCTACCATGAATATTAGTTTGATCATTAATTAAAATTCCTACACCATGAAGTCTATTCTCCCTTCTCTGAGAAAGGCTATACTTTATTGCATGTGTTCAATTAGAATCTTAAGCAGAATGAACACATCATTCCTCTCAAAACTCTTAAAACTCATAGTGTAAAAAACAGTATTACAGTTACAAATGGAAAGCGAATCCAAACCCTCCAATCACATCAAAGCCCAGACAGGTGACACCTATGACATCATGGCTGTCAGGCAGAATAGTTAGTCACCCACTGGTTGACCATCCGAGGAAGAGCAGTAGGGGTGAGAGGTCGCGGTGGGGCTGAAGCCAGGTCCCTTGTTTGTCTGGGACAAGGTGTCATCAGAAACAGATGGAGCACAATTACACCCTCGGGTGACAGAGTGCATGTGGCTACACTAAATGGCAGTAAATAGCTGGGATGTGTTGTAATAACAAGATAGGAGCTAGGAGTGAAAATCAACACAAAACAAATACAGTGAGAGAACCATGAGCAGACCAGATGGAAGCTCTGGCCATGAACCAATAAGGAGAAAGGAAATGTTGTTATTGCTTTGTTTCTACAAATTAGTAAATGTGGGGAAAATGCCAACAAATCAAAGCAATACAATTGACATACATTATAAGCAATTTATAATATTTCTAAATGATTGTACACTACAGCTCGAGGAAAATATGGGTTGTCCTAGGCAAGCTCTAAACTTCACAGCAAAATGACATGCTGATATGAACATTTCCACACTCTTGTGGAGTAAAGGAATTTAGATTACAAGAAAATGTCATCCTTTCTTATCATTTAAAAACAATATGAAATCGGCGGAAATGTTCATATTCATAAAACTTCCTTCTCCTGTGTAAATGTTAGAAATACATTTACTTTCAGTGCCATGGTGGGGGTATGGGAGGGGAGGGGACAAAACCTAAATGATACGTCATCCTTCATGTCTGTGCTGTCTGTTCCATAAACCAAGGGGAGAGCTGTTTCCCATTACTCCACCATGATGCCTCAGAATGGGAACTCTGCATGTTGCCATTATAAGGTTCATTTATGATAGGTGGTGGTGGGGTTGTTGTAAAAGCACTCCTTAAAAAGCTATGCCAGTTCCCATGCAGTGCTATTACACGCCGACCTTGGCTGCCTGCGGATTCTCGACCCCACACAGGCAACCCGCAGCACAGGGTGATTAAACTGGACCATATCTCTGGAGACTGAACGCAGCCAGAGCTAAGCATTCATTTTTCAAGGGAACGAAGAAGCACATTTCGTGTGTGTGTGTGCGCATGCCTGTATGTTCGAACTAACTACAGTATCTACAATCTTTGTACCCAAAAGTGTGGCCCTGTCATAAGGCTGTGTTAAGGCACATGGACAAGAGGAGTTATAATTAAGCAATAAGGCCCGAGGAGGTGTGGTATATGGCCAATACACCACGGCTAAGGGCTGTTCTTAGGCACGACGCATCGCGGCCATATATCACAAACCCCCGAGGTGCCATATCGCTATTATAAACTGGTTACCAATGTAATTAGAGCAGTGAAATAAATGTTTTGTCATATCCATGATATACGGTCTGATATACCGCGGCTTTCAGCCAATCAGCATTCAGGGCTCGAACCACCCAGTTTATAATGATGAATGGCAATGGCATATCCTGTCTCAGTGACTGATGGGAAAGGGAAGAGACAGTGTGATGAGAGTGGATGAGAGGAGGCCCCGGGAACAGGAACAAGCTGAATCATGTCAATGATGATAAGCATCATCATCATCATCATCGTAACAACTTTTATTTGTTTTTCTCATTTGCAGAAAGGACTTTGAAGTAACTGGCAGAAAGTATTCATACTGTACCCCTTGACTTCTTCCACATTTAGTTCTGTTACAGCCTGAATTAAAAAATATATTGAAATTAGATTTTTTTGTTATTGACCTGAACACAATACCCCATTATGTCAAAGTGGAACTCGTTTTTTAAAACATTTTAACAAATTAATTAAAAATGAAAAGCTGAAATTTGTTGAGTCAATAAGTATTCAACCCCTTTGTTATGGCAAGCCTAAATCAGTTCGGGAGTAAAAATGTGCTTAACAAGTCACATAATAAGTTACATGCACTCACTCTGTGTGCAATAATAGTGTTTAACATGATTATTTAATGACTACCTCATCTCTGTACCCCACACATACAATTATCTGTAAGGTTCCTCAGTCAAGCAGTGAATTTCAAACACAGATTCAACCACAAAGACCTGTGAGGTTTTCCAATGCCTCGCAAAGACGGGCACCTATTGATGGAACACAAGCATTTTGCTACACCCGCAATAACATCTGCTAAATTTGTATATGTGACAATAACAATACATTTTGATCTAATATTTTTTTTTTAAAGAACAGACATTGAATTTCAGCATGGTGAAGTTATTAATTAGACTTGGGATGGTGTATCAACATACCCAGTCACTACAAATATACAGGCGTACTTCCTAACTCAGTTGCCGGAGAGGACTAAACCGCTCAGGGATTTCACCATGAGGCCAATGGTGATTTTAAAACAGTTACAGTTTAATGGCTGTGCTAAGAAAACACTGAGGATGGAAAAAAACTAAAACACTGTAGTTACTCCACAATACTAACCTAACTGACAGAGGGAAAAGAAGGAAGACTGTACAGAATAAAAATATTCCAATACATGCATCCTGTTTACTAAAGTAATACTGCAGAAAATGTGGCAAAGAAATTCACTTTTTTGTCCTGAATACAAAGTGTTATGTTTGGAGCAAATCCAATATAACTCATTACTGAGTACCACTCTCCATATTTTCAAGCATAGTGGTAGCTGCATCGTGTTATGGGTATGCTTTTAATCGTTAACGACTGGGGAGTTTTCAGGATAACAAAGGCATCGAATTGGATGTAAATACAGGCAAAATCCTAGAGGAAAACCTGGTTCAGTCTGCTTTCCACCAGACACTGGGAGATGAATTCACCTTTCAGCAAGACAATAACATGAAACACAAGGCCAAATCTACACGGGAGTTGCTTACCAAGAAGACAGTGAATGTTCCTGAGCGGCCGAGTTATAGTTTTGACTTAAATCTACTTGAAAATCTATGGCAAGATGTGAAAATGGTTGTCTAGCAATGATCAACAACCAATTTGACAGAGCTTGAAGAATTTTGAAAAGAATAATGGGCAAAATCCAGGTGTGGAAAGCTCTTAGAGTCTTGCCCAGAAAGACTCACAGTTGTAATCGCTTCCAAAGGCACTTCTGCAAAGCATTGACTCAGGGATGTGAATACTTACGTAAATTAGATATTTCTGTAATTCATTTTCAATATAAATTGCAACAATTAAAAAAAACATGTTTTCACTTTGTGGGGTATTTTGTGTAGAGGGGTGAGAAAAATGTTACATTTTGAATTCAGGCTGTAACACAATGTGGAATAAGTCAAAGGATAGGAATACTTTCTGAAGGCACTGTACTATAGTGTACAACAACCCGAAAAAGAGGCATAACCCTCTTCATAATACGTTCATATAGAAGTAACTGTGTGATACAATGTTGTTTGAAGCCATACAAGTCTTAGACCTGTGCTGCATGTATATGCAGGGGTA
Organism: Oncorhynchus kisutch; assembly: GCF_002021735.2. NCBI lineage: Eukaryota > Metazoa > Chordata > Actinopteri > Salmoniformes > Salmonidae > Oncorhynchus > Oncorhynchus kisutch. The sequence goes on from NC_034186.2 coordinate 62,649,259, forward strand.
CATTGACTCTCCATAGCATTCATTGGTCACTGCCATCCATATCGAAGTTCAATTTTTTCTCTTGTCACTCACAATATCGGTTATTGAAGGTAATATCTTCACTTTATTCTATTCCATTTCCCCATCTCCCAAAGCCACCTCGTGCACTGAATTGTTATTGATTGTGTGGACTATGTGTGTCCCATTTCCCTGTAAACACACATTATGAGGCAGCAGTCACCAGTCTTCTCTAATGAGTGGCACCACCCAATACAACAGCCAATGGTGTAAGAGAAATGTAAAAGTAAGAAACAGAATCCTAAATCTCCATAGTTAGATAAGGAGTTGAGTCAGCCCAACTATCATGGAGGGTCCAGCCAGCAATTCACATTTCAAAATATCCTTTCTGTTCTTTCCTTCTTTTTTGAAGATTATGTAACTTTGCATAAGTCTTTTGCTACTCCATAATCCATTTATGAGTTTTATTTCATAAAGAGCACTTGGATGGCCCTTAAATGCCAGAATAAAGAAGAGGGCGGTTGAGCTATTTTTTGGTTGAACAACTTTTACACTTTTGTGTGATAGAGCGTATATCTGGAGGGGGAAATGAAAAGCACGAAAAGCGGGTGCTCATTTAAATGGATCTCACATCTCCGTGCCCCCTGGCGCGCGTCAACGTGCTGCTGAGCTCGCGCTATTCCTGCGGCGGGAGGAGAGGAGGTGACTTGCGCGTTTGGCTAGTTTCCCAACGTCGGGGAAGGGGGGGGCGACAGTGAAAGATTAGCGTGATAGTGCTCCCTTTAAATACCGGGCACCGACTAATCAAAGCGTCTCATTCATAGCATATCCTCGGCCAGTGCAGCTATCTGGTACGCGCTCCGGTCCCCAAACCTAACCCGCGACATGGCAAACGCTTACCTGCAAGGAGTAGAGATCTCTGCATCACAGTTCCTGGATATTTTTCACCATTATGATAACGATGGTAATTTATTCTTTAAGATTGTGGATTATTCATGGAGATGGCACTGAAGTAAAACGATTTTTGGGAAGTTTTGCACCAAAGACCCTCATGGACATTTACGCTTTTTAGCGGGTTTTCGAAAATATGTAGTAGCCTATAGTATATTGAATGAAAAACTCGATTTAGCTGTCAAGACTGATATTTGTTCTCTCAACTTTATCCATTGACATTTTATAGCGACATTTTCAATATTTACAAAACTCTAAATGACTGGAAAATATTATTATAATATGGTGATAGGTTTAGGCACTAAAATGGAAGTTCAGTCATACAGCTGTCATGAAACGGCAAATGATGGATTTGATCCTGTGCGTAATGTTCTTAAACTTAAACTTAATGCTACTTTACGCATGTCTTTGATTGATTTGGTGCTTACTTCTTGCAGGTAATGGATATATTGAAGGGAAGGAGTTGCAGAGTTTTATAAAAGAACTTCAGCAAGCTCGAAAACAGGCAGGACTTGTAAGTAAACTGAATTATTTTAAATGTTTTAAACTTAAAACATGAATGTATTGGCAGTGGGACTGATATCTAATTGTCTTCTCAAACTGAACTGTATCTAGTATTTAAATGCGTTTGGTGTGACTCTCATTCCAATTACCTTCATCAGATAGGTCATACAGTAGGCCAGACATATTGACATTGTGAAACCAATGGGTGGTTGATTAGGCTACTGGTGGAGCCACAGTTGAAAGCGTTCAAGTTAAAACATTTTGTGTGCGTGTGTGTGTGTGTGTGTGTGTGTGTATGTGTGTGTGTGTGTGTGTGTGTGTGGTGCATTTCATGTAACGCTTCACTGAGCTTCCATTTTAATGTACTGTCATGATATTGTGAAACTGGTTGTTCTTAATTGACCCTTCGCTAAGCCCCACCCCCCTTGGTTACTGTTGTAACCACGGACAACATTTTCCCTGGAAGCACAAATCCCCCTTCTAACCACTGGCGAAATCCCCTCACAATGATCTCAAACTGTGTTTTTCATACACAATGAAATTATACCCCTTGCTAATCAAGAAATTCTCTGGTATGTTGTAGTGGATTGTCATTACAATTGCTTCACTGGAACCTGGTAAAATTATATTTATAGTCTGGCTAGCCAATTAATCTATGGCTCTGAATTCACTGTCAGCATGCAGTCAAAGCGTACTAACCTCTTTTGGAGCTAACTAGTGCTCTCAAATCATATCCTGATGTCGACAGCAGATTGGAGTTGTATTAATAACATGGCTAACTTAGCTAGCTAACATACATTTCGAGAAAAAAAGTTATATTTAGTGGCAAGCTAGCTAGCATTAGCAACGTTTGATGGTCAATGAGCCTGAGAAATAGTTAACCAGATGAACTACCAAACAATGTAACAGAAGTATAATTTTGGATTCTAAAAATACTCCTTAAACAGGCTCTGGAATCAGAAGTGCCACTGGTGCACTATTCCATTGTCTAGCCATTTAAAACATGTATTTTGTTTAAAGAACTCAGGTTTTCTCACAGCCCTCACTGGCTTTTATGTGTTTCAAACATGAGCTTCCTTGAGGTGTAGTACTCGAGACAGTTGCTATCCATTGGAGTGCTATGATTAGTTGCCCAGAATTCTGGGGCGGGGCTTAGCGAAGGGTCAAATGTCATTGATTAATACATTATGACTAGTTATGAGGTGTCAAGTACATGCCTGAAAGACATGGAACAACCCCATATTCCTGTTGCGTCAGATTGATGGGTTGATGGATGTATTTCCCACATTTCCATCTTGCTCAACTGTAAGCCCCGATGCGGAAAAAGCAGTTTTGGAAAATTCTGTTTTCCATTCTGACCTTGTTATTTGACATTGGTATTTTTATTTGAGTCTCAACTCAGCGTTTTGGGGCTGAATTGGATTGAGTCACCTATTGCTCAGTGACAAACAGCACTGCAGTGCACTTTCCTACTTTGCATTTGGGAAAGGTTAAACACTTATTTCCCATTCTGTGTATAAGCAATTAGCCAAGCCTCTATAGAGCAAGCCATTTGGCACTCAATCCCAGATCTTTAAACAGGAGTAATGGTTCAACATTTGCCAGACACTGAAAACATCTTTTGATTTACTCTATGGGGAGAGAGCACGTTGGGGAGTGGGAAATCGCAGCATTTACCATCAAATTAAGTGCCCATTTACAACTGCCCAATCAATGGCCAGTGAGAAAACACCATTGAAGTGCATTTTGAAGTAGGATTGGAGTTATTAGCATATCTGACACCACTTTATGCAGAGAGATGCCAAAGATGGTTTCCACATTTTGCTTGTGTAACAGTATAACTTTAGACCGTCCCCTCGCCCATACCCGGGCACGAACCAGGGACCCTCTGCACACATCAACAACAGTCACCCTCGAAGCATCGTTACCCATCGCGCCACAAAAGCCGAGGCCCTTGCAGAGCAAGGGGAACCACTACTTCAAGGTCTCAGAGCAAGTGACGTCACCGATTGAAACGCTATTTTGCGCGCACCGCTAACTAAGCTAACCGTTTCACATCCGTTACACATGGGCATCATCATCACAGAGATCAATACAGAGATCAATGATTGGTTTTGACTGCACAGCGCATGCAGTGTGTTGATTGGCTCAGGGTCCTCTTACTTTGAAATTCCATGGAATTCAATGAAACATGCACTTTAACATTTGCAGAGTCACTTGACGTTGGATAGTTGACATGATTTTGATTATGTCATACAGCAATAAAGATGGCTTCCAAAGATGGCCGCCTACTCATTGGACACACACATAGACTAGAAGAAGAGTTCACTCGTAGTACATCTTCGTTTCATACAACATAATCATTTTACCACGATAGACAAGGCAAATGTTAGAATATTGCCTACTTTCTACGTGTACACTTTTCTCTCCAGTGAGTATGCAAGGTGGTCTTCTTCTCTAGAGTTAACCTCTTGTGCCAGTTTCTCTGAAAGGAAAATTATGAAATGATAATGGTCGTATATTTGGAACATATTTGGTCAGCGCTGGTGTGGTACTGGGATTTACAGATACTTGTTTATAGCATCTCAGGATATGGTTCACATTGTTCTTGAAGGAATGGATTGCTTTTATTGATTGTGTATTGGAGATGAAATGCAAATCTAAAAATCTATCTGTTTATATTCCTACTATAGAAAGGCTCTATAAAACAGACATTAGTCAGTACTAAGGTACTTCTGATTTTCTCATAAAAACATATAGTACTAACGCCTCAATCACACCGATAGCGTCATTGCATTTTGGTACAGCAGAAGTACATTCATTTCCAATGGAACGCTGAGTTTGCCTTGCAGCATTGCGTTGTAGAGGCATTTGCAGTGTGTTCTGTGTGGTGCATACGTTGAACGTATGCGTCAAACTGTATGCGTAGACGACTTGACAGAAATGGTAGTAGGAGGTGAATGTTAAACTTTTGTTGAACACATATCCAGATGATGCTGCGTACCATTTTGCGCAATGATGGTATAGGTGTGGTCGAGGTGTAAGATATATTGATATTTTATCCTTGGATATCAAATTGAATCTCGTTTTTTTTTTTTTACATCTATATTTTTACATCTATCTAACTCATTTACTTTTACCATCGACACAATGGGAGTGAGTGATCATAGTAAAGGCCATGTCCATCTTTTACAGCAATGCTCAATTTGCAGCATAAAGCCTTACACAACTATGCAACACAAGAACGCAATTAACTACGCATGCAATAAAGCCCACTTCAACAGGCTTACCGCAAGGCCATGTAGCAGATAAGTGCTACCCTTTGTGTTACACATCATACAATATCTACAGTATCACATTGTCACATGTAACACTTCCCAGTCTCAACATAGACAATCTCAAATGGCTGCCTTTAAAGGCCCAGTGTGTAGTCAAAAACTAGATTTTCCTATGTTTTATATATATTCCCACACTATGAGGTTGGAATAATACTGTGAAAATGGCTAAGAAGCTGCTTTTGTTTCTTTTTGAACATTTTGATGGAAAACAATCACAGTAAGCTACTTAATTGTTATCCACAAATCATTTGCTATTGAGATAAAATGGCTGCATTGGACCTTTAAGCATCTTCTATTATAACTTATTTTAGCATTCTCTTGTGGCACTTCGTATGCTTCTATGAAAGTACCTGACAGTATCAGTGCCTCGTCAACTCGATTCAATTACACTGAACGTGTCAGTGGAGATCTCTGTCCCTCCACACCAGGCATTACATCAGTAGCTGGCTGGCTGTGCAGCCAGGTCAACTGTGATACAAGTCAGTATTCGACATCCATCAATGTCTGAGGATGTCGGGAGATGACGTGGAACCAGCCTCTAGGGGCAACAGTGAGAGCTGTTACCTTCAAGTAGGTTGAGGTTTTGCTAGGGTGTTGTGAACGGGAATGGCAGATGGGCGTAAGCATCTGATTTGAAAGGTTGCAAGTTCTAATCTAGCGATAGAATGTAGTTTTTTATATTTTGTTTTAAACATATCCCAAAACCTAACCATTCAGAGTTACTGCCTAACCTTAACCCGTACCCTAACCATTCAGAGTTACTGCCTAACCTTAACCCGTACCTTAACCATTCAGAGTTACTGCCTAACCTTAACCCGTACCCTAACCATTCAGAGTTACTGCCTAACCTTAACCCGTACCTTAACCATTCAGAGTTACTGCCTAACCTTAACCCGTACCCTAACCATTCAGAGTTACTGCCTAACCTTAACCCGTACCTTAACCATTCAGAGTTACTGCCTAACCTTAACCCGTACCTTAACCATTCAGAGTTACTGCCTAACCTTAACCCGTACCCTAACCATTCAGAGTTACTGCCTAACCTTAACCCGTACCCTAACCATTCAGAGTTACTGCCTAACCTTAACCCGTACCTTAACCATTCAGAGTTACTGCCTAACCTTAACCCGTACCCTAACCATTCAGAGTTACTGCCTAACCTTAACCCGTACCCTAACCATTCAGAGTTACTGCCTAACCTTAACCCGTACCCTAACCATTCAGAGTTACTGCCTAACCTTAACCCGTACCCTAACCATTCAGAGTTACTGCCTAACCTTAACCCGTACCCTAACCATTCAGAGTTACTGCCTAACCTTAAGAATTTTGAATAAATGCCTGAACTTAACCCTAACCATAAAAATTCAGAGTTAATGCCTAAACTTAACCTTAAACACTTTACTTTACACATTACATTTGGAACAACCTCGAAATTTGCCATTTGAGAAACATGGATCAACGTCTAATTCTGACGTGAGACTTTGAGAGCTGGTTGGGCCCCTCCGTACATGCATAATCAATGCATCGCATGGCCATCTGTATGCGTGCAGTGACATGGACTGACCAGTGCCAAAACTCTATTAGAATTGTGCTCTGATGGGTGAAGATTACAACACTCGCTCCTAATCTAATTCAGATTGGATAATGGCCGTCTACTTAGCATGTTAAATGGTGTTTGTGAGGACACAAGGTATACAAGGTCTTTCACGGCACCAGGTGCCTACTAAATAGCCTTCCCAGATAATTGAGCAGATTTACTGAGCCCTCTCATGTTATCAGTGCTTGTATTTCAAACTAAAAGCTTCCCTGCATAAAACATAATTACTTGTTATAACGATGTGCAAATACCTATTTAGTTTCGTTGTTAACAAATTATATGTTTATATGTTGATTTGTGTGTAATTCTTCAAGGCAAAAGCTACTGCAATTAATTGACACTAATTTTCTCCCTCATAGGAGCTTACAGACCAAATGAAGGCTTTTGTACAGGAATATGAGAAAAATACAGATGCCAAAATTGGAATTGTTGAGGTGAGAGTCTACATAAACTCATGATGCAGTATACACACACAGTAGGTTAAGACCCACCTAGAATTTGGGACTTTCAGGGACACTGGATCTTGAAACACTGACAGGTTTAGATGGGGCTTCTCCCTCTATGAAAGGTGTTCAAATATCATTTTAAAAGACAGTCACCTGTGTTATTCAGATTGCCGTTTAGATTGGATTCTCCAGGAGCATGATGGAAGAACAGGAGTCCTGTATGAAAACACATTTTTGTCATGGGGTGTTTCAATGCCCCTGGAATGGTTATACTGCAGCTGTCTGATGGATAGTCTAGCAGGAGTAGTCTGAAAGTTTAGGCTGGGTCTCAAACCCGATATACAATGAATTTCTAAGCAGCCAGCTGGGTTTGCTCACTGGGCAAAAACTGGTAGAATCAATATTGTTTCATGTTATTTAAAAAAAAAAAAAAAAAATGATGTGGCAGACCAGAGGGTTTGATCAAGACGTTCACACAGATCAGACAGACACAAGTGTGATACCTCAGTTTCAAGGGTGTTTATTTAAAACAAAGAAAAAGTAAAGAAACCAGTCTCCTTCAGGAGACCTCTTCCAGATTACGGGGCTCCGGGGAACGCTGTCTCCTCTGGGGTAGAACACCGAGCCGGTAGCGACCTCTCACTACCTCCAACCCTCCCATGTGCTGCCCTCCTGGAAGCTTCATGGGCCCCATACTGCTGGTGAGCAATCAGCCCCTTGATTACTCACCATCCTCAATCAGGGTCTGATTGCTCACCAGCCTCAATCAGCCCCAATTAGTCCTGGCCGGAGGACCCGTTGATACCTGGCACGTCCAGCAGAGGGAGCCACCGCCGCGTGATGTAGACTCCGACTGTCACCAGGCCTCGACGAGTCTCCCCCTGGTGGGTTGTCCGCAGTACGCCACACAAGAATCAACTGGTGACTCAATCATTTGTGTCCTTTCCCCTGGCCATCCAGACCAGGGGATCATGGTCCGTGATCAGGGTGAAGTGGGTGCTTCTGGGGCTTGACGTTCACATGTCCGATCAAATACCCCAGGTACTCCACCTTATCGATCCCAGCTTGCATTTCTTGTGATTCGCTTGAATGAGCACATCCAGGACCGCCTGGAGACGCATCAGCTGCTCTTCTCAACCTTGGCTGTGGATGATGATGTCATCCAAACAGGCCACTGCGTACTGTTGGTGGGGTTGGAGGACTTGGTCCATCAGGCCCTGGAACGTGGGCTGGGCTCCATGTACTGGACCTTTCCCAAATGGTCAATGAGCTTGTCCACCCTCGGAAAACACATCCGTGTTCCGATCGATGAGCTCCCGGAGTGCTTGCTTCTGGGCCGGCCCGAGGTGCTCATTGCTCGAGACCACCACTAGTCCCGTCGACGTCCTGAGTTTCGACCACAACACAGCCAAGGCTGTCCTCACGTGTCACCTCTTCAATAGGTTCACGTGGTAAATCTGTTCGTGTTGCCATCTCCCTGGCTGCCGTACGCGGTAATTTACGGGTCCCAGCTTCTCCGTCACCTCATACCGTGCCTTGTTGCCAAGAACTTACTTTCTGCATTGGGGATTAAAACTAGCACCTTCTCACCCACATGGAACTCTCGGGGCTGGGTACCCCGATTGTAAACCTTGGCTTGGGTGCACTGGGCCTTCGCCATATGTTCCCTTACCACTGGCCATATGCCTGTCATCTGCTCCCTCATCGTCTCTACGTGTTCCACCACACTGCGTAAGGGGGTCGGCTAGGCTTCCCACACCTCCCGTAGGGGAATGGCCTCGGGACAACGGTGGCATAATATACTATTACCAGGATGTACCGGTGTCCTCGGGCCATTTTTACCAGGGGGCCCACTATATCCATGGCGATGCATTCAAACGGCACTCCAATGATCGGTAGTGGAACCAGCGGGTTCCAGAAGTGTGCTTTTGGTGAAGTGATTTGACACTCGGGGCAGCTGCGGCAATAGCCTTCCACGGCCTACCTCATCGCGGGCCAGTGGAACCAGGCGTTTCCGGGTCTTCTCAATTCCCAGGTGCGCCCCCAACAAATGGGTGTGGGCCAGCTGAAGAACGGTTCCGACATACCAGCGGGGTAGCAACAGCACCTCTCGAAGTACCCCCTGTTCATGGGACACCTGATACAACAGGTTATTTTTGATTTGGAAATGGGGGTATCGCCAGTCACTCACCCCCAGAACAAGCTGGCCATCCACCGCTATCACTCGGGCCGCGGAGGCTTTCAAGTCCGGATCCTCCCACTGGAAGTTGAAGAGGGGAAGCATGGGCTCCTCCTCCGGTTGTTCACCAGGCGAGGTTGGTTCTAGCACCTGACTGCCGGATTGGGGAGTACGGTGGTGGGGTCATCCTTCTTTCCCCTCCGACAGCTCCCGGACTTGACCTGCATCCCTTTCAGCAGGGCCTCTGTATTCTGGTGTGTCTCCACAGCTCACAAGATGTTCTCCAAGGTCTGGGCGCGTAGGTTTGTCGCCCTCTTCATCATGTGAGGTAGCACCCGTAAGAAGTGATTTATGACAACTTTGTCGATTACATGGAGGGTGGCTATGTCGGTTAGGAGCCATGCTCTGGTGATGCACAGTAGGTCGCTCATCTGGGCTCGTGGGGGAAGCTTCGGCCACAAACCTCCAGTCGTGGACCAGTTGGGCCCGACGGGCCAGGCTGTACCCGTAGCGGCTGAGGACCTCCCTCTTGAGACAGTTGTAGTTAGCCACCTGTTCGGTGTTGAGTTCATAATACGCCTTTTGGGCATCTCCGGACAGGAAAGGGGCCAGCAGACTCGCCAAATTCGCCTTGGACCAACCTTCCCGGAGTGCTGTCCGTTCAAACGTGCAGAGGGAGGTCGTCATCCTCTGTTAGCTTAATTAAAAACTGATTGGGATGCGATTTGGTCTGCGTTTGTCCTCGCAGCTTCCTGACGTCCTTCAGCAGGTGGACATTCTGTAGACGCTGTTCTTCCAGCATTCGTTCCTGAATGCTCTGTTGCGCTTGTTGTGCCTGAACAAACTGAGCTATCTACTCGGCCATGCTGATACTGCGTAAATGTCAACCCTGGTCTGACCACGTTCTCAGACTTGCCCTGTCCGGTATCAACCCTCCCATGTGCTGGCCTCCTGGAAGCTTTATGGGCCCCGTACGGCTGGTGAGGAATCCGCCCCTCTATCTGTCACAAGGCCTCGACAAGACTCCCCCTGGTGGCTTGTCCGCAGTACGTCACAATGATGACATTGAATCAATGTGGAAAACTGATTGGATTTGAAACAAGTAATCAACATAAGGGAATTTAGTCTTTTTTTCACCCAACTTTAACCTAAATCCAATGACATAGTGACATTTTTTGTTGTTTTCACGTTGAATTCTCAACCAAACGTAAATCAAAACTAGACGTTTAAATATCGTCTGTGCCCAGTGGGTGGTGGCTAAACTGTCACATGGTGCCATTCTTTGCCACTGATCAACTGTTAAAAATAAATGGGATGTTGAACCAATGTAAGCATGTTTCAGGACAATACAGTGTTATCTCTTATATATTTTCTTATTTTCTCTGTGTCACAGCTAGTACAAATATTGCCCACAGAGGAGAACTTCTTGTTATTTTTCCGGCAACAGTTGAAGTCTTGTGCGGAATTTATGCAGGTATTTTTCTATTAACCAATATTATCTATTTTAAATGTTTTCAAGTGGCTCATGACATAAACATCGTTTTTAACTGATTTAACTATTCTCTCCTCATTGATGATACAAACCCCTATTTCACTCATTGTCTCATTCCAGGCTTGGCGGTGTTATGATGCAGACCATAGTGGCTACATTGAAGCAGATGAGCTGAAGGTGAGCAATGCTGGACTGTAACTTGCCTCCCAATTTGTATCTTGATGAACTGTCTCATTGTCCTCTATTTCATTAAGGGGATATAGGCTCACAGGGAGCCTCTGAGGTCAAGGCTCATCTGGAAATCCCTTTTTTATTGTAAATCATTTTGGTAATTGAGCATTTTGTACGAATCTCGGGGGAGTTTTGTCTTTCTTAATAACCCCAATACCAAAGTTTGACTCATATACAGTACCCGTCAAAAGTTTGGACACACCTATCCATTCAAGGGTTTTTCTTTATTTTTACTATTTTCTACATTGTATAATAATAGTGAAGACATCAAAACTATGAAATAACACATATGGAATCATGTAGTCACCAAAAAAGTGTTAAACAAATCAAAATATGTTTTATATTAGATCCTTCAAAGTAGCCACCCTTTGCCTTGATGACAGCTTTGCACACTATTGGCATTCTCGCAACCAACTTCATGAGGTAGTCACCTGGAATGCTTTTCCAACAGTCTTGAGTTCCCACATATGCTGAGCACTTGTTGGCTGCTTTTCCGTCACTCTGCAGTCCAACTCATCCCAAACCATCTCAATTGGGTTGAGGTCAGGTGATTCTGGAGGCCAGGTCATCTGATGCGGCACTCCATCACTCTCCTTGGTCAAGTAGCCCTTACACAGCCTGGGGGTGTGTTTTGGGTCATTGTCCTTTTGAAAAACAAATGATAGTCCCACTAAGCTCAAACCAGATGGGATGGCTGTGGTAGCCATGCTGGTTAAGTGTGCCTTGAATTCTAAATCAATCACAAACCGTGTCACCTGCAAAGCACCCCCACACCATCACACCCACCTCCTCCATGCTTCACGGTGGGAACCACACATGCGGAGATCATCCGTTCACCTACTCCGCGTCTCACAAAGACATGGCGGTTGAAACCAAAAATCAGACCAAGGACAGATTTCCACCGGTCTAATGTTCATTGCTAGTGTTTCTTGGCCCAAGCAAGTCTCTTCTTCTTATTGGTGTCCTTTAGTAGTGGTTTCTTTGCAGCAATTCGATCATGAAGGCCTAATTCACGCAGTCTCCTCTGAACAGTTGATGTTGAGATGTGTCTGTTACTTGAACTCTGTGAAGCATTCATTTGAGCTGCAATCTGAGGTGCAGTTAATTGCCCATTTCTGAGGCTGGTAACTCTTAATGAACTAATCTTCTGCAGCAGAGATTACGCTGGGTCTTCCTTTCCTGTGGTTGTCCTCATGAAAGCCAGTTTCATCATAGCGCTTAATGGTTTTTTGTTATAGGGCTATTTTGCTTCCTCTGGTCCTGGGGCCCTTGTTAAGGTCAATATCACCATGAACTTTACCCAGTACCAGGACATTTTAGCCAAAAACTTGGTTGTGTCTGCCAGGAGGCTGAAACTTGGATCTTCCAGCAAGACAATAACCCCAACCACACATCAAAATCCACAAAGAAATGGTTAGTTGACCACACATTTTTTTTACATTTTGCAATGGCCATCTCAGTCTCCAGACTTGAACCACATTCAAAACCTGTGGTTTGAATTGAAGAGGTCCATAAGCATAGATGAAGGATATCATGGATCTGTATGAAGAAAGGGTCTAAGATGCTTTCCAACGTGTTCTCCAATCCATAAAACATTTTTGAAAAAGGCTCAGTGCCATTATCCTTGCAAGGTGAGGTATTGAAAACAGGGGTGCCAATAATTTTGACCTCTATCTTCTTGTGGAAAAAAAGCAACTGTATTAGTATAAAATAATTTCATTTTTCATTTTTTGTTGAGCATACAATATACAGTACCTTCAGAAAGTATTCATACCCCTTGAGTTTTCCACATTTTGTTGCGTTACAGCCTGAATTCAAAATTGATTACTTAGATTTCTTTCCCTCACCCATCTACATACACAACACCGCATAATGACAAATTTATAATAAGTTTAGACATTTTTACAAATTTATTGAAAATAAAATACAGAAATATCTCATTTACATATATATTCACACCCCTGAGTCAATACTTTGTAGAAGCATCTTTGGCGGTGATGACAGCTTTGAGTCGTCTTGGGTATGTCTGCATCAGCTTTGCACATCTGGATCAGGGGATTTCCTCCCATTCTTCCTTGCAGATTTTCTCAAGCTATGTTAAGTTAGATGGGGAAGGACGGCTAATAGCAATCTTCAAGTCTTTCCGCAGATTTTCAAAGGGATTCAATGATCTCAGAGTCTTTCATGTGGCTTTTGGCAAACTCCAAGCGTGACATCATGTGTATTTCTCTCAGGAATGGCTTACGTCTGGCCACTCTACCATGAAGCTCATATTGGTGAAATGTTGTAGAGACTGTTGTCCTTCTGGCAGGTTCTCCCATCTCAGCCAAAGAACTCTGTAGTTCTGTCAAATAGCCATTGGGTTCTTGGTCACCTCCCTGACTAAGGTCCTTCTTGCCCTGTTGGTCAGTTTGGTCGGGCGGCCGGCTCTAGGCAGAGTTTGGGTAGGTCCATAATTTTTTTAACATTTCCCAATGATGGAGACCACTGTGCTCTTGGAAACTTTGAACACTTTAGAAATTGTTTTATACCCTTCCCCAGATATATGCCTCATCACAAGTATAACTCAGAGCTCTACAGACAGTTCCTTGGACTTCATGGTATAGCTTCTGCTCTGACATGTACTGTCAACTGTAGGACCTTATATAGACAGGGGTGGTTCTTTCTAAATCATGTCCAAACAATTGAATTGGCCACAGGTAGACTCCAATCAAGTTGTAGCGACATCTCAAGGACGATCAAAGGAAATTGGATGCACCTGAGCTCAGTTTAGAGTGTCATAGAAAAGGGTTGTGAATACTTATGTAAATTAGGTATTTGTGCATTTTTAATACATTTGCTAAACTTTCTAAAAACGTTTTCACTTTGTCATTATGGGGTATTGTGTTTAGAAGGGTGAGAACATTTTTCTCCATTTAATCCATGTTGAATTCAGGCTGTAACACAACACAATGTGGAATAAGTCAAGGGGTATGAATACTTTATAAAGACACTGTAGCTCTGTATTTGTATTATTTATTTTATACAGTCTTTTTTGATCATCTTTATCAAAGGTGCCAATATTTTTTGACTTTTTGGACAGCATTGCATTTCAAATGTGTCTGTTATAGCAGGCGTTGTTGTCAAACTGATCTTTCTGCTTTTGCTTCATTTCCAGAACTTTTTGAAAGATCTGCTTCAGAAGGCTAAGAAACCATATGACGAAAAGAAGTTAGATGAGTATACACATACCACAGTAAGAATATAGTTTATACTTATGCAGCTAGCCTCCGCAACAACTTTAAGAACAGTGTAGCTAAATGGCTACAACAAATAGCTCCATACAGTATAGTCCTTCATTTTCTGTTTCGTAGAGCTTTAATTCGTTTATTTATTTTTCTCTTCCAGCTCAAAATATTTGACTCAAACCACGATGGGAAGTTGTGTTTGGCAGAAATGGCAAGGTCTGCTTATGGAGTTTTGTCCTGTGTGATATGAATGATATATCTGTCTACACATCGTGCTGTATATGACCTGAACAATGTGTGTTTTTTTTCAACAGGCTGCTACCGGACGAGGAGAACTTTCTACTCAAGTTTCAGGTTAGTGGTTATTCCCAGAGTAAATCCGAGATGGAATCGGAAAATCAGATTGACCTTGACTCAATTGTCTCCTCTCCCTCTCCCTCCTGTCTTTCTGTTACAGAATGTGAAGATGGTGAGAAGAGAGTTCAACAAGATCTTTGAGTTATACGATCAGGTACGTTCTAATAATACATTGTCATTATACACCATTTTCCAAAAAATAAGAATCACTCTCTGTTACGTCTTTTTGAATGTTTCAATGCCTCTCAAGACACAGTATGAACAGGGACAGAAAGTGCTTCAGAAAGTGCTAGTCTAGGAAATTGCTGCTCTCCTGGGATGCACTCCCTCAATCTTTCTCTCTTATCCTCTTTATCTATCTCTCCTTCTCTTTCTTGCTCTTGCTCTCTCTCTCTCTGTCTATCTACCAATTTCTCTTCCTATTGCCCTTATTTGTATGCACAATGGATACAGTGCATGGTCCCCCCCTGCCACCATCACTCTTCCTCTCTCTCGCTCTCTCTCTTCCCCATCCCCATTTACCCCACCCTCTCCCTCTCTCTAATGTATGACTGTCTCTGGAGCAGGTCGGCCCATACCTTCTCTCCCGTGGCAGCGCCTGTAATCCATATTGACTGGCAGGTTCATGTTGCACAGGCGGGCAGGCAGGGTTGCAGGCAGGCAAACAGGCAGGCAGGGTTGCAGGCAGGCAGGGTTGCAGGCTGACAGGCAAACAGACAGGGAGGCGGGCAGACAGGCAGACAGACAAGGAGGCAGGGAGGGAGGCGTTCTGGGCCTTGCTGATATGTGACAGACAAGTAATTGGGGCAGCAAATGACAACACCTTCTTTAGTCTGCCTGTAGAGCATTACAGGACAATTAATCTGAGTGGCTGGCTGGCTGATCATGCTTTTCCATTTGTTTTAGTCTTCGACCATAGAACCTGGTCTAAAGATTTAGATTGTTAGAAGTGACTTGTTGGCACTTACTGTCCCACATGGTTCCTGATGATGGCGCTCTTGTTGCCAACACAGAGGATTGATTGCTAGACTCTATGGTACAGTATTTATTTTGCTCTGAATGGAGTTGGACACACAGAGAACTCCCCTAAAGTGGATAGGGATATCCTTGTAAAGGTATCAGCGATGTGGTTATCATATTATAATATTGCTTTCAGGGAACACGAGCCAGTACAAAGATGACCAAAAACAACCCGTTCAAATTCATGAATAGAAAATATGAGCAAATATCAGAAGGGCCCATGAACAGGCTATTCAAATATACACATCTGTTCATTAGGCTTATTGTTTTGTTTGTTTACTGAGATCTGTCTTGTGAGATGCAGCGTGGTATCATGTTGACACTGCATACCAAACCAAACCCAAAGGCGGGCTAAATGGTGTGACATTGTGTTTCTTGTGTGTCTCTCTCTGTCTTTCTCCCTCTCTCTCTCTCTCTCTCTGTCCTTATTTCTGTCTGTCAGGATGAGAACGGCTATATGGATGAGAATGAGCTGGATGCCCTCCTCAAAGATTTGTGTGAGAAGAACAAGAAGGTGGGTTTCCATTATCTTTAATTGATGGAGAAGAGCGGAGACTAAGGGCAAGATTTAATCAGTTCCAGCCTTAACCCGCGATAATCAAAAACTGCATACCAGTCTCATTGTTTTTATGTAGGCGATGTCTGAGGTGTAACTGCGTTGGAGCTGTCAAATCATTTAGCGGCTCCCGGCGTTATACTTATCGCGGACATTGTCATTGGATGCGCCAAGTTGAATTAGTAATAAACCCACACCTCTGAAACACCAGCTATGCGGGTGTCAGCTTTCAATGGTTAACGCTGGATCTGATTGAATCTAGGTCTGAACAGTCCAAACAAATATTTTAGTTTTTCATTGAGACTTCAAATATCACAGAGGGCCTCGTCTGTTGCCTGTGGTGATATGATTGGCCTGAGGACAATCACAATACCTCTTCAAACAAACTCATGAGAGCATGCTTAGAACTGGACAGATATCCAATCTCTCTGTCTCTGTCTCTCTCTATCTCTCTCTCTGTCAATTCAATTCAAGGGGCTTTATTGGCATGGGAAACGTGTTAACATTGCCAAAGCAAGTGAGGTAGATAATATACAAAAGTGAAATAAACAATAGAAATGAACAGTAAACATTACACATACAGAAGTTTCAAAACAATAAAGACAAATGTCATATTATGTATATATACAGTGTTGTAACAATGTACAAATGGTTAAAGTACACAAGGGAAAATAAATAAGCATAAATATGGGTTGTATTTACAATGGTGTTTGTTCGTCACTGGTTGCCCTTTTCTTGTGGCAACAGGTCACAAATCTTGCTGTTGTGATGGCACACTGTGGAATTTCACCCAGTAGATATGGGAGTTTATCAAAATTGGGTTTGTTTTCGAATTCTTTGTGGATCTGTGTAATCTGAGGGAAATATGTGTCTCTAATATGGTCATACATTGGGCAGGAGGTTAGGAAGTGCAGCTCAGTTTCCACCTAATTTTGTGGTCTGTCTCTCTGTCTCTCTCTCTTTCGCACTCTGACAGCTGACTTTAAAAATAGTTTTCTGGATGTCAATATATCAATGCCATATGTGACCTGCGTGTAGAGCCTACTCCTCTTTTCTTGTGCAAATATTTTGTGTCATCTTTATGAGCTAAGCTTTGGCCCAGCGACCATCTCATAGCCGCAGGGGATTTTGAAATGAAAAAGTAGGGTCAATGTCAAATCTGTAAAAGTCAAGGGATGAAAATGACAAGTTGGATGTCTGCATCTGTTTCTTGTCTCCGACAGGTGCTGGAAGTCAACAAAATCCCCACATATAAGACCGCCATTATGGCGCTATCAGACGGGGGAAAGCTGTACAGGACAGAGCTAGCACTGGTGCTCTGTGCTGAGGACATTTCAGCCCCTGCCCCCTTATAAACCACTCCTCTTTTCACCTAACCACACCCCCTCCATCCCCTTCCAACCCGCCTCCCTTCCCCTCACTCATGAAGTGTTTAAAGATACTGTAGCTTGAAACTCCAAGAACGTAGGGTATTTTTATTTCAGTTTTTGCTTTTCTTTCAAGAAATCTGTCAATTTGCCAGTGACAGTGTGTGTGTAGCTAGGGCACATTATCAGAGACATAGGGTGTCACATACTTTTCAAACCTTTTGTTTCTATACTCTTTGTAAATGTACAGATTTTTGTAACAATGAGATTGATACCACCATTGAAAGTCCCTCTACTTTGTCTTCTCTATACTACATACTCCAACCTCTCATTGGCTGAAAGAGAGGGTGTGTCCCCTACTGACCAGTGACAACAATGTTTACTGTATTGTTAATTCATATCTCTACACCAAGTAGTCAAACTAGTAGTAACAATAACTTATTATAATTATATCCCTCCAGTAGCCTAAGCAATACGTTACTAATATGTTTCTGTAATGTGGTGCATGGAAATTAAAAATAAAGAAAATAGCGGAAGAACAGTTCCGTGATGTGAGACAATTTTAAGCTACATATTGTTTTGCAGTGCATGTTAGTTGCTGAAGGCTAGCCTTGTATGGAGATACGACTGAATGGACAAGCACGTATCTCAGAGTTGTGTAGCCTAACCCCCATGACCCCTGACCTGCCCTGTGTACAACGATGGTGCCAGTCTCTGATGTGCTACATGGACCTTTTTTTGCACTGTAAACAATGCCATGCCCCACCATGCTGGGCACCAGAAACACTGTGTAAGATGTAATAAAAACTCAATTTAACAACTACCTTACACCCCAACTGTGTGCATCGCTGTGTTGCTATTTGACTGACGTAGGGGGGAATTGACAATGTCAAGAATGATATGGATGAAACATAATAATAATAATAAATTTAATATGAAAAGCGCTGAAGAAAATAACAAAAAAGGTTTATATATACAGAGCGTACAAAACATTAAGAACACCAGCTCTTTCCTTGACGTAGACTGACTAGGTGAATCTAGGTAAAAGCTGTGATCCCTTATTGATGGCACTTGTTAAATTCACTTCAATCAGTGTAGATGAAGCGGAGGAGACAGGTTTAAGAAGGATTTTTAATCCTCGAGACATGGATTGGGTATGTGTGCCATTCAGAGGGTGAACGGGCAAGACAAAAGATTGAAGTGCCTTCGAACAGGGAATGTTAGTAGGTGCCAGGCGCACCGTTTTGTGTCAACTGCAACGCTGCTGGAGTTTTCACGCTCAACAGTTCATGTGTGTATCAAGAATGGTCCACCACCCAAAGGACATCCAGCCAACTTGACACAACTGTGGGAAGCATTGGAGTCAACATGGGCCAGCATACCTTGTAGAGTTCAAGCCCTGACGAATTGAGGCTGTTCTGAGGGTTAAAGGGGGAGGTGCAAGTTGCAACTTAATATTAGGAAGGTGTTCCTAATGTTTGTTACACTCAGTGTGTGTGTGTGTATATATCTGTAGAATATATATATACACAGTGGGACAAAAAAGTATTTAGTCAGCCACCAATTGTGCAAGTTCTCCCACTTAAACAGATGAGAGAGAGGCCTGTAATTTATCATAGGTACACTTCAACTATGATAGACAAAATGAGAAAAAGAAATCCAGAAAATCACATTGTAGGATTTTTTATGAATTTATTTGCAAATGATGGTGGAAAATAAGTATTTGGTCAATAACAAAAGTTTATCTCAATATCTCAATTTATCTCAATGTTATATACCCTTTGTTGGCAATGACAGAGGTCAAACGTTTTCTGTAAGTCTTCACAAGGTTTTCACACACTGTTGCTGGTATTTTGGCCCATTCCTTCATGCAGATCTCCTCTAGAGCAGTGATGTTTTGGGGCTGTTGTTGGGCAACACAGACTTTCAACTCCCTCCAAAGATTTTCTATGGGGTTGAGATCTGGAGACTGGCTAGGCCACTCCTGGACCTTGAAATGCTTCTTACGAAGCCACTCCTTCGTTGCCCGGGCGGTGTGTTTGGGATCATTGTCATGCTGAAAGACCCAGCCACGTTTCATCTTCAATGCCCTTGCTGATGGAAGGAGGTTTTCACTCAAAATCTCACAATACATGGCCCCATTCATTCTTTCCTTTACACGGATCAGTCGTCCTGGCCCCTTTGCAGAAAAACAGCCCCAAAGCATGATGTTTCGACCCCCATGCTTCACAGTAGGTATGGTGTTCTTTAGATTCAACTCAGCATTCTTTGTCCTCCAAACACTACGAGTTGAGTTTTTACCAAAAAGTTATATTTTGGTTTCATCTGACCATATGACATTTTCCCAATCTTCTTCTGGATCATCCAAATGCTCTCTAGCAAACTTCAGACGGGCCTGGACATGTACTGGCTTAAGCAGGGGGACACGTCTGGCACTGCAGGATTTGAGTCCCTGGCAGTGTAGTGTGTTTGTTTAAAGTGGCTAGTGATATATTTTACATAATTTCCCATCAATTCCCATTATTAAAGTGGCTGGAGTTGAGTCAGTGTGTTGGCAGCAGCCACTCAATGTTAGTGGTGGCTGTTTAACAGTCTGATGGCCTTGAGATAGAAGCTGTTTTTCAGTCTCTCGGTCCCAGCTTTGATGCACCTGTACTGACCTCGCCTTCTGGATGATAGCGGGGTGAACAGGCAGTGGCTTGGGTGGTTGTTGTCCTTGATGATCTTTATGGCCTTCCTGTAACATCGGGTGGTGTAGGTGTCCTGGAGGGCAGGTAGTTTGCCCCCGGTGATGCGTTGTGCAGACCTCACTACCCTCTGGAGAGCCTTACGGTTGTGGGTGGAGCAGTTGCCGTACCAGGCGGTGATACAGCCTGCCAGGATGCTCTCGATTGTGCATCTGTAGAATTTTGTGAGTGCTTTTGGTGACAAGCCAAATTTCTTCAGCCTCCTGAGGTTGAAGAGGCGCTGCTGCGCCTTCTTCACGATGCTGTCCGTGTGGGTGGACCAATTCAGTTTGTCTGTGATGTGTATGCCGAGGAACTTAAAACTTGCTACCCTCTCCACTACTGTTCCATCGATGTGGATAGGGGGGTGTTCCCTCTGCTGTTTCCTGTCCACAAGTCCACAATCATCTCCTTAGTTTTGTTGACGTTGAGTGAGAGGTTATTTTCCTGACACCACACTCCGAGGACCCTCACCTCCTCCCTGTAGGCCGTCTCGTCGTTGTTGGTAATCAAGCCTACCACTGTTGTGTTGTCCGCAAACTTGATGATTGAGGTGGAGGCGTGCGTGGCCACGCAGTCGTGGGTGAACAGGGAGTACAGGAGCGGGCTCAGAACGCATCCTTGTGGGGCCCCGGTGTTGAGGATCAGCGGGGTCGAGATGTTGTTGCCTACCCTCACCCCCTGGGGGCAGCCCGTCAGGAAGTCCAGTACCCAGTTGCACAGGGCGGGGTCGAGACCCAGGGTCTCGAGCTTGATGACGAGCTTGGAGGGTACTATGGTGTTAAATGCCGAGCTGTATTCGATGAACAGCATTCTCACATAGGTATTCCTCTTTTCCAGGTGGGTTAGGGCAGTGTGCAGTGTGGTTGAGATTGCATCGTCTGTGGACCTATTTGGGCGGTAAGCAAATTGGAGTGGGTCTAGGGTGTCAGGTAGGATGGAGGTGATATGGTCCTTGACTAGTCTCTCAAAGCACTTCATGATGACGGAAGTGAGTGCTACGGGGCGGTAGTTGTTTAGCTCAGTTACCTTAGCTTTCTTGGGAACAGGAACAATGGTGGCCCTCTTGAAGCATGTGGGAACAGCAGACTGGGATAGGGATTGATTGAATATGTCCGTAAACACACCAGCCAGCTGGTCTGCGCATGCTCTGAGGGCGCGGCTGGGGATGCCGTCTGGGCCTGCAGCCTTGCGAGGGTTAACACGTTTAAATGTTTTACTCACCTCGGCTGCAGTGAAGGAGAGGCCGCATGTTTTGGTTGCAGGCCGTGTCAGTGGCACTGTATTGTCCTCAAAGCGGGCAAAAAAGTGATTTAGTCTGCCTGGGAGCAAGACATCCTGGTCCGTGACGGGGTTTTCTTTTTGTAATCCGTGATTGACTGTAGACCCTGCCACATACCTCTTGTGTCTGAGCCGTTGAATTGAGATTCTACTTTGTCTCTATACTGACGCTTAGCTTGTTTGATTGCCTTGCGGAGGGAATAGCTACACTGTTTGTATTCGGTCATATTTCCGGTCACCTTGCCCTGATTAAAAGCAGTGGTTTGCGCTTTCAGTTTCACGCGAATGCTGCCATCAATCCACGGTTTCTGGTTTGGGAATGTTTTAACCGTTGCTATGGGAACGACACCTTCAATGCACGTTCTAATGAACTCGCACACCGAATCAGCGTATTCGTCAATGTTGTTGTCTGACGCAATACGAAACATATCCCAGTCCACATGATGGAAGCAGTCTTGGAGTGTGGAATCAGATTGGTCGGACCAGCGTTGAACAGACCTCAGCGTGGGAGCTTCTTGTTTTAGTTTCTGTCTGTAGGCAGGGATCAACAAAATGGAGTCGTGGTCAGCTTTTCCGAAAGGAGGGCGGGGCAGGGCCTTATATGCGTCGCGGAAGTTAGAATAGCAGTGATCCAAGGTTTTGCCAGCCCTGGTTGTGCAATCGATATGCTGATACAATTTAGGGAGTCTTGTTTTCAGATTAGCCTTGTTAAAATCCCCAGCTACAATGAATGCAGCCTCAAGATGTATGGATTCCAGTTTGCAAAGAGTCAAATAAAGTTCGTTCAGAGCCATCGATGTGTCTGCTTGGGGGGGGGGGGGGAATATATACGGCTGTGATTATAATCTAAGAGAATTCCCTTGGTAGATAATGCGGTCGACATTTGATTGTGAGGAACTCTAAATCAGGTGAACAGAAGGACTTGAGTTCCTGTATGCTTTTGTGACCACACCACGTCTCGTTAGCCATAAGGCATACGCCCCCGCCCCTCTTCTTACCAGAAAGATGTTTGTTTCTGTCGGCGCGATGCGTGGAGAAACCAGCGGGCTGCACCGACTCCGATAGCGTCTCTCCAGTGAGCCATGTTTCCGTGAAGCAAAGAACGTTACAGTCTCTGATGTCCCTCTGGAATGCTACCCTTGCTCGGATTTCATCAACCTTGTTGTCAAGAGACTGGACATTGGCGAGAAGTATACTGGGGAGTGGTGCACGATGAGCCCGTCTCCGGAGTCTGACCAGAAGACCGCTACGTTTCCCTCTTTTACGAAGTCGTTTTTTTGGGGTCGCCGGCTGGGATCCTTTCAGTTGTCCTGGGTGAAAGGCAGAACACAGGATCCGCTTCGCGAAAGTCATATTCTTGGTCGTACTGATGGTGAGTTGACGCTGCTCTTATATTCAGTAGTTCTTCTCGACCGTATGTAATGAAACCTAAGATGACCTGGGGTACTAATGTAAGAAATAACACGTAAGAAAACAAAAAACTGCATAGTTTCCTAGGAACGCGAAGCGAGGCGGCCATCTCTGTCGGCGCCGGAAGTAATCTCTGTAGACATAGGGGAAGTTACATGCTGCTTTATGACAGACTGAAGCATTAACCTTAGAAATCCCTGCACTGAGTGGAGGCATTGCTCAGTCCTCTGTCCCCCATGCATTATGCAGTGAGAGTTTAGACAGCAGGATGATTTTTTCTCCTAATTGGGCAGCTGCTGGCATTTCTCGCCCAGTTGGTAAAGGTATAGCGATGGCTTATCTGAGGTTAGCTGCAGTATGTACTTGCCTAGTTAAATAAAGGTTAAACATAGCCAGTGTTAAGTGTGTGTCTGTGTGTTTCTGTATGTGCCTAATGGAACTCTGGGACGTGAAAGGGTAGGGGTATGAAGTAGGAAGAGGGGAACAGGCTGCATTATGGGAGAGCTAATTGTAATTAATAAAAGCAATGTACTGTTCCACTCTATACGTTGATGTCTGTTTCCCTCGACACAGAACAGGCATACCCCTGACCTTAACAGCATGGCCAAAGGAGAATCTGCAAACAAATTGGACACTGGTTCAACACAATTAAAGATGACAAAGGAATAACCAGATGAAATTGTCGTTCTTTTCAATTGGACATTTCCACAAACCTCATAGGTAAATAAAACTCCACCACATTTCATTTTCTCAGCTAAGAGTTGCTGACACCACAATCAGAGTAATAGTGTTTAGCCTGGATATACTCCAACACTGTGAGACACATACACACAGCTTTAGCAGGAGGGTCAGTGAACTGGTGTTTTGTGTTGGATTGAAAGGATGTTTCCTCCGTTGTGCTTGTCCTATGGCATCAGACACTGTCCAGCGCCCTCTGTTCAGTGGGGGAGGACAAGGTCTGGTGGCAGAACAGTGAAAATGTGACCCGACAATCCACCACGCTCCAACTGTAAGAGAAGGCTTTGTGGTGCCACTGCTCTAATGAATACAGGAAGGGAGGAAAATAAAATAGAAAATGTAAGGATGAGTGGGGGAGGGGCTTCAGACAGACAGGGGGAAGAGGTGTGAAAGGGAAAGAGTTAAAGGAGGTAAAGTGAGGTAAGGAAGAAGGGGGAAGTAGAAAAGGCAGGAAATGGAGAGTATGAAAGACAACAGTAGTGTGACTTGCACAATACAAATAGAGATGGGAGGGAGTGGGGTTCTCTGTTCCTCTGTAGAGAAGCTCACTGGCACAATGCCTACACATCACAGTAAGACATCTATGCCTAACAATGAGACATGGTCTACTTCACGTTTGGCGACATTTTCATTTAGCGTCACGTATGGTGCACCATTAAAAGGCTTAGGTCCAATTCCAACGTTGTCAAAATACATCACGTCCTTCCTTGAAGTAACCAATCGGTATGCGATTGGATGCGTGAAGGATGTTTCCATCTTTTTACTTTCACCAATGAAGCCTTGGCACATCAGTGATTACTTCAAAGAATATTAAAAACACATTTACGAAGAATTGAAACGGTTCATCAATGATTATGCATTCGACAAGCTTTTCAACTTGCTACAAATCGCACTTCTGACCAAGAACAGCTCATTCAGGTTATTTATTTCGAACAGCTTAGCAGTGTATTAGATCCACATAAGATTATGTCCGCGTTTAGACTATTGATTTGTCAGAGTAACTAAAATAATGATAGAGCCGCTTGGGAGGGAATGAATAGAGTCAATCCATCGAACGCTCCATGTAACATTAGGTGGCTGAGAATTATATAAGAATGCGTCAGAGAGAGATAAAATGTCTACTGTCTTTTATTCAACATACTCCACACAGACATATTCATGTAAACCTCACCTATTGTACACAGAGCACAAGACAATCACTTAACAGCAATGAATAGCATTACTGGACGTCAACTTAGATAGGCCATTGAAACATGTTTTTTGAAAAAGAACAGAATTAATTCTTTTCAAGGCATCATTGTAAAAACAAATGATAAATGTTACTAGCAAAATACCAAGTCAATCGTAGGAACGGACAGGTTTTTCAACCAACAAGAAGCCAGTTTCATCCAGGGAGTGCTGTAGCCAGTAGAATCTCAGACCGAGTGAGAACGAAAAGATGAGTTTCTCTCTCTCAAACCTCCTCTAAATAGATGGCCTCCTAATGAAGCCATTTTCTCTTCAAATGCTGCCCTACTGTCCCCATCCTTTCGATTTGTCCATTAGGCAATGAGAAATAAGGCTTGAGGTTAAGTGAGTTTGTGAGAATGGTGTTTGTAGAGAAGGCTGTGTGTGTGTGTGTGTGTGTCGATCCTGTAGCCATATTCCCTGACATGGTATAATCTCTGTTTTAGGTCAGAAACAGATGGAAAGATTGTCTGTGTGTACAGTATCTGTGTTTCCCTGGAGCATTAACAGTGGTAGAGAGTTAGTAAAAAAATGTAACCTTTAACTAGGCAAGTCAGCTAAGAACAAATTCTTATTTTCAATGACGGCCTAGGAACAGTGGGTTAACTGCCTTGTTCAGGGGTAGAACGACAGATTTTTACCTTGTCAGCTCGGGGATTCAATCTTGCAACCTTTCAGTTACTAGTCCAACACTCTAACCACTAGGCTACCTGCTGCCCCGGAAGTATCGTGTTCCCATCTTGACTTCTTAGGATCCCTTGGTGCCCCTGATCATGGTCTCCATCATAGCCCATTGCTCCTTAGTGACCTGACGCACACAAAACACAAAGTTAAAACTAGCACAACCTGATCCACATATCCATAAACTAACATCTGTCATAAAATGTGGCCGATTTCCTCAACCAGCAACAGCTCACTTGCAATCTTGTTACGGAATCAATAGCTAGTTGCATAACAGAACAGAGATTATGCAAAAGGTAGCAATGCTATCAAATTATCATTCTATGTTCATATGATTTTTTTAGTGTTAAAGTTCCGGTCTTGACAGTGGAACAGGGTTTGCAAAGTTAGTTTCAGCACATACCCTCCTCAGATCATTGAATTCTCCTGCCATGGAGACATACTCTCCACCGTCCATTCGAATGATCTGCAAATAGAAAAGAATGGGCACAACTAAAGAAAAGAACATGGTATATGTGGATGTTGAGTCATCATTTTCCCCTTAGCTATAGTCCATCCCTATACCTACATCGCCTAATCCTAGTGCACTTGGAATGTAATTTACAGTGAAGTACTGCAATCTGCAATTTCCGGATACCCATTCTGCAAGGTAGGCATTCAGCTAACATAGTGATTGGTCTCCACTGCCTGCTTAGCTTATCAAGACAGACACACATTCTCTTACCGCTCCAGACACCCAGCAGGCATAGTCACTGCACAGGTAGGCTGCCAGGTTGGCAATCTCTCCGGGCGTGCCCAGCCTGCCCACGGGTATCCTGCCGATCATGGCCTTCTCAAACATGCCCGTGGGATCGAGACGACTGAAGGCCCCCTACACAAAGAGAAGAGGTCATAAAACATAGCTAATTACACATTTACAAGCCAAGATAAAACCAGAAAGGGCCAGATTTAAGCCATTTTATTATTTAAAAAAAATATATCAACACAGTATATTTGTAAAGTTTCATGCCAGAGTTGTGTCTGTTACCTTGGTTCTGATTGGTCCTGGCTGGATGACATTAAACCTCAAGCCGTACCTCCCCCACTCCGCAGCCAGAGACCTGAGAAACAAACAGTAGTTTGTTTACATATACATACAATACACACACATGAAAAAAAGGAAGAAAAAGAACTACCACTACTGCATGTAGTAATAAAGATGGCCTAGTGCAGGCTCAAGGAATCTGTTTAGACTTGGGCATAGGAGTGAGGCACTATCTCCTAAATATTCTCATAGGTAGTCACTCATAATGAGGCCTTCAGTCTGAGTCTAATATGATTGGTAACTAGCTGCACCTAAAAACAAAATACATCTCCAACTATTCATACAGAAAAAGCTGGGGTGCCAAAAAGTAGATGCCAGGAGTGCTTTAGTCATTCCATGTCATTCTGGGAACATTATAGCGAGCGGCGCCGAGGGTGGTGCTTGTTGAATTGATTAATTCCCTCTAGTTTCTTGAAACCCTCCGCACAAAAAACTGTAATGAAAGAATAGGATCTAAAAATAGGCTAGCTCTCCCCTGAGATGCCGGGCGCAATAAATGAGC
Organism: Oncorhynchus kisutch; assembly: GCF_002021735.2. Lineage (NCBI taxonomy): Eukaryota > Metazoa > Chordata > Actinopteri > Salmoniformes > Salmonidae > Oncorhynchus > Oncorhynchus kisutch. The sequence continues at coordinate 62,676,170 of NC_034186.2, forward strand.
ATGAAATTTGGCTGCTGCTGCCTTTACAAAATAGAGGGGTCACTTTTTTGGTGTGAGCGATTTCATATTGGGGGGGGGGGGGTCCATTATCAGATAATAGCGCTCATTCACACAGAAAAAAAGACCAGCTATAGGTAACTCTCCAGTATGCCACTATACATGTGCTCCTTTGAGACCCCTCTTTCAACATCACTGGACAACCAGGCATTTTTATGCATGACCCCTAAGCATGATGGGATGTTAATTGCTTAATTATCTCAGGAACCACACCTGGGTGAACACCCTGCTTTCAATAGACTTTATCCCTCATTTACTCAAGTGTTTCCTTTATTTTGGATTCAAGCGTAACCTTAAATGGCATTCCAGCTAGTCTGGAATGCACACACACACTGCGGTCACTTGTATAGGAAGTCAAACATATCAAGGTACAAAAGGGACGTGATTGTGAGAGACAAATAGTTCCCCCATCTATCATTCCCAGTCCCCTGGGTTTATGGGGAAACCTTTCAGTGTCATTAACTCTTTCCATGGAATTGACAGGGACTAATATTGAGTGGGATCTTTCTTTCGGTAAAAGCCCTCCGAGGTTCATTAAGAAGGTGTATTCTTCATTTGATAAGAGCATCCCTGTCTCCACATGAAAGGTGTCGGTCCCATTCAGGATTTAAGTTGGGTTCTCACACACTATTGGATTCACACGTGTGAACGAACAATGTACACGCACAGGGCCCACCCGTCTTTATTATTGTCTACATCCTACTGGAGGGGGATCGGGAGAGAGACACACTTTAATGTTAATTAAATGTTCCTGGACCTTCGTTATGCTAATGATTGCTTCTCTTTAAAAATGCATTAGTGTTCATAAGGCGTTTGATAAGTGAGAGAGCCAAATCCTTTCAAATGAGGCCAGTGTGGATGTCTACGTGTGGTGGGTGCAATAGTGATAGGGATGGTTTAGGACAGGGAAACAGGTCCTGATAGGTTTTATGGAAGTGCCTCCTTTGAAATACCTACATGCACAGAGTTTCCACTCCTGCCTTGGCAGCCGCGCTGGGAACCACAAATCCAGAGCCGGTCTCTGCATAGATGGTGGTGATGGCCAGAAACGCAGCACCTACAAACACAATGTACATAAATACCACAAAGAAACAAAAATATGTCCAACTGTAATATATGCACAGTATATGCCCAGCAATGTGTCATCATGTACATCCCTATAATTTACAACTGATCCCAGTTTAGACCAATTCATCCATCTCTTCATTAGACTGTCATAGGCTGACCTGTTCCCCCAATGAACTGAGAGCAGCGGTTAGTCATTGTACAGTTCTATAGGCTTTTATATCCAGCACACTAAAGCTCATAAAACATGGTGGCTGTTGTGGGCCAGATTACACTGCAATAGATTTAACGAGTCAGGGTACCTTTAGATTGATAAAACAAACGACGCTACTACATATACATGGAACATCAAGAAGTCAGAGGGGTAGTGGAAGGAGATGCTAGCAGAATAAATACTGTGTCTGTGAGACTATTTAATCAAAGCCTGGAGCCAAGCTGCCAGGTGAGAAGACAAAGCAATGTTCTTGTACTACGATAAAAGCACATTTAGATTTATGTAGCCGCTAAAACAGGGAAGGGAAACTTCTTATTTTAGGCTCACAAATTGATTTTGACGAACAAATCGATCAAATTAAAAAAAATGTGCGGCCCTCCGTTAAATTTCAAAATCACAATGTGGCCCTCGAGACAAAACGATTGCGCACCCCTGCAATAGAATAATCCTAATAGTGTGAAAGAACAGACACCTGGGTATCAATTCAAATATGCTTTCTTGCACTGTTGGAAGAATGGCTGTTTTGGAAAAACATCAGTTCAGATTGAATAGTGCCCCTAGTGTGATGGCATGTTTTTGTCTTTGTACTTCAAGGTAATTGCTTAATTGTGATTTGCCTAATTGCAGTGTTGAGGGCAGATGGAAAAGTCACAGTAATCAGCGAAGGGCTGGGATATTCACATGAATATTAAAGCTTATCCACACACACACACACATATATTATAAATATGGCACAACATCGCATGAGAGGCTTTTCCTATCCTCCCATTACATATAATTTCCTCTTTGACCAGAGACAGCAGAGAAAGGAGAGAAAAAAAAGAGAGGAATGTCTCAGGATGGTAAGTTGGTGGTTGAAGTTATCCCTCTAGTGGTGTGGGGGCTGTGCTTTGGCAAAGTGGGTGGGGTTATATCCTTCCTGTTTGGCCCTGTCCGGGGGTGTCCTCGGATGGGGCCACAGTGTCTCCTGACCCCGCCTGTCTCAGCCTCCAGTATTTATGCTGCAGTAGTTTATGTGTCGGGGGGCTAGGGTCAGTTTGTTATATCTGGAGTACTTCTCCTGTCCTATCCGGTGTCCTGTGTGAATTTAAGTATGCTCTCTCTAATTCTCTCTTTCTTTCTCTCTCTCTCTCTCGGAGGACCATGCCTCAGGACTACCTGACATGATGACTCCTTGCTGTCCCCAGTCCACCTGGCCGTGCTGCTGCTCCAGTTTCAACTGTTCTGCCTGTGATTATTATTATTATTATTATTATTATTTGACCATGCTGGTCATTTATGAACATTTGAACATCTTGGCCATGTTCTGTTTTAATCTCCACCCGGCACAGTCAGAAGAGGACTGGCCACCCCACATAGCCTGGTTCCGCTCTAGGTTTCTTCCTAGGTTTCGGCCTTTCTATGGAGTTTTTCCTAGCCACCGTGCTTCTACACCTGCATTGCTTGCTGTTTGGGGTTTTAGGCTGGGTTTCTGTACAGCACTTTGAGAAGGGCTATATAAATACATTTGATTTTGATTTGATGGAATGAGAAGGTGCATGCACGCAAAGCCAAGAGGAGCCTAGGGCAAAAGGGCAGTGGACAAGGGGAGGGACGCTGGACTATGACCAACTGAATGGAAAAGTGCTCAAGCATTTCATATTGAGGCTCAATCGCTGTCAATATTAGACACTTAAAATAGAAAACAGATAGACATGGTACACATGCATCCACACCAATGTTCTGGGTTGATCCTCACTTGTTATACTACTAAGGATCAAATGTACAGGAGTTGTAGGCAAATGGTGAATCTTTACTGCCCCCTGTTGGCAGCACTACATGATACATTACAACACAAATAAATGGGGAGGGAAAGCTGATCGTAGATCTGTGCTTATGGGCTCCATCAGATAGCTCTGGTGTTTACCCTTCTCGGCCAGTATCAGCCTCTTGCCCAGTTCCAGGGTGACGAAGGCCGTGCCGTTCAGGACGATGTCTGTGATGGTCCTCCATGCGTTGGCAGACAGCTTCTCTGACGGGGAGATGAAGTTCCCTGCAGCGTTGTTGATCACCACCTAAAGGAACAAGAGAGGAGGATGATATTTACCAAGCAATTGGAGTATTATTGGCCAGTACATCTAGAACAGCGAAGCATACCACTTTTCAGACAAAACGTCCTTGATCTGTACCTACGTACATCAGGGAGACCAGCAACCTCTACCAGTTGGTCCACAGCAGCTTCAATTGACTTGGGGTCTCTAACATCACACTGCACAGCATGGACCTGCAGATAGAGTCTTGAAGTATCAAACACAACTTAAAGCAGAGTTCATACTGATTTATCAGTATCTACAACTCTTGGATAATGAATTAATTCAATGTGGGTAAATGATCAGTAGTAGTACCTTATTTCCTGTCTGAGCTGTAATTTCCTCTGCAGTCTTTTTCAAAACATCCAGTTTTCTAGAAATTACAACAAAAATGTGTCACTTTCTAATTTGTGAGTGCAAGAAGGCAGCAGTAGTGTTGGGATTTATAGCCCGACTGACTACCAAGTTTCACTTACCTGCTAGCGATGACACACTCTGCCCCTAGTGCTGACAGTGTTGTGGTCATGCCTTTTCCCAACCCCGTTCCTCCTCCTGTGATAAAGGCCACTTTGCCTTTGTAAGTCCCAGGGAGCAGCATTGATCCCTCATTTGCAGGAAAGAATTTAGCCTGGGAGGGTCCAGTCTCACTCAATGCCCTGGTCCCACTGCTGAACAACTGTTTAAGGAGAGTAAATGGGATAACACAAAAAAAAAAAATACTCATTAATGAACCAGCTTAAAGGAATGTTGTGAGTCAGAGATTTTGATTTGATTTATTAGGATCCCCATTAGCCGACACCAATGGTCACAGCTAGTCTTACTGGGGTCCGACACAAAGAAAAAGACATTACAGACAAAAAAAGACTTGGATAAATACATTAACATGTGTGTGTGCATCTATCAGTTACACATACATGTCAGTAAATAAACACAAGTACTGTTCGGTCACACAGGGAGAGGCGTTGTGCCGTGAGGTGCTGCTTTTTCTGTTTAAAAACCCCCCAGGCTTGCTGTTCTCCTGCGCTATATAAGAACTTGTGCTATATTTGAACTTGCACATCTACAAGTAGCATAGAGGCCATTGAATTAAAAACTAGTTGTCTTTCCTGTCAAACAAATGCATTAGTAAGAGCAATTACTTATATTGATAAACACCACTGATGCACTGCACTCTACTCCTCCAACAGCGTGGGTACTCACATTCCCAGTGGAGAGGGGACTGGGTGAAAGGTTGAGATGCTTACATGTCTGGCTGTGAAAACACACAGCAAGCCGCCTACACAGGTTTAGTATTTAGTTTAGTATGTGCTCTTGCATGAACATCACACAAGTGGTCATATCGTCAACTGTCCCTACACTTCTTAGCAATTTATCTGTAGCAGAACACTGGAACAATGTCTGTAAACGTCGGAAATTATGTTTAAGCCGCTGCACAGCTTTCCCATAGAAGCACACCTAACAATTAGCTAGCCAACAAACAACAACCTGCTGCTAAACTAGCAGCTAGCTAGCTAATTTACACATCACATTAGAGTTTTTAATAAGATTTGTGAGTTATTGCATTAATCTCGGTGGCAATGTTTACCCGTCTGTAGACAAGACTCTTCAACCGCAAGGTTAAATCAGTTTTAAATATTGACGACACCCGACACAGTAAAGTGGACGCCATGGTTTCAAAATTTGATTTGACTTTTGCCCTGATTTCCGTAAGGTAAAGAAGGGGAGGGGGGTTATTGTTTAGAAAGTAGGTTGTTCCATGATCTTAGTCATACTGTCGTGGGTCATTTTACGTATTTTAACACTTTTTCTTTCGTGGTTAGTGCAATATCCCTCTTATTTTTCATTCACGTATTCAATTTGATGTTGTCGTCATGAAAGAAACCATTAAATATTTTATATTTCATATGATCACCCTATTTCCGCATGTCAATGGTAAGGTCCATGATATGATGACGACCGTAAACCTTGCATGACAGTTTTTTAACCAACGTTTGCCCATCTTTTTAAAGTTAATGAAATTATAAGAATGACTATATCTTAAAATAAATAAATACATGTTGTAAAAATGTTGAAATATGTATTTTTCTCGAAGAAATTCGATCACATAAGCAAATGTTATAATTATATGGCGCTTGTTATGTGTATATTACTGTAGCTCAACCAACCATAATGCATGTGGTACGGTTAATGTTTAAACGAAGAGGCTAGCTCTTCTGTATCAAAAATAAAACACATAAATTGGTTGCTGCAACGTTTTTTCGATGGCGACAGTGGAACCCAAACTCATCCTTTTATTTAGTAGGAAACGCTAATCTGGAAAATATTACGTGACGGATTTGATTCACAAAAGGTACTATTGACTGTTGGCATACTGTTCACGAATTTATCAAAGCTATTATCGCTGAATTGTATACTCTATCAAATGTTATATTAGTTTAACAATGTGGTTCATGTATAATTTCTATCAGACTAGGTCCAGATGTATGCTGTATCTTGCGTATCTCGGGTCCTCTCAAACAGCAATACGCACAGGTTGGTATTTCTGTACAGTTGTGCTACATCATCCTGGCCGATCCTCGGTGTGCAGGCTTGTGTTCCAGCTAATACAACACCTAATTCAGATAATCAAGGACCTTGCCTTGATGAGGTTAATCGATCAGACATTAAGTGCTGGGCAGGAACAAAAGCCTGCATGCCCAGCTGGTCTACAATACACACTACGAGTGAATGGAGGAACTCTACCACTACTGTCTCCTTATATTACCCACTATGCCTACAGGACCATGGTTTGGACTTTGAGGAGCTGTTGGGAGCAGGTGAGTACAAGGAGAAGTACCGTGCTGACATGATCCAGTGGGGTGAGAAGGACCCAGGGTTCTTCTGTCGTGTGGCCATCAAGGCAGCCCACCAGCCTATCTGGGTAAGATAACAAAATTCTCAATTGACCCACTGTTATGGAGAAACATACAAGCCAAGTCCCGCCATATATGATTTATGTCAAGCGCAAGTCTTTGAGTCAGGTCTTAATTGCTATTAGAAACTGACCATCTGCATATTCAGAGTTGGTGAACATGACTAAAAAAGGCCCTACCTGATGAGCAGTTGAAGCATCATGTATTGTCCTCTACCATTATACCTTCTCTAATCTCTATTGTGCCCCAGATTGTGAGTGACACATGACATCTGTCAGATCTGCAGTGGTTCTGGAGGGAGTATCCTAGTCAGTGTGTTCGGGTGGAGGACTCAGAAGAGACACGGAGTGAGAGGGGCTGGGAGTTCACAACAGGTGCAATACCTACACTGAAAGTATTAGTGATATGTTCTTCACTTTCGGAGAAATACAATACCTCTTCAACACCACACCCTCTCTCTCTGCAGGAATAGATGATGCAGTCTGAATGTGGGCTCGACCAAGGAGTAGATTTTGATTGGATAATCAAAAATGAGGGCGATGGATCACAACTGGAAGAGCAGCTTGGTACTGGGCTGCTCTCAATAGCCAAAGAAAAGGTGAAAGAGGACTGATGTGGAGGGGACATTACACAGCTGTAGGAACTTGTTGGAAAGTGTAGTTGGGTATACATTACACTATTTTCTGTGAAAATCCTAGAACACCTTTCATACACTGAGCAGCAGCAGAAAGTGAGAATGTAGTATTTATTTCTCTACGGTGTTCTGTACTATCAACTACATAGCATGGCAAGAATACAAAAATCTGATCAAACACCCAAACATGTACAGTGTGCATATTGGCACTGACCAATATGTTAATTTACATGGATCACACAACTGCCAAAATAAAATAAACACTTGAGTAAAATGAAGGATACAAAGTATATTAAAAGCTGGTGCTTCCACACAGGTGTGGGTCATGAGTTAATTAAGCAATTAACATCCCATCATGCTTAGGGTGATATATAGAAATGATTTTGGCTAACATAGCTAGAAGAGATGTGACTGTCACATTCATCCAATAAAGTTTGACACTTGAATAGATGCCAAGGTGCATGGAAGCTTTTCTGGTGGCACAATGCCCTATTAAGACACTTTGGGGTTTCCTTTTTGGCATTTTCCTGTACTTGGTGACATTTACCTCCTGTGTTGACATCACTAAGACCCAATATACAGATTAAATCTGCACTTGTATAAAAGTGTCAAATTGTGCCATGTGTCATTTTGTTTTTTATAGTCTTAGATTGTAAAATAGTTAACTAGGCTACTAGAAAGTCTAGTTTTAGTTGTAAATAGCTAGACGATTAACTGGGAACTTGGAACATGCACATATGCTGACCCATGGTAAAATTAGTGCAATACTGCATTGCACACCCATTCAACATAATTAAAATGTACTAGACACAGACATGATCAATGTTCTAATAGCAGGGTAAGTGTTAGTTCATAAAACATTTTAAAGTAGACATGGAGGTAGTAGCAGCACCTAAATTGGAGTGGTATCAAACTGAAGGAAAAACAATACAAAAATTGGAATGTCAATACAAATCATGGTTCTTTATTTTTTAAAAGTGTGTCCATTTGTGTCATGATTACAATCAAAACATTACTGGTAACAATGTTTACACCCAGTGTCGAGTGAAAAGTTCCAGTTAAACTTGATGCAATACTTTACTTTTCATTTCTTTATTAATTATAAGGTTTGCAGTTCACTTAATTTTCAGAAAAAAATAGTTTAATAGTCTACACTGATAAGAAGTCTAGATAATACCCTTGTGTCCCTTCTCCCTATTCATTGGCCCCTATGCTTCCATTTTGGCAGTGGAATGCGTAGTGATTGGCTGATCACACCCCTCCCCTACATCATCTTATTGGGAAAAAATAACAATTAGCCTAGAGGACTAAGGCTGCAATTGGCTAGAATATCTGCATCCAATTCTGTCTGAAGCTATAAGACATTTATATCCCTTCAATGACCCACGACTCATTCACAATTCAATTTCCTGATCTGGGGGGGGGGGGGGGTAGTAAACTGGAAAGGGGAAAAAAAAAAGCACAGTTTACAGTAACTTGTGACAATGGCCCTTTTTGGAAAATGACTCCAGATAAAAACAAAAACATGTCATGCAACTAAACAAAACACTTCTCCCTTATAAGAAAAACATGTTAATCCCCCAGCCCATAATTGTAAATTAACACAAAATCCTTGACAAAAGGTAGCACAGTTGTGGACCCTCTGGGCATTGGCACAGTAGAAATGCAGTGCTTGTGTAAGGATGTTCCAGCAGAAGGTGAGTGGTTAGAGGGGGACAAGAGTTTGAGGCGATACGTTGGTAGGGCAAGTGGTTCAGATAACAGAGGGAGAGTTAATGATCAAATGGTGGTCCCATTCCAAAAGGGAGACATAATTAGGTAAGAGTTATTACCCTCGCCACCTTCATATGTGCCCCAATGGACACCAAATATCCCCTTAAGGGTTCTTATCAGAACAGGAGAGAAGCGCCTCAAATGTATTTAAACGCTTACAACTAACATCCAAAGAAAGATCATAGTTATGGCCTCAAACACACAAATAAGCTGGAATGTGAATATTAGAAACCTGTGAAACACTTAAGATGTGGGTGCTTGAATAAATGTTGCCCTTTTAAGACTAAAGAATGCTATGAAGAGGCTATAAAAAAAAGGAAAAAAAAGAGATGCTCATCAGGAGAGCATCCGCAGATACTGGGGTGGAATGTGGGAGAGGCGGTCAGCCATTTGGTCTACTGGGGAGAAACGTTTGGCTAGGTGTGGACTGAAGAAAGTGCTACCGTGACCAAAAACAATTAACAACCCCCCCACCCCCCTGCTAAACAGTCAGCCAGCACAGACAGAGACAGGGCCAGAGGTGAGGGGGTGGAGCAGTAAGATGGTGGAGGGGCCATGCCGCAGGTCCAGTAGCCACTCAGAAGCTGTTAAGATCCTCCAGGGTCTTGTCCAGGGTGGCGTGAATGTTGACATTCTCCTCCTTGGCGTTGGCTAGCGCATCTGTAAATCAAAACAAAGAATGAAGGTAACCGAAGGATCCTCCTGGTGGTGAGATGAGGACGTAGGAGGCAAGACATTGAGATGTTAAATTGGTGTTTGAGTTTTGTAAGAGGTCTACTACACTATAGTGGAGCAACGCCAAGGGCTAAACCATGTCAATCCATATGACAAAACCTCCTGATAGCGTCAAATCAGTACATGACTACTTTGAAAACAAGTCACATACATAACTGTCAAGGATAAACAAGGAATGAGTTCAGCTGTAGCTGACAGATGTAGGACATCTATTTCTGCAACTCCACAAGACGGTATAGCACCTGGTCAAATATTAAAGTTGGAGACACACACCCTCCCCTAATACTAGAAAGTGCTTCCTGGTCATTCTGGCAGTACCTCCAAAAGGGGAACTTAATCAAATGTTATGGTTTGGTCTACAACTTCACTATATAGTGACAGAACCAAAAATGTAAGCCTTAATCTGTAGAATGAAACCCGGGGTGACTAAAATAAATTCTATGACATAGCTTCATAATTCACAAGGTCTCCATAGAGTAAAGAGAGCCATGTTTGGTATCACCAGATAATTCCCTATTTAACTACAGTATAAGTCACTGAAACAAACACAGCCCGAGCTATTGTATGGCCGGATTTCTGACAGAGCGAGAACGTGGCAGACATGTGGCATGACGAGATCACACACTGTTAGAACATTTAATAAAACAAGTCTGACCTGTCAGCTACACTTTTCTAGCAGCCTTTACCAGACACCCTTATCCAGAGACACTTAACATTAAACTTCAAATCAAACTATTTACTTCAGCACATTTCAGACATGGAATGCAACGCGCTTTACAGAAGAAAAAATATATATATATATATAAATAAAAGTTGAAATATTTACTACAGAAAACAAGATAAAAACAAAAACAAATGACAACTAAAATGCATCCTAAGGAAAAGCTAAGCTAAAAATGTTTAAGATATCAAATATATAGGTTCTCTGGCAGGCTATTTCAAAGGCTGGGGGCATAATAACTAAAGGCTGCCTATCCATGCATCTTGGTCCTAGACTTTGGGATAGTTAAAAAGGCCAGTGCCAGAGGGACCTACTAGGTACATTACTTAAAAGCATGTCTGACATGTATTGGTGTGAACGATGGCAGATTGATTTGCAAACCCAATATAACCTGAAAATGTATTCTAAAACTCAGGCAGCCAGTGCAAAGACCTTAAAACCAGGGTAATGTGTGCTCTCAGTCTCGTCTTGGTCAGTACCCGTGCTGCAGTAGTCTGTTTTGCAGTTGACCAATGGCTTTCTTGGGTAGACCAGACAGGAAAGCAATACAGTAGTCAGGCCTGTCAACTTAAGGTAGTGACGTACAACAACAAGTCAGTAAAAACGTTCCTCAAAGCAGCCATCAGCAAAGTCAGTGCTAGTAAGGAAACAAGTCCAAGAAAGTAGAACAGTAGGTTTATTTTGCTCACTATGAACAGGTTTCGCTTTGTACTGCCTGCATGGGACAGCAAGTGTTAAATTTACAATGGAAGTCAGAAGTTTACATACACTAAGGTTGGAGTCATTAAAACTCGCTTTTCAACCACTCAAGTTTCTTTTTAACAAACTATAGTTTTGGCAAGTCAGTTAGGACATCTACTTCGTGCATGACATAAGTCACTGTTTCCCAACAATTGTTTACAGAGAGATTATTTCACTGTATCACAATTCCAGTGGGTCAGAAGCTTACATACACTTAGTTGACTGTGCTTTTAAACAGCTTGGAAAATTCCAGAAAATGTCATGGCTTTAGAAGCTTCTGATAGGCGAATTTACATAATTTGAGTCAATTGGAGGTGTACATGTGGATGTATTTCAAGGCCTACCTTCAAACTCAGTGCCCCTTTGTTTGACATGGGAAAAAGCAACAGAAATCAGCCAAGAAGACCTGAGAATATTTTTTTTGTAGACTTCCATAAGTCTGGTTCATCCTTGGGAGCAATTTCCAAAAGCCTCAAGGTACCACGTTCATCTGTACAAACAATAGTACGCAAGTATAAACACCATGGGACCACCCAGCCGTCATACCGCTCAGGAAGGAGACGCGTTGTCTCCTAGAGATGAACGTACTTTTGGTACAAAAAGTGCAAATCAATCCCAGAACAGCAAAGGACCCTGTGAAGATGCTGGAGGAAACAGGTACAAAAGTATCTATATCCACAGTAAAATGAGTCCTATATCGACAACCTGAAAGGCCGCTCAGCAAAGAAGCCACTGCTCCAAACCTGCCATAAAAAAGCAAGACTACGGTTTGCAACTGCACATGGGGATGAAGATCTGGAGAAATGTTGTCTGGTCTGTTGAAACAAAAAAAGAACTGTTTGGCCATAATGACCATCGTTATGGAGGAAAAAGGGGGAGGCTTGCAAGCCGAAGAGCACCATCCTAACTGAAGCACAGGGGGTGGCAGCATCATGTTGTGGGGGTGCTTTGCTGCAGGAGGGACTGGTGCACTTCAAAAAAAAGAGATGGTTTCATGAGGGAGGAAAATTGTGGATATTTTAAAGCAACATCAAGACATCAGTCAAAGTTAAAGCTTTATCGCAAATGGGTCTTCCAAATGGATAATGACCACAAGCATTCTTCCAAAGTTGTGGCAAAATGGCTTAAGGACAACAAAGTCAAGGTATTGGAGTGGCCATCACAAAACCCTGACCTCAATCCCATAGAAAATGTGGGCAGAACTGAAAAAGCATGTGCGAGCAAGGAGGCCTACAAACCTGACTCAGTTACACCAGCTTTGTCAGAAGGAATGGGCCAAAATTCACCCAACTTATTGTGGGAAGCTATCAGAAACATTTTTAAACAATTTAATGGCAATGCTACCAAATACTAATTGAGTTTGTAAACTTCTGATCCACTGGGAATGTGATGAAAGAAATAAAGACTGAAATAATTATATTATTGTGACATTTCACATTCTTAAAATAACGTGGTGATCCTAACTGACCTAAGACAGGGAATTTTTACTCGGATTAAAATGTCCAGAATTGTGAAAAACTGAGTTTAAATGTATTTGGCTGAGGTGTATGTAAACTTCAACTGTATAGGACTACTTAACAGCATATTGGTTGATATGCTGGTATGGCTAGTATCTCTAGGTTTCTCAACATGTAGCTTTATTTGGTATTCATCACAACTTTAGATCGGTAATTTACTAGCCAACGTTGCCTAAACTGAGGGAGACCCATAATCGTCGCTGGCGTAACATGAAAAATATTTAAAAGCATACTAGCAAAGTAAGCTAGCAATGCATTCACTCAGCTTCTGCTTAAAATTTCTGTAGCCACCTTATTTAGATTTATAACTAGCAGTAGCACAGTCATGGTGCACTAGATTGAAACAATGACTACATACTACCAGTCAAACATTGACACATCTACTCATTCAAGGGTTTCTTTATTTTTCTATATTGTACAATAGTAGTTCACATCAAAACTACGAAATAACACATATGGAATCATGTAGTAACCAAAGTGTTAAATCAAAAGATATATTATTTTAGATTCTTCAAAGTAGCCACCCTTTGCACACTCCTGGCATTCTCTCAACCAGCTTCATGTGGTAGTCACCTGGAATGAGTTTCAATTAAACGGTTAGCTTGTTAAAAAGTAAAATGTGGAATTTCTTTCCTTCTTAACGCGTTTGAGCCAATCAGTTCTGTTGTGACAAGGTAGGGGTGGTATACAGAAGACAGCCCTATTTTGTAAAAGACCAAGTCCATATTAATGGCAAGAACAGCTCAAATAAGCAAAGAGAAATGACAGTCCATCATTACTTTAACTTCTTATGGCTGCAGTGGCAGTACTGAGTAGCTTGGATGAAAGGTGCCCATATCAAACGGCCTGCTCCTCAGTCATAGTTGCTAATAATTGCATATTATTATTAGTATTGGATAGAAAACACTGAAGTTTCTAAAACTGTTTGAATGATGTCTTTGAGTATAACAGAACTCATATTGGCAGGCAAAATCCTGAGTTGAAATCAAAACAGGAAGTCAGAAATCTGAGCTTGTATGTATTCTGAGTCCCCAATGATATCCCCTTGAGATATGAATGTTGCACTGCCTAGGGGATCCACTAGATGTCAACCATCAATAGAACTTATAATAAGGCTTCTGTTGTGGTGGGAGTGAATGAGAGCAGAATATATCAGCTGTCCATCAAGCAGCCATTATGTGATCCCACTTTTTCCTCATGGTAGTCACTTGCGTTCCATTGCTCACGAAGACAAGAAAGAATACTCCGGTTGGAACTTTATTGAAGCTCTATGTTAAAAACGTCCTAATGATTGATTCTGTACTTAGTTTGAAATGTTTCTTCGACCGGTAATAAATCACTTTGTCCGATATAACGCTGACCAGATTTAGCGTTTGGATATGTATACCAAACCACACTAACAAAAGGTATTTGGACATAATGGACATTTTCGAACAAACATTTGTGGACCTGGGATTCCTGGAGTGCTTTCTGATGTAGATCAAAAGGTAAGGGAATATTTATCATGTAATTTCTTGTTTATGTTGATGCCATCTTTGCGGCTGTGGTGTTTTTACTTTTGAGCACCGTCTCAGATTATTGCATGGGTTTCTTTTTCCGTAAAGTTTTCTTGAAATCTGACACAGCGGTTGCATTAAGGAGGGGTAGATCTATAATTCCATGTGTATAACTTGTATTATCATCTACATTTATGATGACTATTTCTGTTGAATGATGTGGCTATGCAAAATCACTTGATGTTTTTGGAACTAGTGAATCTAACACGCCAATGTAAACTCAGATTTCTTTTATATAAATATGAACTTTATCAAACATGCATGTATTGTGTAACATGAAGTCCTATGAGTGTCATCTGATGAAGATAATTCAAGGTTAGTGACTCATTTTACAATGCTATATTTAGCTGAAAATGGCTGTGCTTATTGTGGTTTGGTGGAGACCTAAGAATCATTTGTAGTGCTTTGGCTGAAAAGCCTATTTGAAATCGGACACTTGTGGGATTAACAACGAGAAGAGCTTTAAAATTATATAAGACACATGTATGTTTTAGGAATTGTAATGGAGATTTGTGGTTTGAATTTGGCGCCCTCTATTTTCACTGGTAGTTGTCATATCGATTCCGGTATCGGGATTACAGACATAACAGGTTAAGACATGGTCAGTCAAGATGGAAAATTTCAAGAACTTAAAGTGCAGTCGCAAAAACCATCAAGCCCTACGAAACTGGCTCATGAGGGCCGCCACAGGAAGGGAAAGTTTAGCGATATGCCATCCCATCTGGTTTGCGCTTAGTGGGACTATTTGTTTTTCAACAGGACAATCACCTAACACACCACCAGGCTGTGTAAGGGCTATTTGACAAAGGAGAGTGATTGAGTGCTGCATCAGATGACCTGGCCTCCACAATCTCCCAACCCAATTGAGATGGTTTGGGATGAGTTGGACCGCAGAGTGAAGCAAAAGCAGCCAACAAGTGCTCAGCATGTTGGAAAATCATTCCAGTTGAAGCTGGTTGAGAGAATGCCAAGAGTGTGCAAAGCTGTCAAGGCAAGAATCTAAAATATATTTGGATTTGTTTAACACATTTTTGGTTACTACATGATTCGATGTGATTTCATAGATCTGATGTCTTCTATTATCCTACAATGTAGAAAAGTCAAAATAAAGAAACCCTGGAATGAGGTGATAAAAAAATTAAAAAAATGTAAATAATAATTTCTATGAAGACTCAATAGCGCATCGAAATTAAATTAAGTAGCTCAAACATGAGCAGTTTGAGCTAGTCCAGGAAGAGACGTTGCAGGCTAGCTCAGTGCTGCCCACCCATTGAGTATTTCAAGTCGAAGGCCGACCAGGGTACTGCAGGCTGCCATTAGCAACCAAATTATCCTGTGTGAGATTTAACCGTTTTTTGTAAAAACAGTTCAAGGACATACATTTGGTGTATTAGAAGCAATTATTGGTACCATGATTTATTATTTACACGAGGGGGGGAGCAGTCTTTCTCCCCTGAATGGAAACAAGAATCATTTGGTAATCATTTACTTACATTGTCTACTTACGATTGATAGGCTAAACCTATTGATTCTTGAAGAACATAACTTATGAATGCCTCGTGAGCGAGGTACAGCTGGCGTACCTCATCAGAACCCAAAATATAAGCATGTTTCATGCCATTGTTTGTAAACAAAGTAATTGTAAATAACCATTAAAGCCTCAAAACATGGTTAAAACTATGATTTTTATATCATGGATGGCCAGTCCTGACATCATCGCTCTCTAATATGATTTTGAAAGTGATTGCATTTCTCCAGCCTCACCCTTTACTTTATTATGACCCATTTTCGTGGTATCCAAATTGGTAGTTAGTCTTGTCCGTACAGGAGTTGCAGCGATGGGACTTGGGAGAGGCGAAGGTCGTGCGCGTCCCCCGAAACACGACCCAGCCAAGCCGCACTGCTTCTTGACAATTCCCGCTTACCCGGAAGCCAGCCGCACCAATGTGTCGGAGGAAACACCGTACACCTGGCAACCTCGTCAGCGTGCATGCGCCCAGCCCACCACAGGAGTTGCTAGAGCACGATGGGACAAAGATATCCCTGCAGACCAAATCCTACCCTAACCCAGACGACGCTGGGCCAATTGTGCGCCGCCCCATGGATCTCCCGGTCACTGCGACAGCCTGTGGACTAACCAGGATCTCTAGTGGCACAGCTAGCACTGCGCCACTCGGGAGGGCCCAGCCTCATCCCTTCACCAAAACAGTAGTGGGGTGACTAATTGTTCAAACTGCAGATGTTAAGAATAACTTTTAAAACAATTAATTCATTGGTCTTTATTTCAAAAATCTCACCAGTACCTTTATACAAAATGGCACCACTGAAGATTTACTTTTTTGGCTATAATTATGCTATGGTGTCAAGATAGCAAACATAAGGTTGTAATAAAGGCTGTGTATTTAGTTATGGGTGTGTAATGAATTCTGTAGACTTAAGTCAACAATTACCATGTTAATATCTTGCATTATGACAAGTCACGGCTCATGCAACTCATTTTGTGCAACCACAGGCATGTCATTTTGATGTCATTGAATAGTCCATTTTAGGCATCTTGTCTAACTACTTACTGTAGCATTAGCTGTACAATGACCATGCTGTGTGTACTGACACGGTTTGGAATACCAACGCTGACTGAGCTAGTCACTATTACAGGCTTTTCTGCTTTAGTAACGTTCCTGATGCCAGGTCACATTAAAAATACAATATTTGCACAGTTTCAATAATAATTCACCTGCAAATCTGTTTTGAGCTTTCCTCTTTTGGGTCACTTTAGCAGACGTGACTCAGAAGGGTGAACATGTGAGAGAAAGGTAAGGGTCTGTTCCACACCTGTAATCTAGGATTACACAAACCTGGTCTGCAAGACTAAATCTTCTTTGATCACCAGGACATATTTCAAAAATGTGTGTGTTAGAGGGTGTCATGCCTTTAGTCCAAATTCAAGAAATCTAGCCAAACAATCATTCATAACGATTTCAAGTACTTACTGTGCCCACATTAATGCTTGTGATAAAATTCTTGCTCAGAATACCTCCCCCTACTCACTTATTTTCAGGAGGGGGGGGGGGTTGCATCAGATACTGACCCACCTCTGGTGATACAAAACCATGCCAAAAAGCATAGTGGAGTGAAACCAATGAAGCCCAGACAGTGTGGACAGCCAAAAAGCAGTGAACAGAGACTAATGCCATGGCATTCTTTTCCCCCTCTTCATTAGGTACAGAGACAGTCACAAATACAGAGTGAACATGAGTGTCAGAGCGAGCAGTGTAGTACAGATAGGAAAGGACAGGTGGAAAATAGGAAAGGCAGTAACCCAGAAACTCGGCCAGCGTGTTGGCCGCAACTGGGCCAATGACAAAGGGAGATGAGAGAGATAAAGGGAGAGACAGGCACTGGTGACTAGGAGGGTATGGTTATTTCTATCTAGAAAGGAAAGGGGGGAAAAGGAGAGCACGCAACCGTTGTGGCAGTTCAGGCAGACTGAATTCAGGGTGTGTCGGGTTTTCCAGAAATCTAACGAGTCCAATTTATCTGAAATAGAGACGGAGCAATGGCAATTTAACACTTCAAAATAATACTGACACACCATGGTTGTCGTCATGGGGTGTAAACTCACAGCAAACCTGTAATCCATGCAAATCCAAAACACACCAAGCGTGACCGGAGTTAAAGGGCAATGCCACCACTTTTCAGCCTGGTTGTTATAATCTACAGCACAATAACAGTGTCAACATGTGAAGGCAGCACATTTAAGTTATTCAAAATGTTCATAGAAACACGCTGTTTTCACATATGTAGACACCGGTTTGGTGGTGGAGATGAATGATGTTAAAAAGTGGTGGAATTGCCCTTTAAGTGTATTACAGTAGAACCCCGGGATACTCAAACTTGTAATTGAATTAGACTGAAAGAAATCGCCCAACATACACACGAGCTGCAACCCAATAGTTCCAAATGGAATCCCTGAGCTAGACTAGTCAAAGGCACTGATATCCATAAAAAGATAACTTGTAGGCCTGTGACAGCATGTGAGCCATATCTACATAAAGTATCAGTGTTCGTGCCTTGTGTTGTGCCGTTGCCAAGGTGACAGCTCACATCCGTTACATTGCAGAAGTGGGTGAAGGGGAAAGCTCAAGGTCTGAGGAAACGTTCTACCACTGCAGATTTACTTGTAGCTACCGTATGCTTGTATCTACAATGTGCCGATCCCTAGTCAGAATAAAATGGAATGTGTGTATGGGTGTAGATGCATGGAAGTGTGTGTACATGGTAGGCTATGCCTCAATACATTTTCCAGCACAAACAGCCAAAGGCTACCAGAGCACATTCCACTACAATAGTTCCCTAGCAACTCAACTTGATCCATCCTCTTTTGACAGTCTGCATACAGTTACTGAATCATACTGTTATTAACACACGATAGCACACTCCAGTTCAACCCACACCACAACAGGCATCTAAATTAGTATTTACATGGAGGTCATGTCATTGAGGGCATGGTCCAACTCCTCACTAATGGCTTTGTACTTCAATTTCTGTGCATAGAGCTTATCTGTGGGCGCACAGAGGGGAGAGGAGAGATGTACACCAAGGGGGATGGAGAGCAAGACAAAGCCAGAGGGCACAAGCAGGAGAGTACAGTTTATAACACCTTATAACTGTACTGTGAACTGCAACAATATGGCGAGAGAGAGTCCTACCTTCAAGGCCATCAATGGTCTTTTCCAGTTTGGCCACTGATCTCTCAGCAAACTCAGCACGGGTTTCAGCCTATGGGAAAGTAACAAGTTCATTAAGCCCCCCCACCACAGCAATACAGGCACATATCACAGCATCAGTCATCCATTCAGAGCTTCATGATAGACGTTTCCGGGGAATCTCACCTCTTTGAGTTTGTCGGTCAGGATCTTGATCTCCTCCTCGTACTTGTCCTCTTTTTGGGAGTACTGTAGGGGACAAAAAGGGAGGAAGAAAGAAAAGCCAATCAGAGAATCACACGTTGGGAACACTAGGGAGTCCTCAGGCTTATTCAGGACAGCACAACAGAGCGTTCACATAGAACAGCCAGGATTCTTGTGTCATGTCGTAGAAAGAGTCGAATCAACGCTGCACATTAGTGGAGCCAGAGCAACAAGAAAATGACAAAGCTATGGGACTCAGAATCATGGATGGTTGTGATACAGCCTGGAATCGAACCAGGGTCTGTAGTGACGCCTCTAGCACTGAGATGCAGTGACTTTGACCACTGCGCCATTTGGAAGCCTCTAGCAGATGTGTGCTATGCAATAAATAAATAAATTAAAGATATATATATATATATATATATTGCATAGCACACATCTGCTAGAGGCTTCCAAATGTATATATATTTCTTTTTAAATAAGAGGGTGGGGGGGGGGGCGACATCTGCGACTAATGAGAAACAGATACTGACCTGCAAAGAAACCCCCTGGGAAGTGGGTTGGCCTACAATTAGGAGAAACTGATACTTATTATTCCTCATCTCGAGTACTCAGTCTGGTCAAAAGCTTTTAAAAAAAAATGTGGCTGCTGTGCGAGTTTGATTGAAACTCCACCAGACAGAAGGGGTAACCCAGACATGTCACGGGGCTATCCGTTTAGAATGAGAGGAAGTCCAGTCACGGGTAGTGAGGATGGAACTAGGTGAAGCTGGGCTGACATTTCGGTCCCCAAATCTAGAATCTGTTAAAGACAGTGCACTAAGTTTCAGACTGATACTTTGCCAAAGTTTTTTTTTAATTGCATTGTTTAGGAGTGCAAGGTCGAATTGAGTTTGTGCGCACACGCACTTCAGCAAAGGCGTTCCCTATTGGAAATATGCTTCAACGCACCAATAGGAACTCGCTAGCTTGTGCTTGGCCTACCTCCTTGCTCGTTCTACCCACTATGCTTAATTTGCTCCCACTGTAAACGACACAGATGAACCATCTTGGGTTAGTTATAAATATCTTCACTACCACCTTTGTGCGGACTGAGCTGCAACAGTGCAGTGGGAAGGCATGGGCTCATCAAGCTTTTGAGAGAATGAGGGAGAGGTGTGTAGACTGAGTGTGACTCAACATGCCTGGGGAGTTTCGAGAGAAAAACGGTCCATTAGTGCAGCTTCAATGTAGCTAGAGTTTGGGTGGGAGAAGAATGAAAACAAAACCGGCTTCTCTCGTCGGATGACATCATTGGCAGACACTCGTTTGGCAATGGGAGTTTGCTGAAAAGGCCTCTTTCTCCGAGCTGCAGAGCAGTACAGTATCATCACCCTGGGGGGGATTTACAGGAGGAGGGGGGTATGCATTCGTGCAGCTGCAAAGTCAGGGTGTGGCCTCTGATCTAGAAGTGTTTAAGGATTACGCCACAGCAGACAACCACCATGCAGACTCCCTCCCTGCCCTGAAACACCTTAGTTAGAACTAGAGGTCGACCGATTAATCGGAATAGACGATTAATTAGGGCCGATTTCAAGTTTCATAACAATCGGAAATCTGTATTTTTGGGCGGCACAGTTGTTTTTTTACACCTTTATTTAACTAGGCAAGTCAGTTAAAGAACACATTCTTATTTTCAATGACGGCCTAGGAACAGTGGGTTAACTGCCTCATTAGGGGCAGAAAAACAGATTCACCGTGTCAGCTCGGGGGATCCAATCTTGCAACCTTAACTATTCCAACGCAATAACGACATGCCTCTCTCATTGCACTCCACTTGGACTGCCTGTTACGCAAATGCAGTAAGCAAAGCTAAGTTGCTAGCTAGCATTAAACTTCTTATAAAAAACAATTAATCATAATCACTAGTTAACTACACTTAGTTGTTGATATTACTATATATTATCTAGCATATCCTGTGTTGCATATGATCTGACTGAGCATACAAGTATCTGACTGAGTGGTGGTAGGCAGAAGCAGGCGCGTAAACATTCATTCAAACAGCACTTTAGTGCGTTTTGCCAGCAGCTCTTCGTTGTGCGTCAAGCATTGCGCTGTTTATGACTTCAAGCCTATCAACTCCCGAGATGAGGCTGGTGTGACTGAAGTGAAATGGCTGGCTAGTTAGTGCGTACTAATAGCGTTTCAAACTTCACTCGCTCTGAGCCTTGGGGTGGTTGTTTCCCTTGCTCTGCATGGGTAACGCTGCTTTGATGTGGTGGCTGTTGTCGTTGTGTTGCTGGTTCAAGCCCAGGGAGGAGCGAGGAGAGGAACGGAAGCTATACTGGCAACACTAAAATGCCTAGAAGAAATCCAATAGTCAAAGGTTAATGAAATACAAATGGTAGAGAGGGAAATAGTCCTATAATAACTACAACCTAAAACTTCTTAACTGGGAATATTGAAGACTCATGTTAAAAGGAACCACCAGCTTTCATATGTTCTCATGTTCTGAGCAAGGAACTGAAACATTAGCTTTCTTACATAGCACATATTGCACTTTTACTTTATTCTCCAACACTTTTGTTTTTGCATTATTTAAACCAAATTCATCAGGTTTCATTATCTACTTGAGGCTAAATTGATTTTATTGATGTATTATATTAAGTTAAAATAAATGTTAATTCAGTATTGTTGTAATTGTCATTATTACAAATATATATATATTTTTTTATATCGGCCGATTAACGGTATCTGCTTGGTCCTCCAATAATCGGTATTGAAAAATAATAATTGGTCGACCTCTAGTTAGAACCAGTCCTGGGCCTCTTCAGATGAGAGGAGTGAGTTTTCAGGATGGAGGAAAGAGTCACTGGTAAGCTGGTTTTGATGCCTGCTTGTGTGTACTTCCTCGTTCCACCTTTTAAATGGCAACAGGAGAGAACATCTGTGTGTCTGAAACATGGGGCTGGAATTTCCTCAGGGTTGGCAAGCCTTCTAGAGCCATTAGAGTACTGGTCTCTCTACATTCCAGACAATCTAATGTCTAACTTCATTGTTGCCTGGGAATTTGTGATGCTGGCAGTTTTATTGGTCAGTTCATCCAAACAGATCAGCGTATGTTACAGATCACGTGGTTACCTGAGCAGGAACCAAACCAAGTTCTGGGGGATGTCTGAAACTAAACTGACTTTGAGGCTGTGGGCGGGACGCAAACCCAGACACCGTTACAAGGCAAACAGGTCTGCCTCTACTTTGATAAATTAAGTAAGTTGATTACACATGACATTTTGGACTAAAGTCAAGCATTATGTAGCATATACCAGTACACATGCTTTTTAAAACGTTACAGAATACTAAGTGTATCCCTTCTTAAAAGGACACCAAACACTTCAAATTCAGGTTATGCACAACATCCAGGGTTATGTAATCATATTGTAGTTAAAGAAATTCACCAGCAACTCATGGTGGTCAATGGACCTGTAGTGGTCTCCAGGACTGGCCTGGGTGCAGTTACATTCAGTTCAAAAAGCATGCAGGGTTTCCCCTCCCTCCCTCCTACCTTCTCAGCTTGGGCTTCCAGGGACTTTAAGTTATTGCTGACATTTTTCAGCTCCTCCTCCAACTCGGCACATTTGCTGCAGTATTTAGTTTTTTTTGCAGTTCATTTGGGGTTTTGGCAGGGTTTGGGAATAGGGGGGGATGAGGGAGTGAGGGAAATGAGGACAAAGATCAATGGATAAGGTGAGGGGCAAGGAAAAGACATGTAACAATGAACAGGGGAATTAGAGGGTGGGGGTAGAGACAGACAGAGATTTACAAAGAAAAACAAGGAGAGAAAGGCATGGACTTTAACCTCGGAATGGGACCCAGACCACGGCCATTCTGCTACAAACTAAATCATATCTCAACAATACAAAACACTTATAAAAATCCCTGATAAACCAAAGGAAAATGTTTGTGGTCAAATACTCTTAATAAACTTGGATTATGGAGCGCCGGGTCGGGTCAATTCATGCGGATGGTATGCAGAGCGTTTGAGAGAGAAGGACAAGTGAAAAGGAGCACACACGAGAAGGGGAAAGGATCGCGGAGGCAGCAGCTATACAATTACAGCAGTCAGTCGTGCAGCCAGATAAACGTAGGACTTTATGTTAGCGAGGGTAGGAGGACTGCAAATCCCTGTGTGCATTCCTGGTCCACATAAACCAGGTTCAGAGGGTTATGTTTATGGACGCCTATAATGAAGACCCCAGTCAGACCCGTCGAGGGTCCCCATAAGGCACCATTGTGTCCTGTAGTTGGTAAGAACAGGGAGAAAGGGGGGTTGTACCTTGTCCTCAGAGGCCTGCAGGCTCTTCAGTGACTGGTCGAAACCCCTCAGCTGCTCCTCCAACCTCCGGGCGTTGCTGTTAGTGAGTGGGAGGGGTCACATGACACGGAAGCGCATGCAGAAAAAAAGAGAAGGACCGAGAAAGACAAGATAGAGGGGAAAGAGAAAATGGTAACCGACATGTCGGTATGGTAATCCCAGGACACATACAACAGGCACATACATATGGGGAGAGGGGGAGAACAGATTGGATAGTCATGGTACTGTTACGGCATTCCCATTTTTACACTAATGATAGCGTGCTAGTCCAAGTCAGTGCTAGCAGACATTTGAATATATATTTCCTATTACAGCTATACTACAGGTAATTGCAAAAGTAACAGTATTGTTCGGTTGCATAGTAAAGACACCTCCAGTTTAACGTTTAGTAACAAATCTTCAAAACATCAAGTTTTTTTAAAAAGTTACATAAGTGGGTGTGCAGTTCCTACTGTGACGAGAGCGAATGCGTCGTGCAGTCAGGCAAAGCCGTGTTGAGGCCAGTTAAGTAACGCTATGGAAAAGGTGTGGCTGAAACACATTGTGGCTTTAAACTTACTTCTGCAGTGTAAGAGTGATGGAACCAGTGGGTGTTTTTATGTGTTCTGCTACCAGCTTAAGCAGATGCAGTGTAAGACTGTAGCGGAGAGGTACAGGGAGATTGATTAAGTATGTGAGAAAGCGACTCACCCCTCGGCCAGCTCTGCCCTCTCCTCTGTACGCTCCAGATCACCCTCAATGATCACCAGCTTACGAGCCACCTGTAGGGGTAGAAAGGCAGAGAGCAAAGGAAGTGAAACATTTGATAAGAGCAAGAGAATGAGAGAACGAAAGTGGTGACGCATGGTCCAAGACTTCTTCAGAAGCCACACCAGAGCCTTGTTCTACATGTGTGACCGTGTGTTTGTTTGGGGGGGGCTCTGATCAGCGCACCTCCTCATACTTGCGGTCGGCCTCCTCAGCGATGTGCTTGGCCTCCTTCAGCTGGATCTCCTGCATCTCCATCTTCTCCTCATCCTTGGAAGCCCTATTCTCAATCACCTTCATACCCCTAAGGTAGAGAGAGGGCAAGGAATGAGTGTCAAAAAAGTATTTGGGCCTTAATTACCATATTACACAGTGTACTGCAGGCCTTAGCTTTCGGCACAGGAAATACTGAAGGAGAAAAACAGGTGAGCACATCTCTCTGTATAGTCTGGTGGCAAACTACCTCCACAGCTCTCTTCTGCTGATATGTGGTGTCAGGACCATATAATGCAGGCCAGATTGGAGGGGCACTGATACACACTGCCCCTGACATCTTTGTATGTGATAAAGTCTCCTAGCATATGTAGACAAACCTAGCATATATAGACAAATTATCCACAGGGTACACCCTCAAATAGGCTAATTCCAGCTCACACCCATCAATGACCTTGTCCCACAACAGGAAGTGGCGTGACCCGGTGAAGACTGAGAACACCGCCCCACCTCCACCCCTTCAAAACACACACACCTCTCGCTCTCATCTGCAGCTTTCTCTGCCTCCTCCAGTTTCTGCAGAGCGGTGGCCAGTCTCTCCTGGGCCCTGTCCAACTCCTCCTCAACCAGCTGGATACGCCTGTTCAGAGAGGCCACCTCAGCCTCAGCCTGGATGTGGACAGAGGTTATTATTGTACACCATAAGCTCACAAATGCCATTTGAGACACCTCTTCCAAAACAGACAACACATCATGACATACCGGTACCTTTAAATAAGGACATATTTCACACCACCTCAGCCTTTGATATAGAGAAGGATTACAGATGTGGCCTACAATCACATAACACTGGTAGTGTGAGAGTTACTATGACATAACAACCGGCAGTTATACTCAGACACACACAGGCCTGTTAAAGGATACACCTCTCCCGCAGCCTGGATGTGTGGGTGAGAGAGAGAAAGCAGCACTCTCGACAGAACTGGAACAGAGCTGGGAAAGTGTGTGCTCGCAGAGTCTTTGTAATGGACACCAACCAGTCACATTTCATCACCATAAGAGTTGGATACACTAAACGCACACAGCAAATCTCACTGATGTGCTGGTGTATGGGTTAGACATGCCAGTAGTCTCCATGGCCATGAATGGCACTAATTAGGCACACCAGCCTAGATGACTATGCTGCCTACCCTGGGTGGGTCGGGTATGGAAAAACAAGGGAGAGAGAGAAAATGCACTGAGACGGATAAGGGAAAGGTTAAAGCACTTGGAGTGAATAAATGTTTTAGTGCCTTGTAGAGAGTAGCCTGGCTGTTCTCACTCTCCATGCCTTGGAACAGAGGAATAATGCGGTGTCAGAGAAATAGCAAGTGGAAGACAAAGACCAGTGAGAGAAGGATAGAAGGCTTACTAAGCCTTAGATAGCCACAACCAGATGGCCAGATCAGAAGATGGACCAGAAGGAGGCCAACACTGACACAGCTCAGTATATACTGTGAAGCACATTGAGGATTAGGACAGTCTGTTACTTGTAGTACCTCCATGTTCAGTTGCTAAATTGTATGCATGTACCATCTAGTAAATCTGGATGAGACAAATCATAAATGGGTAAAGCGTTTGACTGACTATAGAGCTGGGCACCATGATGCTGCTGCCACTATGTTTACAAATACTGGCCAGGAGACGCTAGCATGACGGCCATGGAATCATGTCTGCAAAGAGTATCAGAACCATTTAGGTTGAAACCACAAGCTCTCCTCTATGGCTTTGGGTAAGACCATCTGTCAGATGAACACCATGTAAATATAACGCTGCAATATTGAGACAGACCACCAAACTGAAAACAGAAGGGGAGCATTAAGCAATGAAAGCACAGCACCTTTTAGATGTATACGGCAACCCTTAACTACCCCTACTACACACACAACAACCACAGGCAACCTGCTGTGGCTGCATGAAAGAACGACTTCGGAGCACAGTCAAACCGGTTGCCATGGCACTGGCATGCAAGTGTTTGACAGCCTTCACGAGAAATGGGCCTCTCGCCAACGTAGGCCAGCACCATAGAGATATGCAAATTGGCACCCCCTCACACCCTGAAATAGCTTTCTGTCACCAAAGACAAGAGTGCTATTAGTTAGCTTCTTCCGGTCTGACCAAGCACATTCTGGAGGTGGTATTTTGCAGCCATGGTTCCTAGATTGGAAGTGAGGAGCATGCACCTTCAAATTCCTCTATGGAGAACGCTGTAGCGCAGAGACATTTCAGCTCTAGACTTGAGAATGAGGCGTCTAGGTTAGCTTGGTGGTGTTTAGTGTTTGTACACCTTATGACCAAGATGCAACATGATCCGAGTCTTCGGAGTAGCGCATGTAGAAGAATAAGAGCATTTCTGAATACGGTTGACTTCCAGAAGGCTGAGTCAGACAGGTGGAATGATACAACAACTCCTCCAGACTAGGCCTGATGATTTATTCTGTTGGAGAAGGGCCAAACATTCATTGTCAGGTTGTCTTCCTCTAGGTAAGACACACACGCGACTCATAACCCACATCTTTTTTTAGTCATCAGTTGTCATTTCCTCTGACAGCAGTGGCAAAAAAAAGCCCCACCACAATCAGTTGGCAACCACACTTCCTGTGCACCATAATAGAATGACTCCACAGGAGCCTCACGCTCTGTCTCACCCGCTTTCAACGCGGGCCTCTGTGCTAGAGTATAACTGTAGACCAAGAGACGCTCTCATTGAAAAATGACTCCACTGTTTAGGCCATTTATTTCAGTCAATTGCTCTGGAATAGCCGTTTATATCCAATCAGTTACTGTGTTGCATTTGTTTTGCTCCAAACAGTACCACTTGTGTACCTCCTTGAAAAAGACAGAGCACATAGTGAAAGCATGCGTGTCTTGTAGGAGTTTTATCATGGGATGAAAGGAGAAAACAGACATGCTTGTATCATCTGCGTGTGACCAAATTAACCATAGAATTACAAGTGGGGCCTGGGCCAAAGTAATGCGCCATAAAACCGCAATACATGTTGCACTGTGTGGCAACCCAGGCGCTTACATCACTAGCTACTAATGAGCTTAGAGGAGGAATTTGGCAAGTTGAGGGCCAAGCCTAGGAAGCAAACATTTGAAATTCCAGTGAACAGGGAAATACAGGGACAACTGAAATAAACTATTTAAAGCATTTGACCAACATTCATCTTGGAAATAGCATTGCACAAGTAAAACATCCATTCAATGAAAGACTAAGACCTTTGGGAACAATTATTCTTCAGATAATTGGAAATGCAGGACATCCATAGAGATGGATCAAGGACCCATCTTTGTCTCTGTGCCATGCTGCATCTGCGACAGCATGGGCTGCGCCATAGACGGGTTGGTTGTTTTAATAGAGTTGCCAACTATCCCGTATTAGCCGGGATGTCCCTTATATTGGGCTATATTGCTTTGTACCATACAGGACCTCCCTTGTCCCGTATATTCATCCAATCACAGTATAGCGTAAACACGCCAAACCCTGCTAAGTAATTTCTGTTGTTGTTCAGTCCGTTTGGCATATCAAGGAAATATGGATAACCCTGCAATAAAAAAAATTGCCACAAGAACAAACGGGAAGCAAAAAAAAAAAAAAGAAGTGTGTTAAGCCCGTCAGTGGTGACTCGAAAGCTTTCTGTACTTTATGCCGTCGGGAATTCTCAATTGGCCATGGAGAGGAGAATGACCTAACTCAGCATGCATCCACAGAAATGCAGAAGGCGGCCACACTTGCTAAAGGTGCTAGCAATATCGGTGCATTCTTCGTGGCGTCTAATGCAGAAAAAGACAAAAAAAATCTCGGCAAGTGAAGCCTTGCATGTGTACCATACGGTTAAACAGACTCAGCTACAACAGCAACAGCGGTCTTAAGCTTAACAGTGTTTTGTTTCATGACTCAAATGTTTTGAAAATGCACTTGGGAAGAACAAAAGCTGAGATTATTACAATGAATGTTTTAGGCCCAAAGACTGTGCAGGATATTTTGGATGATCTTTCCCCAAATGTGAGCCAGTGTATTTCTCAGTGATGCCTCAAACAAGAGAAATAGACTAATGTGTCCAGTGTGCGTGAGAATCTGATGGAGTGCAGTGCAAGTTACTTGACTTTCATGAAGACAGTGATGAAACTGCAAATGGCTTACATCAAGCTCTGATGAACTGTCTGGAAAAGCATGAATTGAATAATAGACATCACAGCCTACGCAAAAGACAATGCCAATGTCAACTTGAGGAAGTCCAAAATGAAGATGATTCAGCAGAAACAGGACAGCTTTTTTTAGTACCAGACCAAGCAGCTGATGGGACAAACAATTGTCAGCACCAAGGTCCAAGCAGCAAAAGGACTTTGTGAAGTTCTATGACACTGTCATTACATACATTGACAAGTGGTTTGATTTCTCACCAGAAAAAGTAATGGTGAAACTGAAACCGATCTGCTTCTATGAGGAACTCTCCTTCACTGACTTGGAGCGTGGTGGTTGCCCTCAAAATGACACAGTCAGTATGGACCAACTATGAAGAATTTTGTGCTAGCTGGGAGGAAATACACATTTGTCCACAGTGTGCCAGGCTCAAATGCCTTTGTAGAGCAGACTTTCTCTCTGATGACCATTAAATGGTCAGACTCAAGAAACAGATGCTGCACAGACCTGATCAAAAATGAACTTCAAATATCTGTGAACTGTGACTTGTCATGTAAGGACTTCCCTGTCTATGCAAAAAGACTGCTTTAAATCAGTCAAGAGCATCAAAATATCCATGGAAAAATGCAGACTTGGTGAGTGACTCATGCCCCTCTTTCGCATTTGGAATGTTATTTCTTGCTGTAAAGGTCCAAATTGTGATTTCTTTGATAATTTATTTTGAGGTTTAGTCACAAAAGTTTACATAATAATAGTTTTAGTAAAGCTATAGACTAAATTGAATATAATTTATTTTTGCCTTTCCAATTGAATAAGAACATACACTATATTCATTCACACAACACCATACCCACACCGCCGTGGCACCGTGCACTGGCACGCCACCTTTCGTCCCTTAATTGGTAGTGTGAAAGGTTGCAACCCCAGTTTACTAACAAAATTGTAAATAAGCTTTAAGGCAAGTCAGTTATGCATCTATTTAAACCAAATCCACTGTCACTTTTCTTCTTGTCTTTAAAAAAAAAATAGAAAGCTAATAGTGGAGGTTTTACCGCCACCTGTAGTGCTGGAGTCCTGAACCAAATATTGTCTCATTCATTTATTGTGGCCTCTAGATGGCTGTTATAGCTTAAATCCATTTACAAGCCATAAGACCCAATTTGAATACAATGGGCTGATCATGAGCTGATTTCTCCCAACCCATAGGAAACCGCACCCAGTTGACTACTTTAAAAATGACAATGGCCATCCATAAAACTGGTTATATCCACGATGAGTCTACTCTCTATGAAGACGCCCAATTCCAGCTAGCTGATTTAGCAGGAATTTGTCACATTTCTTTCACCTCCAATGAGGCTATTGGACTGAGCCAGCTGAAGAAACCCGACAAAAATAGGTGCTAACGGTAGCTATCCAGCCAACTGGCTAGGGGGTTCAGTTCAAACGATACTGTAAAGTTGCCATAGCATCACAAATCAATGAATCTAGCTACCTAGCTAAAACCTGTACCTAGCAACTGGATTATTCAAGGCCTAACGTTGGCAGACGCCGGAAGGTTATGTCAACGTTACCTGTTCCCTTGACCGCTTCTCCTCTTCAACCTGTCTTTGCAAAGTCTCAGCTCTTTCCTCGGCTTCATCCGCCTGTTGCTGCAAAACTTTAATTTTTCGCTTCACTGCCTCGATGCTATTGGCCATTTTCTGACGTTGATTTTGTTTGCTAGCTAACTTGCAACGATTGAAAACGCGTTTCTATTAACTAGGTCGTGCAGGATGCTAACGTTAGTCGTTCCAGTTGGATTAGTTGCAAGCTGGCAAACGTCGTTCCCGATGCGATGTTTTCACGAACAGACAAACCAACGCCCCGCCAACGAGTCCAAACTGGAAATTAGAACAGAGCTTTGTTTCTTTCAAATCTAACGTTACTCAACACTGTAGGAAGTCAGCTTATAGTCTAAATTTATTCTTACCGGCAGACAAATGTAATGTGCATAAAAACTTAACTCTTACGTAGTTCGATTGATAACTATACCGAATTAATCAATTAGACTAGCCTAAAAACTGTAAACCAAAGTTTTCACCTCGATGTGTCGATGGACAGACAGCGTCGTTAGCTAGCTAGCGGCTAAAATAAATGCTATAGGTTCGAAAGGCAGTTCCAACAAGGTGAATACAAGTAGGATTTTCCTTTTAAGCTAAATGTATGGACGGTGGTTCCAGTTGTCTATTGAAAATGAATACTGAAATTCCTAAGAATTTGGAGAAAAGCTGTGCAAAAAGACGGTGTTCTCTCCCTCCACTGCTCAGTTGCCTCGTTCTCTTCCTTATTTCAGCAGACAGCACGCTTCCGGTCTCTACTCCGCCCTGTCAAAGGGGAACTGACGCCTTATATATTCCCGCCACCGGATAATTTTGATTTTAACCAAATGATAATGCAATAAAGTTCTCCAACGCAAAGACAATGAAACAGTAAACCAATAAATTGTCAAATTTAGAGCTAGCTAGTAGCTCAACCTGGTCTCAGAATATTTCGTATTATTATGTACGTAAATCTGAGACACGCAATTTAGTATGAAATCAAATCAAATGTTATTAGTCACATGCGCCGAATACAACCTTACAGTGAAATGCTTACTTACGAGCCCCTAAGTAACAATGCAGTTAAAAAAATATGGATAAGATCAAGAAATAAAAGTAACAAGTAATTAAAGAGCAGCAGTAAAATAACAATAGCGAGACTATATACAGGGGGTACCAGTACAGAGTCAATGTGCGGGGGCACCGGTTAGTTGAGGCAATATGTACATGTAGGTAGAGTTATTAAAGTGTCTATGCATAGATGAAAACAACAGAGAGTAGCAGAGGTGTAAAAGAGGGGAGGGGGGCAATGCAAATAGTCTGGGTAGCCATTTGATTAGATGTTCAGGAGTCTTATGGCTTGGGGGTATAGAAGCTGTTTAGAAGCCGCTTGAAACTAGACTTGGCGCTCCGGTATCACTTGCCGTGCGGTAGCAGGGAGAACAGTCTATGACTAGGGTGGATGAAATGTTAAGTTTCGTATGGTATGTATTAATTTATGGATGCCCATCACCCATTTCGCATGATATGTTCCGAATTACAATTTGTATTACATGTTACGAATTAGCTAAATGTAAAATATGTTAAGATTTTGAAAAAAGTGTTATTGTTACAAATTTGCAAAACATTCAATATGTTGTGAATTTTCAAAAAGTACAATATGTTACGAATTAGCAAAATTTATGTTATGTTACAAATTCTAGCTAGGTGGCTAATGTTAGATAGCTGGCTAATGTTAGCTAGGCTACGGGTTATGGATACGTTTAGGAGTTAGGTTAAAGGGTAAAGGTTAGGGTTAGGGGAAGGATTAGCTAAAAAGGGTTAAGGTTAGGGGAAGAGTTCGCTAACATGCTAAGTAGTTGCAAAGTAGCTCAAAAGTAGTAAGTAGTTGAAAAGTTACTAATTAGCTAAAATTATAAAGTTGTCTGTGATGAGATTTGATCTCGCAACCACCTTCATTAATTTTTTTCCCTAAGCAACTATCTGTCTTATGTAAAGTTGTTGTGTAATGTTCTGGCTAATTGTGAATTATCATACTAATTTGAGTACCTTGGATTTACATTTAGTATGCTACGTGTAGCCTATGAGACCAGGCTGCAACCCCCAACCTGGGCACAGACGTCAATTTAACGTCTATCTATTCCACGTTGGTTGAACGTAATGTATTTTAAATGACATGAAAACAACGTTGATTCAACCAGTGTGGCCAGTGGGTAGCAATACGGTTAATCTGAAGCTATAGCTTTATTTTTAATGTATTACTTTTGTCACTATAGGTCTAGGTCCTGTCTGCAGTGCTTTGTCATGGCCCATCTCTTCCAGACACTCTTGGATGGCTGCCCTTAGCTCACAGGGCCATCTGTCCAAGCTGCATATACCAGCTGGCCAGGCCATTATTTGGACTGGAGAGCAGTGAGTGGTTTTATTTAGCATAAAGAAGATGTATACTGCCGTGTAATGCTCTGACTAATTGTGAAATGTGTTGGCTTGAGACGCCTGCTTTTAGCCCATGCTCAGGTGACACATATTGCAGGGTATAAATGTTGTACTTGATGGTTTTAGTGTATGCAAAGATTCATTCCATGGTATCCAATAGGTGTGAGATGGCTTAATTTGCTTATTACTACTCTTTTTGCCCCATGTATCCAGAAATGTGCACCATGGTCCATGGGTGATTTTCATTGACAAGCGCATATGTCAAGTTGTATGTGGACTTGAGAGTGGCTTGTCTAACCACTAGAGGTCCCCATGGTTACACATAATAGCCAGTCTTTGGCTGAACCAGTACCCGGTCTGAGGAGACGCACAGTATGTGCTTCCAAAAAAGGTCTGAATAAAAATGATCCTTTGTTCGCACGCGCCAAATCCATCTTCGGCACCTGCAATAAAATCACTAATTGGTGCTATGCACAGGTCGGCTGATCCAGCAGCGCTACTTTTATTTGAACCTTTTTTGGAAGTACATACCGTGCGTAACGGCAATAATCACGATAGTTGCTCTGCAAAACGTCATATTTTGATGCCGAACATATTTTGACATAACGTTTTCAGAGCTGGTCAATGTGACTTTAAATTGAAGGATCCTAGGCATCAGAGGAGATCTTGTCAAATTCATCATCTCATCAAGCTCAGGTATTGGTTCTGGGGGGGGGGGGGGGGGGGGGGTGCATATTAATCACGAGTGGCGTTGCATTTTATTTTGAATGTAAGTTATGATTTAAATAAATGAAATAATCAAATGATAATTGGATACTGGATGAGTTCTTTTGATCTGCCTTTGTAACGCCGAACCACCAGGCAGTGCAATGTCAGAAAGACTGCAGTTGATCTCTTGCCTGTTTCTTATGTCTCTTGACATTTAATTAAGGGTCAGGAAACGCTAGCAACTCCATTAGAAGAGAAAGTAATGTGTGCCACCCACACGTCTCCCAATACAATGTTCCAGGAAAGATTATCTCAACAAAGAGCAAGCCAATCGTTTGAAAGTGTCCCTAATCCTCAGTAAAGGAGCAGTGGACACCCCACAACTCCACAACGGATTACACCAGTCTGGGAGTGTCAATGACATTTGAACCCTAATAGTTTGAAGGTGTAACGATATTAACCGTCCCCACTACACTCTCCCTAGTCACTGGGAACACAATGATGACAGGGGTGATAACAGCAGTGACATGGCGACACTATTAACACTAATCCCACATTGGGTGCGTGGGGAGGGGGGGGGGGCTTGTAGCCAGCTGGCTATGCAAAGTGACACCCTGTCTAAATCAATTTCACCCCCTCTTGGATGCCGAGAGGCTTTGCACCAAAATGCCACTGCAGGGGGTGGTGCTTGCCAGCTGGTAGGGGAGGAGGGGGAGCAGTATATATTTTATGGCTGACCCTGGATGGCCATTTTGCTTTGTGTTGTGTGGTTACAGAACGCCACACGCCAGGGTTTGTCATGGCCCCTGCAGTACATGTAGATCTCTCCACCTGACTGTGGATGTCTCCTGCCTCACTAATGTCTTGTTGTGTCTCTGTCCCTCGAGACTAACTAAAAACTGAAGGGATATTCTGTCCTGGCAACTGAGACCACAAGTCATGACATTATGCCATTAGATTGTCTGAGATGCCACACGAGCCAGGGCATAGATGATGTGTTATCTTTATCCTCACTGAGGATTCTGGTTCCTCTCAAGGTCTCTTACTGCTTTTCTTCTTCAGGGCCTATCTACCACATGGTATGAACCAGCAGGGGGGTTTAACAGCATTGTCTCTATGGGTGCATTTGCAAATTCACTCTGGAGTGCCAAAGAGCACTCAGAGTGCACTCTGGGCATTCATAAAATCAGAGCTTTGTCGGATTGTCCGTTTGTAAATTCAGAGCTTTTCGCTCTCGGAGTGTCTCTGGCCGAAGAGTCGAGGTTGATCTGAGCGTTCTGACCTCACAACGGCATTCAAGCACCCAAGCTAATTAGCTAAAGTTAGCTAGCTTGCTAGCTACTTCGAGACATAAATGAGGGAACACCTCACTCTGACCATTTTACTTGCTCTAGCAGAGCTGGTTTGGCTGTTATCATGTTATCCAGAGTGTTGGTGACTGTAACTGTGCTTCTGGCAAAAAAAATCTTAAGCTTTTTTGCCAATGTTTACTGACACCGACCATATTCAATGGGTGTTGAGCGTTCGTAAATTCATCAGTTATTTTGCATTCTGGCACACTCAAACAAGAGTGCTCTGAAATCGGAGTAGATAGCCAGAGTGAATTCACGAACACGCCCTAGACATGGTAGAATTATGGCAAAATATGCTGAAATATCAAAGACGTGTAAATTGTTTAATGGAGCGACATAATACCAGTTCTTAGGTTACAACAACAGAAATAATATGTACTGTATGTAGGTTAAAAGGTATTCTTCCTTTACAGGTCTTCAGATCGACACAAGGCTAGGAGAGCCTGCTGCATCTCTCCTTTGTATTCTTTCTGTGGGTGTGAGAAAGAGGGGCGTAGTTATGACAGAGTTACAAACAACAAACCTTTCAGAATGACTATTCAATGTATTGGTGCGCGTGCATATGTCTTCACCTGCAATGTAGAGTAGAGTGAAGTGTTGGTCAGTCTGCGATACTCGATTCTCACACAGAGGAGGTCCTCTTCACTGTGGCTGATAAGAATCCCCTGCACTAAACTGCCTTTCTGCAGGACACATACACAATAAACATACACATTTGGAATGAATCTGGCTTACAGAAGACTCTTCCTCAAGACCTGTCACAAAGGCACAGAAATCGATAGTCTTACGAGATCGCAATGCCCACTACACTTGCCGACTACACCTCACAGCACAACAAGAATAGTCATGTAGCCAGTGTGAGTCTGGAGTAGAGTCACTGTAACAGAATGTGGAGTAGACCATCATATGACATGAAACTCACCTTAATGTTGCTGTGTAGACGCTGGCCCAGGAACAAAGGAATACTTGGGATGGAGCCAACTACAGATGGAAAGAATCCATACATACTGTTAATTCATGTTTGTCATACTGTCACACACACACACACACAAACACACATATGAGCATTTGAAAAAGTTGATAGCCTTGTTCAATTGCTTTGTGCGAGACAAACTATGTCATACCCAGAGTGCGGAAGCCAAGCCTCAGGTCCCCAGAGAAGTGACTCTGTACTGTTTTATCCACAGTCTCCCCTCTCAAATCCTCCAACCTGGATAGCACTGAGAGATAGAGAGAGGGGAAGGGGGGTAATGGAGGCTACAGCCATACCAGGGCTAGGAGGAGCAAATGGATGAAAGAGAAATTGGTTTGTTACCTCTGTTGAGATGGTTTGAGTCTCTCGTGGTTAACACCTGAATCCAGGGAGCTGGGTCCTTTTTCTTACCATTCACAGCATCATTCAGAGCCTACACACACATGCACAAATGATATCAAGAGTACTGCCTAATTGAAGGAACTTTCTGGAGGTAATTTTGGGCTTTGAGGAAGAACACTCACCTTAACATCCTGGTCAATGAGCTGATAATCAACCATCTCCTTTGAATTCAGCTCCTCCTTCTGTTGGTATTAAAGCACAAATGGCACCGTTTACTTAGTTTAAATTAGGACATTATTTTTCTCTGACTGATCTATACAGCTTACTCTGTGCAAGGGGGTGAAAACTTGACAAGGCACTCTAACTTACTATGCGTATATTGCATTCACTCTTAGAAAAAGGGTTCCAAAGGGGTTCTTCAGCTGTCCCTAAAGGAGAACCATTTTGGTTCCAGGTAGAACCCTCTGTGGAAAGGGTTCTACCTGGAATCGAAAGTGTTCTACATGGAACCAAAAAGGGTTCTTCAAACGGTTCTCCTATGGGGACAGCCGAAGAACCCATTTAGGTTCTAGATAGCACCTTTTTTTCTTAGTGAACTCTACGTAGTTTGCAATATTGAGACATCAAGTCTAAGACCAGAATGAGAATCTGCTAAAAGAAGAGTGGCAGTACCTTGAGTATGGCCAGTACCAGCTTAGTGAA
Source organism: Oncorhynchus kisutch (assembly GCF_002021735.2). Classification (NCBI taxonomy): domain Eukaryota; kingdom Metazoa; phylum Chordata; class Actinopteri; order Salmoniformes; family Salmonidae; genus Oncorhynchus; species Oncorhynchus kisutch. Next base: position 62,712,661 of record NC_034186.2, read on the forward strand.
GTCTTTACTAGTCTCACTGATAAGATCATTCTCCAAGTAACGTCCAAACTCTGTAAACAAAGCAGTATAAGACTACAGTAGGGCGCACTGTGTGTGTGTGTGTGTGTGTGTATTGCAAGAGTATATGTGTTACCCAGAGACAGTAATTCTCACCCTGTTTGTAGGCAATAGTGGCATCTTTAAGCTGCTGTGGTGATTTGGTACACAACACAGCCAATAGACTCTCTTCATCTGTACCAATACCCTGTAACAAAAAATTACACATTTAAAGTGATTTGTTCCAGTGATGTAGCCAAGTCACTAAATGTTGAGTCCAAGTGGAATCACAAATACTTGAGTCACGAGTCCCTTGGTGTGCTAAATGTAGTTGTCAAACCATTTTTAAAGTTTTTTATTTATTTTTTACTTTTATTTAACCAGGCAAGTCAGTTAAGAACAAATTCTTATTTTCAATGACGGCCTAGGAACAGTGGGTTAACTGCCTGTTCAGGTGCAGAACAACAGATTTGTACCTTGTCAGCTCAGGGGTTTGAACTTGCAACCTTCCAGCTACTAGTCCAACACTCTAACCACTAGGCTACCCTGCAGCCCCTCATTACAGTGTGGCACATTTGTAAGGCTAAATAGATAATAAAGCTATCTAATGTTTGCTGTTGTTACATTATGAAAAAGAGAGACATTTTCTGACAACAAAGTCACCACTGGTCTAGTCCAAGTCGCGTTGCGAATCATGAAAATCGTGACTTGAGTCTGAGTCAAGTCCGAGTCCTGTGCTCGAGTACTACAACACTGATTCATTCACACACACACACACAAAGACCCACACATTAATTCAAACCACATTACAGTACATACAGTAAATACCTAAAAATAGAATTGACATGTATTACATGCTTATTACAATGATCATTGAAATAACAGGTGATCTGCTCTCACCTCTATGGTCTGTCTGAGGCGATGGGCGTCAAACTGAGAGGGGGTCATCATCAGCCCCAGCATGAGTTGCTCCAGCCCCCCTGACAGAGCTTTCTTCAGGGCAGGACATAACTCCTACAGAGTATGGGTAGATAGAGACTGTTGGGCTGGGTTCCAATGCCATATATCACATCCCTTCCCACAGTCCCCTTATAGATGTAAAAGTAGTCAATAAGTAGGCTGACAGATCCACAAAGTGGTAGGCTGACAGATCCACGGAGTTACCTTCTGTGTGAGGTTACGGTAGGACTCTGCAATGCTCTGTCTCTGAACATTGTTTCGATTGGTCAGGATTCTCACCAAAGTGTTCACATCACTGTCTAATACACAGTAACACACACACATATTTTGAATACCTCATCCAATATGTATGTATAATATTAACTACTTCAAACATTCACACCATCAGATTGATGAAATTCTCAGGCAACAAATTGTTTTCAATGAGCTATGGTAGTGATTTACTTCATTAGCGGACATTCAATCCTTGAATAGTACCTTTGCTCTCCAGGGCAGTTTGAATGTCGCGGGCATCCTTCTCTGAGTTGAAGTTGGGGAAGGGTCGCACAGTGCCCAATGTACCCCACCACATCGCATGAGACTGGACAAGACAGGGGAGAGAGGGGTGGTGTCACTGAGTCACTACAGTAAACCTCTATCACTGACATTTACTGTCTAGGTTCCGTCATGTTGCGTTTAGCCATTGCATCCTTTTAGTTTAGTCCAGAAGAAGGAGAGGAGATGAGGAGAAAGTCTCTTCAGACTATGGAGATGCAGGTTCACTTACACTTGCTTTGGGAGTGTTTTTTTGCATAGACTTCTGCAGAGCTTCCATGATGGGAGTGACAGAGTAACTGCGATGGAGATTAGGCATAATTCGTTTTGGGGTTATTTGACATTTAATATGTATACAAATATTTCAAATATTCAATGCAATATTATATATTACCAAACGAACTGTTTGAATCCTAGATGCTGATTGGTTGTTAGCAAGGATTTATTCAAGATAATTCCCAAATACCATGATGCCATAATTTCAATTCACGTATCAATACGCATCCACTGTCCCGCAGTTCAGTTGTCCAACTCTGTATTGATACATTTACCATTGATAAATCAGGTACCCAAACGACAGACATTAGATATTTTATGCAATAGAAACATTGTCTTCGTGTATCAATTCACAAACAAGTCAGTGATTACCAAAGGAAAGAAGGGAGGGAATAGAACGTTTTTGAACAGGGCCACAATGGTCGGTGAAGTCCATCCAAAATACTTTAACTTCATTGCCCTCTAGTGTCGCAAATGTACGGAAGAGTATTAGGGGTAAGTGAAGGGAAGTGGTGATACTTGTATATATATATATTTTTTTTTACTATAGTAGTTTTTAAAAGTGGGAATTTTAAGAGAATAAAATGGAAATATTTCGAAAATAAAGTGACAATATTTTGAGAATAAAGTGGCAACTTTTTGAGAATAAAATCGAGATTGTGAGAATAAAATCGCAGTTATATTTCAAGATTAAAGTAGGTGATTTGGTTAACTGCATGACTCCCTGCTGCTGTGCGTGCCACCATTGATTTGCCTGCAATTAGATGACCTGGTGAAACTATACTTTAGAATTGGCTTTAGTGACAAGGAAATCCTTTATCTTTTAGCACATAATAACCATATTATTATAAGTAGGCCAAATCCATGCCATGGACCTTGCATAGCAACGGGGCAGAGGTTTGGGTAAAGCGCCGTCTGCGACAGTAATTTTACGTTCCATTAATATAATCTAACAGTCAGGTCTAGCCTCTAGCCTCTATAATGTGAACAAGTGGTAGCCTAAATTAGCCGTATAGCTGAGACAAATAGTGTTTAACGGAGATGTCCCTGTTTTGGGATATGCATCCTTCATTCCTCCCATCCTTGAAAACATCACCGATAGATGGATAGTGAAAGGAGATATTATGCTAGCCTACCAATCAAGTAATGTCAGATCAGTGATTATTTCTTTCTAGCCTATCATAATGTATCTAATAGTCCTATATTTAGACCAATGATTATTTCTAGAAAGGGTGAATCAACCATGAATATATTCAAACAGCGCCTCAGATTAGCTGGTTTGCGCGTGCATGAGATGTCCTTGACTTGCCTGCTCCCACAGATATTTGCGTAAAACCCACGCTTCATTGTTCATTCCTCCCGCAGCGGTTGGATAGGCCTATCATTTACTTTCACTTGCCCACTGTAATGTAAGATTAGCCTACAGGTTAATTAAGGTACTCAATCTAATGGACCGCTATAGGTTTATAGTGTGCTGAGAATAGCGTTGTTGTAGCGAATTTTGAGAGCAGTTTGACATTGGACACATACACATGCATATTACCCAGGATCCCAAGATAATTCGTTTTATTGAGTGTGTTATCGTAGCCTACTAGCCTATCGTTAGAAGTATAGTTGCCATAAGGCGGAAATACTACTATCAGTAAAGCATCATGGATAAAGTAGTTAATAGTCCCATTATGCAGATTTTTGCCAGGCGTTCCCCTAGGCTACGCATCAGAACGTTGTAGCGAATTCGGAGGGCAGACTGACAGGGACTCAACCCCAGTTCTTGTTCGTGCGAGATATTAGATCATTAGATTGATAAACGTGAGTGCACAGTGGCGCCTGTTTGAACGAGTGTATTATATCATTAAATTGATGGCCATTTGTTTGTTTTGCCCCTACTTTTAACCGCCCACACACACCTACATGCATACACACCCAACCCGCCGCACTTCTCGAAATATTACAACTTTATTCTAGAAATATTGACATTTTATTCACGAAACTGTGCCACTTTATTCTATAAATATTTTGCTCGTTTTTTAAAGTTCTAGCCTGCAAAAAATATATATAATCCAAGTAACGCCACCCCTTGCTCTTTTTTTCTTCACGTTGGCCCTAATAAATACTCTTCCGTACAAATTACATTTCAGCGTTGTGTCATTTCTGCTTGCATTGCATATCACAAAACTCCAACATCTGGTCAGAGCAAGCAAATAGTCCTCCGACCTGACTCTACAGACTCTAAATTAATCTCGTCTCTGGTGATGTTGCCTACAACAAACTGTCTAGCCCACCAATCTAGAAATTACAACATGTGAAAAAACGCAGGGAAACCAAACGTTTTTTTCTGTCGCTTATCACCATATCGTTTACAACAATAAGACATACAATTATGAATTTCATAAATCAAGGATTATACATTGTTAAAAATGTGTCTCCAACAATTTATGTCATTATACAGCATAATGAAATCAAACGCACCTGATAGTACCGTTTCGTATCCGCTTGACTAGAGAGGTCTCTGAAATTACTTGATGTTTTAGTCTATTTCCAAGACAACCTGGTGTGGCTGCAGCGGGACAGGTGGGATATGGCTATGGTGCACTTGAAGCACTCACTCATTCATTTTATAACCATGGGCGTGTCTCTATTGACAGGTAGGCTATCTTGGCTGAAGAAATTCCTGGCTATGGACTCCCTTACAGAAAAACCACATGATTTCACAGGTGGAAAATCACATGATTTCACATTACATTTCAAATGTCAAAAAGTGTTTTTTGGAACACTTCACATGTGATCACGTTTTCACATGTGTAGTTTCATGTTATCACATGTTGTCATGTGTTATCACATTAACTTCACATAAGATCACATGTGATCACATGAAAGCATGTGTTTTTGGAACACTTTACGTGTTCACATGTGAAATTCCTGTGTTTTTTTCATAAGTGCAATAAGCCTACCTGGCCGTTAGTTCAGTTCACCAATCTGATAGGAAATGGATAAAACCTGGAGTAAAACCAATACATGGTAAGATAGATGGAGCTATAATAAAATCACTTGTGTATCCAGTACACACACACAGAGAATGTTGCACACCTGTCAGAGTGACCCCCTCCCAACACACACGCGCCAATAACAACTTACAAGCCACTCTAGATTTCTGTAACATTTATAAACAATACACAAAATTAACAATAATTGTAACTCAAATAAAAATTATAAAAAGACAATAAAATTACAACATTAACGTTAAAAGTCATTTTCTTTTTTCAGAACAGATCAAATATTTATACAAATTCTTCCTATAGAATATATGTAGCATATAAAGAAAAAACACACATTTTTAAAAATGTTTTTCAAACAAGGAAACACCTTTTGAATCCAGTCAAATCATTTCCATTCCTACATAATAGTTGCTTCATGGTCAAGGGGTGAGCTCAAAAACGGTTCTAAAAAGGTTGACTTTTTGTTAAAGGAGGTTTTGGTTGGTGTCAGTGTTGCTGGTGGAGTTGGCTGGTAGCAACAGTTTATCATCCTAAAAACCATATGGGTGAAATACATTAGAGACGATCAAAGTCAATTCCACCGGCAAATCTGAACTCACGATTGAGTGCAGTGTAAACCACGTTTTAGTAGTTTGTGTATGAAACATACAACTGTAGAATAGATATGAGGTCAACATATTCCAGGTACAGTCAGCCAGATTGGTCTATCCTTATTCTAAGGATGCAATTCTTTATCCTAATTCAAATATAAATGTTGTTGTTTTTTGGTTCAGTATGGTCCTTCTGTGTATCCTCCAAAAGTCAGAACAGTTCATTGCAAACCTCCCTCCTCCCCATTTTTATAAAATATTCAGTATAAACCCCCCCATGGTGGCTCACTACTGTTGTCTTCCTAGAAAAAAGAAACAATTTGGTTTATAAAAAGCACAAGTGTTTTCAAGTGTTTGTGTTCAAGAATGGGGGTGGGGGGTGAGAGTTGATTAATACCCACAATTTTTTAAAACAACTATATAAAGTATATATAAAGTATATATATATATATATATATATATATAATATATATATATATATTATATATCCATACATATATATACACATACATATACATATATATACATACATATATATACACAATTATACATATATATATACACACATATATATATATCCTCCTTTTCTGTCCTGTCCTCCCCCTTTTCCTGTCCCGCCCTCCTTTACTGATCTAAGTTCAGTTTCAATCAGTCAGCTCCACCACAGACAAACCAGGTCTGTAGAGAGGTGACATTAAATGTACAACAATGACAGGCAGTTACAGAATAGTTCCTACTGGTATCAGCAGACACCTATAGATCAACAGTCCACCATTAGAATTCCATTGTTGTTACGAACCGGATCCTCCTCTTCAGCCCTAATCTCTCTCTCTTATTAGTCATCCTTGTTTTGAAAAGGGAAAGAAGAAACGAAGAGTGGGATTGGAAAAAGGGGTTCAATCCCAAGGATGAAGCTTTTAACATAACATTAGAAAAACATATAACATCTCCGGACTAACTTATACCATGATACAATACACAATTCCTGGGTAGGCTTTCTATGCCAAAGAAAGACGAATAGATGGAATCACTGAAGATAATTTCTATCAGGTCTGGTTGGTTGAAGGTTGACAATATGTTGGTCCAGCTCTCAAGTCCTGTTTTCTGGTTTGCGTGTCCAGTTTGAGGTCAATGTTAACTCGGAACAATCTCGGAATCAGCCTTTGGATTCCTGCGCTTCCGGTCCGCACTCGCTCTCCTCTGGGATATCCTGGAGATCTGAGGAGGTCACTGAAGGTTATTCATATGAATAAATGTGTTATTAATACGTTTAATAGCGTTTGAATAACGTGTTGATCCAAACAAGTCTAGCTTGCTCAGTAATGTAAATAGAGGTCACCAATCAAGATGCGACTGGAGGAGCACTGTTTTACTAGACTGAGTTACTAGACATTGACTGATACAATAAGGACTGTGGACAGAGGGAGTTAAATATTGTCAGAGGTATCCACCCTTTAAGCACACAGAAAGAAAGAATGGGGAGAGGTGCATTGATTGAGTAAGAAGGGCATAAAAAACAGGGGCTGTCTTTCAATACTCTAAATGTCTCCTCTAAACCTACCATATAGCGTATGATCAAAGTTGAATGAAAATGTATGAAAAGTGTGGAAAAGTAAAGAGTGGAGAGGACAGAGCGCTATTATTGACTATCAACAAGCAGCCATTAAGAGAGAGCAGAGAGATAGAGGGAGGGCAGAGAGATAGAGGGAGGGCAGAGAGATAGAGGGAGGGCAGGACATGGTGCACAAAACTCTGTCTACTCTAGAAACAGCTGAGAAATCGGTGCCAAACAGATAGATAGAGATATGACGTGGCGACACACCTTCAACATGCAGAGGTAGAGAGTGAGAAATATGGCAGGGCTGAAAGAACATACAAAGTGTGTGTGTGTGACTAATTAAACTAGGTGTGATATGGTTAAAGGTCAGAAATGGACACCATGGGGATTTTCTGGGGATTCCATTGATTTGGCCAATCCCAAAGTTATCGAGTCAACCACCTCTATCTCACAGATTACACCCTACCAATGACTAATACTTTAGTGGCCCTAGATATTCCTTCTATTTTTGTTTTTTACTCCACATACAAACGTATACATATAAACAACAATTTACAGACGTACACAAACAGACGCACACAAACAATGACTACATCTCATCTTCCCAGACCCACATACTCACACCTCCATCCCTAGTGCCTGCATTACTGGTTTCCCTTAGATATTCCAATTACACTCAATACAGGAAAGATACACACTGTGGGTCATTTACACACCTCTTGGACTGTCAGAGCGTGGTGAAACCTTCACTACATCTGCCTCTTCCTCTGACTCCTCCTCTTCCTCCTCACTGCCTTCCTGTACGCCGTCCAATTGGTCCACTGGTTCCTGACAGGCCAATGGGGCGACAGGGCTGGGCTCGCCATCACCACTTCCTCTCCTTTTAGAGGGAGCCTAGTAAAGGACAAAAGTCATCATATCCTGTTTGAGCTCACCTACAGATCAACCACTAGTACTTCCTGAATGGCTTAGTGATTCAGCCAGTTGGGGTGAGGACTGTAAGTCTACCTAAACCCAAACACACTTGACCCCAAACTCCCATTCACACACCTCTGCATTCACACACCTCTGCATTCACACACCTCTGCATTCACACACCTCTGCATTCACACACCTCTGCATTCACACACCTCTGCATTCACACACCTCTGCATTCACACACCTCTGCATTCACACACCTCTACATTCACACACCTCTACATTCACACACTTCTACATTCACACACCTCTACATTCACACACCTCTACATTCACACACTTCTACATTCACACACCTCTACATTCACACACACCTCTGCCAGATGTTACTTTGCTCACCTGCTCTAAGGCTGTAACATCCACCACAATGTCTTCGTTGCTGCCTCTGCTGCCCCTCCTGCCCCTCCTTCCCCTCCTGCCCTTATTGTCCCTGATCTGCTGCTCCAGCTGAGCCCGGGCCCTCTCGCTCTCCCTCAGCCTGGCCTCCAGGGGGCGCAGCCTCACCACCTCCTCCTGCAGCAGATCATGCTGCTTCTGGAGCATGGCCATTTCCCCCATGGCTGCCACCATGCCCGCATCCAGACCTGTGTCACGTGACATGGAACGGCACAGCCTGGGGAAGGAGTTTGGAGGAGTGGGGGTGGGAGTCGAGGAACCTGAGGAGGCAGGGCCTGTGCCCTCATGGAGGCGGAGCTCGAGGACAGAGTCTTGGTGAATGACGGCGGCCTGGGAGAGGGAGAGAGAGAGAGGAAGGAGAGAGAGTGAGTTTTGAATCTAGGTTGGAGCTGGGGTGTAAGGGAAGGACCACCTATCAAATACAAAAGGCCTCAAATGGATTCCAGTGTGTCATTCAGCCTCACCTGTAGAGATTGGAGATGAGCACTGAGGTTCACAAGCCTCTGACACACCTCCTCATTTAGGGGTCTGTCCTGTAGCTGGTTACCATTTCTGTCCTGAGAGGATAAAGAACACCCACAAAACATGAAGTCATTATAAACTCATTATGTATTACAGTCACAGTTGTGGCTTATGTATATGTTATCCAACCCTAAGGCACAGTCATCCTCTCTCACCTTGGACGCTGGACTTCCTTTCATTTCATGAGTCCCGTTGACGGAGATCGAATCTCCATCTGTAAATGGGTGGGACAGAAGGAGAGAGAAAGTCAGCTGATTTGTAAGTGAGAGCTGAAACACTGTAGAGACCACCCTCCACCATGTCCCAGTAGTAAAAGACAAAGTGAAACCACTCACTGCTCACTGGCGCCCCTTTGTGGTTCTGGTCATCATTGGTACCGTTGGTGCTACCATTGGACTTGGGAAGCTCTATGTTGGAGCCCAGCAGCAACTCACTGAGCCTGTCAACTGATGAAAGGAGGGAAGGAGAGGGAATTAAAAACTAAAAGAAAGAGGCATAGCAACGTTAATAACACAATGTAACATCGTCCTAGTCACTGAATAACACTACACCCAGGGGTTAATAACGGAGGTTTCGTTGGTGATCTCAGATTGACTCCTGAGGAAGTTATGACTAGCTGATACTCATACTCTTATAGGGTGTTCATTATGTAATTCTACCTCTCTATCTGCAGTGTTAAGCTCTGGGTTAGGCCTCATTTAATACCTGCCTCTCTGTAAGACGGTATTAACACTCACCTTACACTCTATGGCACTGACCTAGGATGACCCAACACTATAACGGCCTCTATTAGGTGGTGAAAAGTCAAACTGACCATAGATCAGAAATGAGAATGAAGGTAAAATCTACATTCCCTTACCCTCTGAGATGGCGTCGGTGAGTAGGTATTCCGCCTGGGGTGCGTAGGGGGTGTCGGCCCGGAAGATGTTCCTAGAGTTGGTGGGGGGCGTGACCTCCTGACACCCACCGGTGACCTCAGCCAGGTCAGAGAACAGAGTCACTCTCTCCTGGAGGAGCTCCAGCACCTCTCTGTCCTTCTGCTGGATGTCAGCTAGAAACACATTTGAGTCAGTAAGATGCATCTTCAGGTCTAAAACAACTGAATATTCAGAACGATGCAGATGTTGTCTATTAAGGGAAGCTACATAGACAAGTGTAGCACAGGAATGATATAGAAAGAGAAGGGTGGAGGAGTGTGATGAGAGGAGAAGAGGTTGTACCTCTGAGTCGGCGCAGTAAGGCCTTGTCCTCTGTCTCTATCAGGGGGAAGTCCTCTCTGGACGGACAGCTGGAGGGAGGGAGAGAGAAAGTGAGGAGAAGGTTAGGTATGGTCGGAATAAGGATAATGCCGGGGCATAAGGAAGGACCCCTAGGATTCCAGTAAGGATAATAGAGAATTCTCAAAATTGAAATCGGCAATGTTCTGAATGAGATGAGTAGGTGTGTGTTTGTGTGTATTACAGGAGCTGACCTGCTGACTGTCTGCTGTATGAGTCTCATCCAATTGTTCCTGTCGTCTCGTGAGGCGCCGTGCAGCTCGTACATCTCTGGGGGGGTGGAGTCACTGATCAGGAACATCCCTCGCTCCTGATTGGCTATGTCCCTCACGATCAGGTTCTTCAGAGACAACACTGCAGGCTTGTCCTGAGAGAGAGAGAGAGAGAGAGAGAGAGAGAGACCGAAAGGGGGGAGGGGTTAGCTCTGTGATTTAACACTTAGACTAAATAAAGTTAGATGTGTGGAAAGGCAAAGACAGAAGCAATGGAAGACCTGCTGAACAAAAGTCAGAAAGCAGAATAGATGAGTAGAGGAGGATGAGTCAGATGGGTGGAAAGGTGGGGCAGACTTACTATGCAGGGGAATAAATACTTCTGGTCCTTCTCCTGCATGAACACCAGGATGTCTGTCATCAGCAGGACCTGCACGTCTACATAGACACACAGTGGAACATTGTTAAAGATACAAAGAGTGTGCAACCTTGTTATACACACTCAAAGATACACAAACAATCATACCCCTTTATCTCTCTCTCTCAGATACACACACACACACTCCCTCCCTCCCTACCTTTGAGTCTGGATCCTTGCGTCTTCCACAGCAGTGTGCCCTCGTGGAGGAGCGTCCTGCGGAGCAGTTCCCCTCCCCTGAACACCCCTCCTCCCCTGACCTCTGCCTGGGCCCGGGGGTCCAATCTGGCCCTGATCTCCTGGAGCCTCTGGGTCCGCTCCAGCTCTGCCACCTGCTGGTCCACAGAGCTCAACATGTCCCGGATCAGGGTCAGGGACTGGGCTAAGGACTGAGCCTCCTCTTCACTGCCTGTTGGGGGAGGGGGGAGGGGGTTATTCTACTGCCGTGTATGTAGTGATTATTCAGTTCTTATACGTTTTTGTCTACTCCCTGAGCTGTAGTGGCTGTTCTGTGTTCAGCTTTTATGCTGTGTGAGTCTACTTACTAAGCTGCTATAGCTGTTCTGGTGTCAGGTCTTACCCTTGGTGTTGTCCAGGATGCGCTGGATGAGGACAGGGTATTTGGTGATGCGTTGAGTCACCAGCAGGATGCACTCCTGGATGCCATGGCGACGCAGCAGGGGCCCCCGGCTTACCCTCTGATTATGGGATGGATGAGATTTAATACCACTTATTATATATTTAAGCGATAAGGCCCGAGTAGGTGTGGTATATTGGCCATTATAAACTGTGTGGTTCGAGCCCTGAAAGCTGATTGGCTGACATGGGTATGACAAAACATGTATTTGTACTGCTCTAATTACGTTGGTAAACAGTTTATAATAGCAATAAGGTACCTCGGGGGGCTTGTGATATATGGCCAATATATGGCACTCAGCGTTGTGCGTAAGAACAGCCCTTAGCCGTGCTATATCGGTCATATACCACACTTCCTTGCGCCCTTTTCTTAAATATACCATGGCTAAGGGCTGTTCTTATGCACAACGCGAAACGGAGTGCCTGGATACAGCCCTTTGCCGTGATATAATGGCCATATACCACAAACCAAGGTGCCTTATTGATATAATAAACTGGTTAACCTTTATTTAACTAGGCAAGTCAGTTAAGAACAAATTCTTATTTTCAATGACAGCCAAGGAACAGTGCCTTGTTCAGGGGCAGAACGACAGATCTTCACCTCAGCTCGGGGATTCGATCTTGCAACCTTTCAGTTACTAGTCCAACGCTCTAACCACTAGGCTACCTGCTGCCCCATAAATAGGACATTAAACAAGTATTTATGCGCCATACCTGTGTTATACATACTGATGCTGTTTCAGCCAACCAGCATCTAGGACACAAACTACCCAGTTTTATAATATACTATAATTACCACTTAGACATAAAATGTAATAACATGACTAATTTGAATGTGTAAAGTAAAATAAAGGTATAGATCCATCTATGGAGACTGAAGCCCAGGAGAAATCCCATTTTAGCTAATATACAGTACCAGTCAAAAGTTTGGACACACCTACTCAATCAAGGGTGTTTCTTTATTTTTACTATTTTCCACATTGTAGAATAATAGTGAAGACATCAAAACTGAAATACCACATATGGAATCATGTAGTAACCAGAAAAGTGTTAAACAAATGTTTTATATTTGAGATTCTTCGAAGTAGCCACCTTTTTCCTTACTGACAGCTTTGCATGCTCTTGGCATTGTCTCAACCAGCTTCATGAGGTAGTCACCTGGAATGTATTTCAATTAAAAGGTGTACCTTGTTAAAAGTTCATTTGTGGAATGTATTTCCTTCTTAACATGTTTGAGCCAATCAGTTGTGTTGTGACAAGGTAGGGGTGTTATACAGAAGAAAGCCCTATATGGTAAAAGACCAAGTCCATATTATGGTCAGTCATCTTGAAAATTGAAAAAAGTTTCTTGAAGTGCAGTCGCAAAAACCATCAAGCGCAATCATGAAACTGGCTCTCACGAGGACCGCCACAGGAAAGGAAGACCCTCTGCTGCAGAGGTTAAGTTCATTAGAGTTACCAGCCTCAGAAATTGCAGCCCAAATAAATGCTTCACAGAGTTCAAGTAACAGACACATCTCAACATCAACTGTTCAGAGGAGACTGTGTGAATCAGGCCTTCGTGGTTTAATTCCTGCAAAGAAACCATTACTAAAGGACACCAATAGTAAGAATTTTATTTATTTAACCAGGCAAGTCAGTTAAGAACAAATTCTTATTTTCAAAGACAGCCTAGGAACAGTGCCTGTTCAGGGGCAGAACGACAGATTTGTACCTTGTCAGCTCGGGGGTTTGAACTTGCAACCTTCCGGTTACTAGTCCAACGCTCTATCCACTAGGCTACCCTGTCGCCCCAAAGAGAAGAGACTTGCTTGGGCCAAGAAACACGAACAATGGACATTAGACCGGAGGAAATCTGTCCTTTTGTCTGATGAGTCCAAATGTGAGATTTTTGGTTCCAATCGCCATGTCTTTGTGAAACGCAGAGTAGGTGAACGGATGATCTCTGCATGTGTGGTTCCCACCGTGAAGCATGGAGATGGTGTGATGGTGCTTTACTGGTGACACTGTCTGTGATTCTTTTTTAGAATTCAAGGCACACTTAACCAGTATGGCTACCACAGCATTCTGCAGCGATACGCCATCCCATCTGGGACTATCATTTGTTTTTCAACAGGACAATGACCCAACACACCTCCAGGCTGTGTAAGGGCTATTTGACTAAGAAGGAGAGTGATGAAGTGCTGCATCAGATGACCTGGCCTCCACAATCACCCTTCAACCCACGTGTGATGGTTTGGGATGAGTTGGAACGCAGAGTGAAGGAAAAGCAGCTAACAAGTGCTCAGCATATGTGGGAATTCCTTCTAGACCATTGGAAAAGCAATCCAGGTGAAGCTGGTTGAGAGAATGCCAAGAGTGTGCAAAGCTGTCATCAAGGCAAAGGGTGGCTACTTTGAAGAATCTTAAATATAAAACCAAACACTTTTTTGGTTACTACATGATTCCATTAGTGTTATTTCATAGTATTGATGTCTTCTTTTATTCTATAATGTAGAAAATAGTAAAAATAAAGAAAAACCCTTGAATGAGTAGGTGTGTTCAAACTTTTGACTAGTACAGTAGATAGCAGTAAAGATGTGTTCATTTTTGGGCATTTCATAGGAACGTGATTGGACCACAAAACTAGGACACTTATGAAAAGTTTTGAGGCCAGAACACATCCTTGTGACGAGTGTTAGTTAGGTAATGACGCAGAAATAACTTGTTCATGACTCCTTTTTGAATAGAATATCTACAATGTGATAAGTTGTTTCTACCATTCAGTGTTCTCTGTTCAGCACTCCTCCTAGCTAAGGCATGTGAGACACCCCTCAGCTGGCACCTCCTGACACAGACTGCTGAGCCTTCCCATTCTCTCCCCCCCCCCCCCCCCCCCCGCCTCACTCCATCCACCTCTCTTGCTCGCTCTCTCTCTCTTACCCGTATGAAGTGCTGAAACCTCTTGTCTCTGGCCAGCAGTTCCTTGTATAGTTTCACAGCTTTGGGGTGGCGGCTACAGAACTCAGCATAAGCTTTCCTCATCTCATCTGCACACTGACCTGAGAACTGAAAACACACAACAGGTATCAACTCAGTTAGTGTGTGTGCACAATATGTTTAAATTATGCATTGTTCATTGGGTGTTTAGTATGAATGCATTCTAATGTTAATGGACGGCAACGTTGGTACATGCGTCTCGGGTTCTGTGTGTGTGACCGTGGATGTTAGTTCTATCGTCTGAGTGTGTGTGCCCAGTGCGTTTCCTACCTGTTCAGTCAGTATATCCCCCAGTTGGTTGATAGTAAAGTTAGTACCGCTACCGGGGGCTAGACTGTGTGTGCGTCGTGTCATAAGCTGGGAAAGGAAACGTGTGTGTAGCGCCATCAGCTGCTCCAGACAGGGGAAGACAGCGTGCGCCACGCCCGGCTCCAGCAGCACCTCGTCCAGCATGCCCTGCCGGAACACCCCCTCCATGATCCGCAGGGTCCTCACGTGGTGGAACTCTGTCTGGATCAGCTCTGAGAGGGGCGCGGAATGGAAAACAGCGTTAGGGATATACAGTACCTTCACATAACACACAAACACACAGAGAGACAGAGAGAAGGGATAGAAAGAGAGAAAGAGATAGGAATATAGCGAGAGAGCAAGAGAGAGAGAAGAGGGAGAGAGAGAAAGAGTGAGGAAGAGAGGTGTTCTCACCATAGATGACGTCCTGTCTCTTGATGACGTCTTTGCGGTGCGTCTGCAGGTAGGAGGGGTCTACGGCCCGGCTCCATGAGTCAGCCTCAAAGTCCTTCCCCTCCCTCTCCAGCTCCTCCAACATGGCAGCATAGTACACCTCCCCCTCGTCGTTGAGGGACTCCATTGACATGGCTCTGTTTCTGAAGTTCAGGGAGTCTGTGGACTGAGACAGGATCCTCCGCAGTCCCAACGGTGAGTCGTCATTCAGATTCCTGGAAACACATTTTTGAACACAACAGTTACACAACGTTTCAAACAACTTCATATCAGTGCCCTGCTCGCATAGGTTAATCAATTGATGACTCTACAAAGCAGCCTGCTCACCCTGCAAGGTTTTGTGTGGAGACACTCTTGGAGAGGGAGAGGCCAGAGCGGACACGGCGGGAACCCAGCAGGGACTGACGGAGACTGTCGGACGGATAGATGGCTGAGCTGGGCCGCTCCTTCATCATAGGGGCTGGAGAAAGAGAGAGAGAGAGAGAGAGAGACAAGGGGTTCAATTGAACTTTTCCTGTCCAAAAGGATTTAAATCCATATGATGCAGTCAGTACTACATCCATACTGCAGTGGCAGTTACCAGCCAACATGTGGTAGCACCCCTATATTCACATGCAGAAAGGAGGCATTAATTGCGAAAGAAGGAGAGGAAATAGGATAGAAGTTTTTGAGGAAAAGAGATACTAACTTTTGGTCCTCAGAGCTACGTTCGGCAGCGCGGAGCTGTTCCTCACCAGGGCTAGCTTCTGTTGCTGCAAAACCCACAGAGAAAACACATTCAGACCAATGTCTCATCCAACAGTCAACTTCTCAAAGAACAAAAGGCCCAACTTTTGCTTTTCATACATTAAAAACCTTTCCTTTCCCCTCTCTTACCTTTTGTTTCATCTTGGCACAGTTGGCCAGTGTGTCTCGACAGCGGTTGTGGATGGTGACATTGCAGGCTGCAACACAGAAACACAAAGATCAATTTCCCCGACACTCCACAATATCTGCATATGCACTGTTGATAAGAATGGCAACTAACTTCATGAAATCATGAGACTATTTTTGAGGCACTTGTCATTACGGTCACGATGCATTGCTTCCAGAGTGACTGGTGAGTACAGCTATCAAGTGAAGTTGATAAAGGTGCCCACTCCTCCTGTTCCAGATAGGGTTATCAATGACACATTGTACATTTGATACTGGCACTGACTCTAATTTCGTAGTTTTTTTTCTCCACATGTTTTTTATTAGTTCTACCACTTTGATATTGAATACTGCACTGTTGGGTAGGGCTTGAAAGTGAAGCATTTCACTGTACTTGTGCATGTGACAATTAACACTTGAAACCTTGAAACCTACGCTTTCTGACACCAATGAAAATGTTAGCACTGTTATTAAAACCTCTCCTATGCTTCAAAACACCCCTTCTCCCCTCCTCTCTTCCCTCAACTTCCCTTTCTCTTCATTGTTAGAGGGGCTCCACTTCCTGGTACATGTTTTCTGGACAGGAAGTTCTCCTGGAATGGCGGTGGGAGGTTGAAGGGATGTCTGAGGCAGGTTATCGGTGTGTAAGTGCATGTGTGTGTGTCCTGAGTCCTGGGAGTGTTGTTGCGTCCATATGAAACAGCCTAAAAGCGTTTATGAGAGTTCTTGCCCACTACACAGGGTTGTCTTTGTTCTAATAGCAGCCCAAGGCTAGACACACACACACACACACACACACACACACACACACACAAAAGAATCTCCCTTAAAAACTCTACATATTCCTCTACTTTAGTCTTTCCAATGTCTCTACCCAGATTACACATTTGCTACCAAAGCAGACTAAATACAGCCAAAACACTTGTCAGAAGTATGCTTTGCTTTGGCGGGGTGCATTTCCTTGGTGCCGTTCCTATTTTCAACCAATAGTTTCCACACACATGAGAGGGAACATAGGGCTAAAAATACACTCTTTTCAGGGTGTGTTCTCCATAAAAGCCAACATTTTACAGAGCATGGACTCAGCTAACACGCTTTCTACTTAAACCTCAGAATGCGAGGCACACTGTGACCCATTCATCGCTCAAACTCTCACAACACACACACACATACACAGGCTACAAACGATTTAAACATACCCAAAGCCCCTCACACACCAGTCCTTACAGAAGGACAAACACATCCAGTAGATATTGTCCCCAATGCTAAAACAAACAGACTAGGCCCCTTGCTCACTAAACCAACATGCCAGTGTTGGAGCAACACTGTTGGTGCTGAAACGATGGTGGCCTTCTCCAAGGCTCGTAGAGACGTTTAGAAAGTACTGTTAGACCCTTCCCCTAAAGCTCAACATCGCTGCTCGGAAACTAGACTGGAGACCCAACAGGATTAATGGCATACTATTATAGATATGTCCATACAGAGTGGATCTACAACATAGAAATGCTTTGGGGTTACAAATACTGCTTAGAATCCCCACTTCCTTATGACACTATATTATTTACAGTTCACTTGTCTTTAACTAATTATCTTATTTATTTCTATGATTACACTGTACACTGTTTGCACAAAACATTAGGAACACCAGCTCTTTCCATGAAATTGACTGACCAGGTGAATCCAGGTGAAAGCTATGATCCCTTATTGATGTCACTTGTTAAATCCACTTCAATCAGTGTAGATGAAGGGAAGGAGACATTTTAAAGAATGATTTTGAAGCCTTGAGACATAGATTGGGTATGTGTGCCATTCAGAGGGTGAACGGGCAAGACAAAGGATTTAAGTCGCACCGGTTTGTGTCAAGAACTGCAAAGCTGTTGGATTTTACACACTCAACAGTTTTCCGTGTGCATCAAGAATATTCCACCACCGAAAGGACATCCAGCCAATTTGACACAACTGTGGGGAGCATTGGAGTCAACACGGGCCAACATCCCTGTGGAACACTTTCGACACCTTGTAGAGTCCACGACCTGACGAATTGAGGCTGTTCTGGGGGGCAAACGGGCGAGGACAATTCAATATTCTTAATGTTTTGTACACAGTGTATACCCCCCAATTGTAATCTGTGTGTGAGTGTAATCTAGGACCCTTAGATGATGTAAAAATGAGCCAAACAACAATGGCCTGGTCGTCTTAATCTGAGTCTTAATCTGTGTCTGAGGAGGTAATCTCACACGTAATGACACAGCGCTACACAGAGGCTACACACATTCAATTACACCCTGCTGGCCACCCAGCAGGGCTCCTATTTGTCAGTTATCCGTTCATGCAGAGAACAATAAGATGTGAGGCAGGAAATAAACACGAGTTCAAATGTTGATGAAAACAAAAACAAAATGTCTTTCTCTGCAGTAATGGAATAAAGGGTCCCTGAAATGAATTTGAAATAAATAATAATAAATAAAAAGATACCTGTGGACTTCATTCAAATTCAAGCCAAACATTGTTGTACATCAAGAACACGTACTTAATTGATTGAATACATAGACAATATTGTAAAATCCTCCCTGGTGACTCCAAACCGGAAACATCCACTCAGACATGAAATCAATGGATTCTCCCAAAACAGGCGGTGCTACCTACTCCACACACACACACACACACACACACACACACACACACACACACACACACACTCTCCCCCGCACCCAGCCTAAACATATGTCTCCCCTGTCCCAATTCACAGGGGACCTCAGATAGCAATCCCGATGTAGGACAATGTCATGACCCCGTATTCAAACATCGCTGGGTCTCTGAGGCAATATGGCTCTGTGTTAAACAGGAGAGGTTTAACTGTGTTACCCTCCGCTCATTCATCACTCATTACTGTTAGGGACCACTAATATCTGTGGACGCAGAGAGGAAGAGGGATTGGGAGTGTGTCTGTGTGCATTCGTTCGTGCTGACCTGCCTATGTGTGCGTGCATGTGTGTGCGTCTATGTGTGCATGCATATGTGTGTGTATGTGTGTGTTAACACACGTCAGTGTGGCAGATTGCTTGTTAATCTCCCACACTCCAACTACCAGATGCACTATTTCCAGATTACAGTCGGGGAGGGTGGTAGCAGCTGTGTATTGGGGCAAGAGGGGGGGGGGGGGGGGGGGGGGCTGTTTCAGATCCACCAAACAAAGAGAAAAGCCCCTCTCTCAACAGACAGTGGGCTTCATCATAGACCTACTGTATAATCTCCTAAACCTGCATTCTGTACTGTAGTTACACTATAGCTACTTTGTCATTCTCCATCTCTATATTGAGTCTTACAGGTCTAATAGTTGTGTTGCATCTAATTATAACATATTAGCAAACTGAAAAGGTAAAACTGTGAAAAATATTAGTTGAGTTCAGACAAACTGACTATGACTGACCCAAGGCATGTTGCCTAAACCAATTTAGATTCTTATTGAATCTAAATCTAATCTAAATCAAACAGACTCTAGACTAAAAATACCTTAACTGGCTTAACTGGCTTGAATATATGAATAGAGAATCCAACACTAAGGGAATTCCCAACCTGAAATAGTCTCACAGCCGGCTCACACCTCAGTCCCTCCTACTTACAGTAGGCATCCACTCTGTTTCTATTCCCGTTCTCTCCATCTCCATCTGTATCTCGCCCCCTCTCTCACCTCCGGTGTAGTTTACAATGATAATGTATTCATGCCCCCTTCAGCCCAATACGCACACATACACACCCAGACCTGACCCTGTGAATATAATTATGCCCCCAACCCAAATCAATAGCCTATGTGTTCTATCTAAACTACAGCTGGTGTACCCCTTACCCCCCACTGCAATCTCTGTGCCCACCGTCTCTCTCATTCTCAAGTACCGGAACTCTCTCACACACACACAATACTCATAACCACTCACTCACTCACTCACTCACACACACACACACAATACTCATAATCACTCACTCACACACACAGGCGCACACTCACAAACACACATACACGGGCATACACACACCACTCTTTGGCAGCAGACATGTGTAATCACACCCCATGCCAAGAGCCTTCCCTCTCCCACCCCCACCCCCACCCCCATGCCCCACTGTACCCCTCCCCCTGTGCTCCCCTTCTCTCTCTGTCTGTCTGTCTCTCTCTCTTCTCTTTTATCTCTCTCTCTTTGAACCTCGTCTTCAGAGCTGTAGGGGTCAAGGTAACGAGGTCGAAGATGGAGCAGCTATTTCCTCAACTTGAAGGACAATGAACTTCATCCATACATCAATATTCAATCAAAATAGGTAATTGGGTTTGATAAGACAAAAGGCATCCCTCTTTCCCTTTAGGAATGTACGTTTGGATTGATTTAATGATAAATACACATCTCAATCGACTATGACAGTCAATTAAATTGTCTTTGATGTTGCTGTGGGGACAGTGTAGTGTTGTTGCATGGTGTAACGCTCGTTTCAAAATGGGGTAAGCAAAACAAAAACACAATTCTCAGTATGGACTTCCTCTTTCTATCTCAGGCAAACTCCTCTCTGTCTGTTA
Source organism: Oncorhynchus kisutch (assembly GCF_002021735.2). Lineage (NCBI taxonomy): Eukaryota > Metazoa > Chordata > Actinopteri > Salmoniformes > Salmonidae > Oncorhynchus > Oncorhynchus kisutch. Next base: position 62,733,246 of record NC_034186.2, read on the forward strand.
GTGTCATCATGCATCATCCATATGGTTTCGTCTCCTACTCTCGTCTTTCTGGTTCACTTGTTTGTTAACTAATATCTCTCTCTCCCTCCCCCTCGGTCTCTCTTGACCTGAGAACTGATGGCCCCTGAGGAGCCTTTTCACTCAATATGTTCTCCTCTACCTCCACCTCTTCCTTCTACCCCTGTCTTTCCCCCTCTTTCTGCTCTCTTTATCTGTCCACCCTTCTCTCTGGATCTTCCTCTATTTGTTTTCCCTGTTTGCCCTGGAGTCTCCCTCCCTCCCTCGCTCGCTCCCACTCCTCCCTCCCTCCCACTCCTCCCTCCTTCCCTCCCACTCCTCCCTCCTTCCCTCCACCCAGCTGTTCCTCCAGGCGAGTGGAGAGAGGGGCAGGCCATCTGATCTGTGCTCCCCACACACTAACACTATTGTCTGGGCAGGGGAAGGGAGAGGGTTCTCCTAGAAGTCAACAGCTGATTGATTCTCAAAAGGAGGGAAGGAAGGAGAGAAAGAAGGGAAGGAGGGAGGGAGCAAAGAAAAACATTGAGAGGGTGCAGGAGGAATCCCCTCTCCTTTTCGCTCCCCTGCTATTCACTGTGTGTTTCCTTCCCTCTTTTGATCCAACTCTTTGGCTCATTTGTTTCTTCTACCTTTATTGACCCACACGTCCTACCCCATCTCTCTCTCTACCCTTATTGTTTGAATCTTCTTTTTCTAGCTCCAATCTCTCTCTCCTGCTGTTCTTTTGATCACCCTTTCTCTTCCAAAGCAATCCCCCCCCCCCCTTTACACTAGACAGTCACTAATCTCTCCCTCTCTCCCTCCAATATGACAACCCTGGGGCAAGATGTCTGTTGGTCCACTGATCTGGTGATGCATCAATACACCAATACCCCGATAATGTTATCGCTAATGACATTAGGCTTTTGTCTGGGCCTTGTGAGTGTATGTACTGCCTACAATAGTGTGTGTGTGTGTGTGGTACTCACTGGGGCAGCTGAGGGCCTCTTTAGCGGTGATGCTTTTGTTGCAGGCGGAACAGAGGGTGGTGGCAGACACGGTGAGGGAAGTGAAGAGGTGGCCGTTGCTGTAGCGCGCCTCCCGCTCCCGCGCCTCCTTTTCCCTCTCCTTCATCCGCTCCTTCTCTTTGTTCTGTAACCAAAGACACAAATCAGCGCCAACCGATGCAATCTGTGGATGTTAACTGTTTAAAAAAAAAGCCACTCTCGCTCATCTCACACTGTCAACCGTTCTGGATATTCCACAGCTGTGAGATGCTTGTCTGGTGCTCAGGTCTCCTCATACTGTATATGCAGCATGCACTTTGTTTCATAGAGTAAGTTTCACTGAATGAGGACAGCTGGTGCATGAGGAATTGTAAATGTGGTGTTTTCAGGAATAGTATTTCTCTCTCCCTCCCACTCAGGGAGATTGACAGCCTGGGGACTGTCTTTAATCTCGTTGTTACACTACAGGGCTCTCCATGCTGCCTCAGCATAACTCAAGCGCATTCAGCGTGAGAGTGTATTCCGTGTGCATGTTAGCAATTGCGAGTGCGTGTGTCCTTGTGCATCTAAGAATGTGTGTGTGCGTGTACTATGCTAATTAGTGTAGGTGCATGTGCGTGCATTTGCAATTGTGTAGGTGTGACTCAAATGTGAATGTTCCGGTGTTACTTTGCCTATGTAATATCCAGCTGTTCCTAGCATGGTGCCTTATTTTATACCACACATTTTAATGCCAGCCTGTCTGTCTGTGTCCAGACCAGAGCACCAGTCTATGCTGCTGGTTGTGACTCTGGCCGTGCTGCTAAGTCAGCAGAATAATCAGGTACCAAACAGCTTTTCACAGCCGGTGGCCTTTTAGTCACAAACTAATCTCCTGATGTTGTGAACACAGACAAAGTAGTCCATCTTCAGTGGCTTTGTCACTCTCAGTTTTTTTAGCTCTCAGCTAATTATCAACTCAACAACACGTGGCGTTACGATGAGGTTGTGTATCCACTGTAGCGAGAGTATATGACTTACAGGTGCTTCCAGTAGGTTCTCAGTAAGCACTTTAGGCAATTATTTATGTTCAAGAGGATAACTCTGCCATCAAATTTGTTTTGAAATGACTCAAAATGGTATTCCATGTCAAATAATCCTTGTGCATCACCACAACTGCTAATGCTACCAAAACAAACAGAACAAAAGCTGTTTTCAAATACACAACATGTCTATTATCTGAAATGATGCCCTTCGATACTGGTTGTACTGTATTTTCTAAAATATTGAGAGGACATGATCAACAAAGCAGTTCTCTCTAAGAGTGTAGACTTCAGACCCTTGACGTACACATAAGGAAAGCTCACCCTGTTGGTTTATCATGATGGGCAGCAGAGGGGTTTAACCCGCTCACCGGAACGTGCCACACAACTATAACGTTATCGGAAAGAGGAAGAGAAATAACTAAAAGAAGGATTTGTCAGGGGTTCCTTTGAGAACCTAAACAAAAGGCCCGGGGGCCCCCATTGTGAGGAACTCATTCAGGACATGTCACCATCTCAGGGGTATGTAAAACACACCCAAAGGAAAGAAAGCAGAGAGGAATGGAGGGATGGATGGAGTGAAAGTAGAAGGGAGAGGAGTTCAAACCCATCCATTTACGTTAGCTAATTAAAAAGGCAACCCGCCAAGATTTTGATCTGAGGTGAAAATGGTGGAAAGAGACTCAAGGGTAAGGACATATAGGACACACTGACACATGCAACATGCTGGTGTGATGACTAGCTACAGTTGTGACGCTGTAATGACGGTGGAATGAGGTGAGACAGTCCAGGACACTGGTCCAGGACACTGGCTCCCCTTACAGACCCTCATGTCTAAACACACTAACCCACATTTACATTCACTCCATTTTGAAGAGGAAGGAAACAGGTGCACAATTTGGCACTGGGCACCAAGCCAATGCTTGGTAAATCTTTCTAAGCTTCTCGGTAGAATTCATCCATAGAGTTTAACTGCATCCATGTAGCGTCCATCGCCTAGCAACTCCTGTACAGTATGTCTGAGGTGGGCTGGCTTTAATGGCGGTAGGATGAGCACTGCGGCAGCATGCTCTAATCCACTCTGTCCCCCGCAGAGCAGAGGTAGGTTAGTCGACTGTTACCAAACTGCCTCCCTCACTATTATTAATGCACAGTCTGCTCTATCAGCCAAGACCACCTTATTAAGACCTTTTTCTATAGAACTGACTCTTACACTAGATATCTGGCACACTGACTGAATTTCCCCCTCCCCCTATCCATCGCTCTCACACACTCGCTCCATCTCTCTCCCCTTCCCTCTTTCTCTCTCGATTCCTCTCTTCTTGTCTCTCTCTATCCTACCCTCCTTATCACGCTCCTCTATAGTGGATTAACAGACTGGATTAGAATCATCGGACTCAGGGCGGATAGGGAATGGTGTGAAAGACGAGAAAAATAGATAGTGAGCGATAGGAAGAGAGAGTGAGAAGAGTGAGTGAGATTGCTAAGAGCATTTAATTGAGGGAAAGAATGCCACAATGCAGTTTATGAAGAGCGGCGCTGCTGGTAAATTGTTACCAAATGGGTGTAATGACTTTTTAATGAAAAGAGGGCGGGGCAGTGGGGAGGAAGAGAGAAGCTGCTGTTATAGACCAGGGATTAGTAGATACTTTTAAGGGGCGGATTAGGCCACAGACTTAACCTCTGCCCAAGCCTTCCAGATATCTAACCTTACCCCACTGAGGAATTTACACTGTTTGGTGGATGAGCAGAGGACAAGGCCTTCTTACTCTCTCTCTATTTTGTCTCTCTCGCCCTCTACTCAATTCAAATGTCTTTATTGGCATGACAATAGCCATATCACAAGCAAAAGGCTAGGAAGTAAGACTGGGAAATTACGTACTATGAAGAAATGAAGAGTATATTTCCAAAACGCTATATCCACAAATGTTTATCAGAAATGATTGCTTCTGGGTACCGTCATGTGTGTGTAAAATATTACTGTTCTCAGATTTTTTATTCATAGATTTTAGATGTGTATGAAAATGTGTTTAGCTGGAATAGAATGTTCATATCTTGTATATTTGTATTGGTATGTGCCAAGCTAAGGGACTTGCCTAGTTAAATAAAAGGTTAAATAAATAAAAAATATATATAAATGAATGCACTTAAGAGCACCTGCTAAATTAATCAAATGTAAAATGTAAATGTTTTACATACAGATTAATTATAACTCTATTGGGGGAAAAAAACATTCCTTTTTTTTAATATTGATGCCCCAAATGCATCCTTTGTACAGTTCTTTTAACCTAGCAGTGGCACTTATTTCTCTCAGAGTGAGGTGGTTAAGCAGCATTTTGCAAAGAAAAAACATTATTATTTGTCTCTCTGAAATGAAACCATCAGGTGATAGATAGATTTTAAACAAATACATGTCTATCATTGAACACCACCATACCGTGAATAGATAGTGAAAAAACACTCCAATCTCTTTCATCATTTCTATAAAACAATAAAAGATCATTTACCAACATTTCTGAAAATGGATATACACTGAGTGTACAATACATTAGGAACACCTTCCTAATATTGAGTTGAACCCTCTTTTGCCCTCACAACTGCCTCAAGTCAGGACATGAACTCAAGGTGTCGAAAGCGTTCCACAGGGATGCTTCCCACAGTTGTGTTAAGTTGGCTGGGTGTCCTTTGGGTGGTGGACCATTCTTGATGCACACGGGAAAATGTTAAGCATGAAAAACCTAACAGCGTTGCAGTTCTTGACACACTCAAACCGGTGCGCCTGGCACCTATTAACATACCCGTTCAAAAGGCACTTAAATATTTTGTCTTGCCCATTCACCCTCTGAATGGCACACACACAATCCATGTCTCAATTGTTTCAAGGCTTAAAAACCCTTCTTTAACCGGTCTCCTCCCCTTCATCTACATGGATTCGACATCAATGTAACATCAATAATGGATCATAGCTTTCACCTGGTCAGTCTATGTCATGGAAAGAGCAGCTGTTCTTAATTTTTTGCTCACTCAATGTATAGTCCCTCTCCCCTGCTCCTCTACCTCCTCTCTCATATGATTCCCCTGTATCAGATAGCTGCCAGAGGAGAGCTAATGCTAAAACTCTGTAGTCGACTTGTTTATTAAACTGCCTCTCCCGTGCTCCTGGCCAGTCTGAGAGGAGACCACATCACAGTGTGTTGAGTTAATCAGCCTAAGGAGGCCTCTAGGATCCATGACCCTACCACCGTCAGACGTCATCCCCCCACCACAAGACCAACAAACCCACTAAGATAACACCCTATCTGGATGTACAAACTTTATAGGATCAACTTCTCAGTGATGATCAGACGAAGGGCTTGGGATTCAATCAAACACGTACTACGGAATGTTTGATTGTGTTACGGAAAAACGCACTAGGGGAAATATCACTTTGAACTTTGTACACTGAAAAAAAGGCTATCATCACCAAACAGGATGTTGAACCAAGATTACGCCTGTATTTATATGTCCATGTTTCAATCTAAAATGAGATACTTTAGACATGTGCGTCTACAGAGAATGAGTATCCTGCACAAGGCCATAAAAGCAGTATACAATTCTCACCTGGGGATTACGAACCAGTATGCCCTCAGGTCACAAGCCTCAACCTTAACCACCACTATGCCATATAACAGTATCCCAGTCTGAACTCTGACCCCAGACAGATAAGACACAGAGATAAAAGAGCTGTTAACATGCTGTTGTGGTGAACAACACAAACAACCAGAAGGTCAATAAACCTGCTATAGGGGAGTGATCAGAAAAATGTATGATGAGGGCAACGTTCCTTGTTATTTTGGATGGGGGAGTCTATCGTAGCCTTTGTCTCTTAGTGGTTGAAGAGCACCTTTGGCCAAATTCAGCCAGCCATTGTGTAGCATGGCTAATCCTTTGTTTTGTAAATTCTTCTTAGACTGGCACTGTGTCTATATAAAGTGGCATGTATTACTTTTTTTAGATGGAAGGAAGTGACCTAATTAGTTTACTGTAAGCAATGAAGCTTGGGTATGCTGCTGGGATCTGGCTTTATTGATGCTAATGGTTAACCAAGAGGTTGGCATGACCGAGAATCTAGCCAAATAGATGCAGATACACAGTGCTAGGCAGTTAACATTGAGTTCTGTGTGTATGCAAAGACATATACTGAGCAAAAATATAACGCAACATGCAACAATTTCAAAGATTTTACTGGGTTACAGTTCATAGAAGGAAATAGGTCAATTGAAACAATTCATTAGGCCCTAATTTATGGATTTCACATGACTGGCCGGGATGAAGCCATGGGTGGGCCTGGGAGGGCATAGGCCCACCCACTTGGGAGCAAGGCCCACCCACTGGGGAGCCAGGCCCAGCCAATCAGAATGAGTTTTCCCCCACAAACGGGTTTTATTAGGCAGAAATACTTTTTGTGCGTATGGAACATTTCTGGGATCTTTCAAATCAGCTCATGAAACATGGGACCAAAACTTTACATGTTGAGTTTATATTTTTGTTCAGTATATAATAAATAGAATGGAAATGACTATTTAAAGCAATTGTCAAAATGTTTTTATGCCACAAGTCCATTTCTGATGAGTCAGTTTCCAGGCGTCAACCAGTTTTCCTGCCGCAACAATAAACACTTCATATTTATCATGACACTTCTACAAAGTCTAGCATGCACTTTACTGGGCTGCCATGACAGATGAGGTCAGAGGAGTTTCAGATGAGATGGACAGAGAGCCATATAGATTCTTCCCTTTCTATATCTATGAAGGGTGCTATCTGAAAGTGTCAAGACTCATGAAGTCTCTGTTCCCCTTCAGACTGTGATATTGGCATCTGTTGTTTTCAGGGGACTGAACTCATGTGCAGATGCCTGAGCCAGAGAAAATGTGCTCACTTTTGGTCCCTCTATTAAAAGCTTCTATGAATACATGTCATTCACTCCCCTTCCTGCAACCAAACAGCCCCAGAGACTCAGACACAACAAAACTAAATAGGAAAGGGAGAAACAAAACTCACAGTGTCGAAAAACGTTGTTTGGAAATGGGTTTGTATACACAGTCCAAACATTTTTGTAAAAAGCAGTTTTTGTTTCAGTAATCTGTTTTCTACCAAATTGTCTATGCTAGTGCTTCAGTGCTGACATCACACACCGGAAGTTCATTATACTGACTTCCTGTTTCATGGAAAAGGCAGTGGAGCCAGAGGAGAGCATGGAGACTGGGGTTGGTGAGTTGAGAGCATAGCAACACTACAGTTGGAGGGGAAGGACAAAGTTGTTGTTCATAATCTTAGATCCGGGCTTCTCAGACAGCCTTGTAGACTTCTTTGACACAGATCAACACCATGGCTTTGCGTTGCAAACAATTTTGTCCAATTTTGTCCAGTCTGACTGACAAAGCAGACATTTTAGGCATTTTTTTTGTCATATAGCTGGATATGTAGTGAATGTAGGTTAAGTAAAGAACAGTGACAACCCACTGGGTAAATACTTGTTGATTCTACATTGTTTCCATATCATTTTAACACCAAAATTCAATGTGATGAAGTTTAACTTCTTATGTTTGGGGGGCAGTATTGAGTAGCTTGGATGAATAAGGTGCCCAAAGTAAACGGCCTGCTCCTCAGTCTCAGTTGCTAATATATGCATATTATTAGTAGTATTGGATAGAAAACACTCTGAAGTTTCTAAAACTGTTTGAATGATGTCTGTGAGTATAACAGAACTCATATGGCAGGCAAAAACCTGAGGAGAAATCAAAACAGGAAGTGAGAAATCTGAGGTTGTCATCTATTCAACACAGTTCCCAATGAAATCCCCTTGAGATATTAATGAAGTTGTACTTCCCAGGGCTTCCACTAGATGTCAACCGTCTATAGAAATTTGAATGAGGCTTCTACTGTGTTGTGGGACTGAATGACAGCAGAAGGAATCAGGTGTCTGGCAGTCAGCCATTTCCTGGTCACCCGCATTTCACATGATAGCGACCTGCGTTCCATGGTTCCTGAAGACGCAAAGGAATACTCCGGTTGGAACTTTATTGAAGATTAATGATAAAAACATCCTAATGATTGATTCTGTACTTAGTTTGAAATGTTTCTGAAATGTAACGCTGACCAGAACGAACGTTTGGATATGTTTACCAAACGCGCTAACAAAAGTAGCTAATTGGACATAAATAACAGACATTATCGAACAAATCAAGCATTTATTGTGGACCTGGGATTCCTGGGAGTACATTCTGATGAAGATCATCAAAGGTAAGGCAATATTTAACAATATTTCATTTATGGTTTATGTTGACTACAACATGGCAGCTAATTTGACTTGATTGTTCTAAGCGCCGTCTCAGATTATTGCATGGTTTGCTTTTTCCGTAAAGTTTTTTCGAAATCTGACACAGCGGTTGCATTAAGGACAGATATATCTATAATTCCATTTGTATAACTTGTATTATCATCTACATTTATGATGAGTACTTCTGTTGAATTGATGTTGCTATGTAAAAATCACTGGATATTTTTGGAACTAGTGAATGTAACGCGCCAATGTAAGCTCAGATTTTCTGATATAAATATGAACTTTATCAAACAATGTATTGTGTAACATGAAGTCCTATGAGTGTCATCTGATGAAGATCATCAAAGGTTAGTGATTCATTTTATCTCTATTTGTGCTTTTTGTGACTCCTCTCTTTGGCTGGGAAAATGGCTGTGTTTTTCTGTGGCTTGGTGGTGACCTAACATAATTGTTTGTGATGCTTTCGCATCACTGGTGGGATTAACAACAAGACTACCTTTAAAACAGTATAAAATACATGTATGTTTGAGGAATTTTAATTATGAGATTCCTGTTGTTTTGAATTTGGCGCCCTGCACTTTCACTGGCTGTTGTCATATCATCCCATTAATGGGATTGCAGCCCACAGAGGTTTTTAATCAACGTGGAAAACTGATTGGATTTGCAAAAAGTCATCAACGTAAGGGAATTCCGTCTTTTTTCTAGCCAACGTTTAATCTAAATCCAATGACATGGTTACATTTTTTGTTGATTTCACATTGAATTCACGTTAGTTGGCAACTCAACAAAATGTAAATCAAAACAAAGACATTGAAATTACGTCTGTGCCCAGTGGGAAGTACTGATCAACTAGGAATTTGAACCATAGGCTTTCTAGTAACTATATGACTGGTAACTATAGCATAGACACTGTAAACATAAATGTTTATTAACTTATAACAAATAAGTGTTCAATAATCTATTTTTTTTATAAATGCACTAAGACTAAAAATTCATTCAACACATATTGCACATAATGTAGCTCATAAACGATAATGCTTTGTTTTGATGTGAAGGCCCATTATTGCTCTCCCTTAAGTAACTCATTATCCACACAGTGTAGTCATAAGTTATTACAGCCAGACACTAACAAGCTTGGCTGATCCTTGTTCCGGTTGACTGAATAGCTTTGGGTGTGTCCTCTCCTCTCCTCTGTTTATGTATTATTTTTGCCGACACACTTTCAACCCAGGGTATACAGTGGCTTGCGAAAGTATTCACGCCCCTTGGCATTTTTCCTATTTTGTTGCCTTACAACCTGCAATTAAAATGGATTTTGTTTGTATAATTTGATTTACACAACATGCACTTGATTTACACTTCCACTTTGAAGATACAAAATATTTTTCTTGTGAAACAAACCGGAAATAAGACACAAAAATGTAGCTTAAGCGTGCATTCCCACGCCCCTCCCAAAGTCAAAACTTTGTAGAGACACCTTTTGCAGCAATTGCAGCTGCAAGTCTCTTGGGGTATGTCTCTATAAGCTTGGCACATCTAGCCACTGGAATTTTTGCCCATTCTTCAAGGCAAAACTGCTCCAGCTCCTTCAAGTTGGATGGGTTCCGCTGGTGTACAGCATTTACGTCATACCACCGATTCTCAATTGGATTGAGGTCTGGGCTTTGACTAGGCTATTCCAAGACATTTAAATGTTTCCCCATAAACCACTCGAGTGTTGCTTTAGCAACATGCTTAGGGTCATAGTCCTGCTGGAAGGTGAACCTCCATCCCAGTATCAAATCTCTAGGAAGACTGAAACAGGTTTCTCAACAATTTTCTTGTATTTAGCACCATCCATCATTCCTTCAATTCTGACCAGTTTCCCAGTCCCTGCCGATGAAAAACATCCCCACAGCATGATGCTGCCCCCACCATGCTTCACTGTGGGGATGGGGTTCTCAGGGTGATGAGAGGTGTTGAGTTTGTGCCAGACATAGCATTTTCCCTGATGGCCAAAAAGCTCAATTGTAGTCTTATCTGACCAGAGTACCATCTTCCATATGTTTGGGGAGTCTCCCACATGCCTTTTGGCAAACACCAAACGTGTTTGCTTATTTTTTTCTTTAAGCAATGGCTTTTTCTGGACAGTCTTCCGTAAAGACCAGCTCTGTGGAGTGTACGGCTTAAAGTGGTCCTATGGACAGATACTCCAATCTCCGCTGTGGAGCTTTGCAACTCCTTCCTCATCTTTGGTCTCTTTGTTGCCTCTCTGATTAATGCCCTCCTTGCCTGGTCTGTGAGTTTTGGTGGGCAGCCCTCTCTTGGCAGGTTTGTTGTGGTGCCATATTCTTTCCATTTTTTAATAATGGATTTAACGGTGCTCCGTGGGATGTTCAAAGTTTCTGATATTTTTTTATAACCCAACCCTGATCTGTACTTCTCCACAACTTTGTCCCTGACCTGTTTGGAGAGCTCCTGGTCTTCATGGTGCCCCTTGCTTAGTGGGGTTGCAGACTCTAGACCTTTCAGAACAGGTGTATATATACTGAGATCATGTGACAGATCATGTGACTCTTAAATAAAGCCCGCCTGTGTGCAATCTAACTAATTGTGTGACTTCTGAAGGTAATTGGTTGCATCAGATCTTATGGGCTTCGTAGCAAAAGGGGTGAATACAAATGCACACACCACTCTTCCGTCTTTTTTATTTTTTAGATTTTTTTAAAAAACAAGTTGTTGTTTTCATTTCACTTCACCAATTTGGACTATTTTGTGTATGTCCATTACATGAAATCCAGATAAAAATCGATTTAAATTACAGGTTGTAATACAACAAAATGGGAAAAACGCCAAGGGGGATGAATACTTTTGCAAGGCACTGTATTGTGTGATGTCAGCTCACTGAAGCGAAATAAGCGCAGTCTAATCAGAGGGTGAATAAGTGGTCAACTAACCTCAGAATGACATCACTAACTAATGCGATAGAAAGTCATTAGTGCACAAAGGAACAGAAACGCATACAACAGATTCACAGAATAATCACACTAGAATGACCTGCATACAGAAACTTAAGTTGAATCTGAAAACAAAATGTAAACATGACGCTATTGATATAGGTTGAAATTTACAGGGACATATGCCAGTGGTCCCCAATGAGATTGTGTTCCTCAAATGACATATGTAAACAATCAAAACCCATTGTGCAGTCTGCCTTTATTCGAGTTGAGCCAACTAAACCAAGGTGTGTCAGGCAGGAAGGGCTGTCCTGTGTGTATTGCGACGTCACAGGAAAGTGGACTGCCATAATAGAGTTAGTGGTAGTCAACACATGGACATACACTAGGGGGAACAAAGCCATTTGCCTTTGCTTGCTACACAATCGGTCTGCGGCAGCCCAGGATCTCCTTCAAGTTAACCCTGTGTCATGCGTGAAGAGGGTCAGTCCCTCTGTTCTAGGAGAGGAGGAGAGGGGGGGGGGGTCTTATTATGGGAGAGAGTGTGCTTGCTACTGTCCCCTGTAGCAGAGAGAGTGAGGCTGAGAGAGACGGAGCCCTGGTTAATGGGCCATAACAATGAGCTTGTCTGTTGTCTCTCTCATTTCAGATGACATCAGCAGCATAGTGACAAAAAATGATAGCTAATGGGTAATTAAATATCCTCAGAATGATCTTTGTGAACAAGCACAGTCACCAATCCCCATAGCACGTATGAGAGACATTAAAAATAGTGATGGAATAGCTACACTGTGAAGTGTAGCAGCTTGACGAGATCATCAGTAGCAAGGAGCAGCATGGAGAGTCTGCCTAAACCCAACAAAAAGGAGTGAAGTTATGAAGGTATACACTGTCTAGACAAATATATGTCCTAAGAGGAGATGGAGGATTACTAACCGAGAGAGTAAGAGGGAAGGAGAGAGAATGAAACCGAGATACCTAGGAAAGAGCGAGAGGCCTGGAGGGGAAGACCCACGAAAGCAGGAGGCTGAAACGAGTGAGGGAGAAAAAGAGAGACCTAAGCAAGAAATAAAATGGGTCTGGGATGAAGGGAGGGGGAAGCAGACAGATGGAGAAACGGATACAGGGGGAAGAGAGAGAACCCCAGAGAGAGGTAGAGAGCGCGATGTGGCGAGGAAACAAAAGAGGAGAAGAGAATACCTGACACAGTGAGAGAGCCTAGCAGGTAACTGGATTTCAGCGTGTATTGATGGAGGAACAAAGAAATAGAGAGCAGACAAAGAACACAAAGAGAGATGGAGAAACTGGAGACACTGGGGAAGAGAACTACTGGATGTGTTTAGAACTGTATCCTAAGGGTTACTAAATGTATCGAAAAAAGACATTGAGTGTGTGGATCCATTGTTCTCATCTTTGTGTGTGCGTGTGCATTCAGTACGTGCATGCATATGGGTGTGCGTTTGTGTGGCAGCAAAGGGGAGGTATGGCTATAGTATTTGTGTGCTGTATGTGTGTTGTCGCAGGGGAAGGTGGTCATTATAATAATCGGGAACGTGTCCATCTTTTGCATGTTCCTGTGGGCGAGGAGACTATAGATGTAGGATCTTAATTTGAGCCAGTTTGCTACACCAGGAAAATAATCCTGCATTAATAGGAAATGTGAATTACAATGTGGATTATAATTCATGGAAATATTTTGCAGGGGTTGATATTTTTTTTATTAGGGCAAATCAAGCCTTTTTAAACCTTGAATAACCTACAAGTTTGCATTTCCTGCTGTGCAGTAAAATTCGCAGCAACAGAAGAGTGATCAACTAAAGATCCTACATCTGTATCAGAGACAGATGGCATCTATCATGAGGCTTAGTACACTATGACCTTGATGATGTGAGGCGAGGCCACACACCCACACAGTTCTGTGGGAAAATTAATGTCTGCCCCCTAGTTAGCACCTGACTGTCCCAAGGGCACATTCATTAATAATGAGTACAGCTACACACCCACACCCACATGTAGGATCATAATTTGATGACCCTGTTGCGGGAGAACTTTCCTGCAATGCACAACATTTTAAACTTGAAATGTTTTTGAGGTTTAAAAGGCATCTGAAGTTTGTAATTTCCCTTTAGTAATTTCAGACTTGATTTTCCCGTTGTGAAAAACATAACCCCTACAAAAATGTTCCTTCATTATAATCTACATAATAATTAACATTTCCTGTTTTTGAAGGATTACTTTCCTGCTGTACCAAACTGGCTCAAATTAAGATCCTACATCTGAACACACACATATTATACACACGCACAAACTGACTTATGGAACAATTCCTTACAAAAGGTACGGCACACATAAACAGTAGAGAGAGAGAGTTATTAAACAGTAGGAGTCCACATACCAGTGTTTTATGGTTACAGCTATTTCCACCACGACATAAAATAACAGAGGCATCTTCATCAGGGGAAATCTGTTTTTCGTAATCAATAAACATATTTAATCGTTATTTTTTCATGCTAACTATCAACTAAATCAAATCTTTTTAGTTGACAGTGAAAGGATGTTTCTTTTTTTGCTGAGCTTATATACAGGGGGTGTACCGGTACAGAGTCAATGTGTGGGGGCACCGGGTTGGGGTAATATGTACATGCAGCGGCGTAAAAGAGGGGGATGGGGGGCAATGCAAATAGTCCGGGTAGCCATTTGATTAGATGTTCAGGAGACTTATGGCTTGGGGGTAGAAGCTGTTTAGAAGCCTCTTGGACCTAGACTTGGCACTCTGGTACCGCTTGCCATACAGCAGCAGAAAGAACAGTCTATGACTAGGGTGTCTGGAGTCTTTGACAATATTTAGGGCCTTCCTCTGACACAGCCTGGTATAGAGGTCCTGGATGGCAGGAAGCTTGGCCCCAGTGATGTACTGGGCCGTTCGCACTACCCTCTGTAGCGCCTTCCGGTCGGAAGCTGAGCATTTGCCATCCCAGGCAGTGATGCAATCAATCAGGATGCTCTCGATGGTGCAGCTGTAGAACCTTTTGAGGATCTGAGGACCCATGCCAAATCTTTTGGGGGAATAGGTTTTGTCGTGCCCTCTTCACAACTGTCTTGGTGTGTTTGGACCATGTTAGTTTGTTGGTGATGTGGACACCAAGGAACTTGAAGCTCTCAACTTGCTCCACTGCAGCACCGTCGATGAGAATGGGGGCGAGCTCGGTCCTCTTTTTCCTGTAGTCCACAATCATCTCCTTTGTCTTGATCACGTTGAGTGAGAGGCTGTTGTTCTGGCACTACACGGCCAGGTCCCTATAGGCTGTCTCGTTGTTGTCGGTGACCGCAGGACAAAACATAAAATGGAATTGCTCTTGGTCTTTTTTAGCCTACTAAACAGAGGTATCTGGGTATTTAGGGTTACTACTGTTTTCACTGAAGTATATTCCAGTTTAGTGCACCTCTTCAATTCAAAATGATGATCCCTGATAGAAGAGTGCCTTTTTGTCCGTCTGTGATGAGGACGGAGGAGAGAGGAGACCGAGCTCAGATGGTAGGCCAGGTCCTTTCAGCTCCAGATGTGATAACTATCTATGCCTTGACAGTCATTTCAGCATGGTCAGAGAGAGCCATTACAGGCTATGCACTAATATTAATTTATATTAGTGATCGGGGGAAAAATCTATGTAGTTACATATCGCAATATACATTTTGGACAAAATTATATCAATATTTGACTCCAGCCCTAATTTATAGTCTCCTTTTGTGCATTTTCCCCTGATAGGTATGACTAGATAGGTTTTCACTAGTAATCCTTCTATTCAAATCAGTGTTTATGAAAGCCAGGATACTGTGATGAAGCTACAGTATTTCAGTCTCTTGGGTAATTACTGTAGCAGACTTTACCCATTAGCAGCCACTCAGGGGGAGTGTGAGGGGGGAACTGGGGCTATTGACTGAGTCATCAGGTTCACACAGGATGTTTGTTTTAAGAAGCTCTCTGATGAGTTCACTTCCTGTGACTCTGGCTTTAGTTAGTTTGGGTTCCACCCCTGACCCCCACTCAGTCACCTCTAGTAGGGGTTTCACAAAGGCAATGCTAAGACTCCAAAGAAAACAACTGTAATAAAATGCTAGCTATTGCAACACCCAAACCCCCTATACAAAGTCCTTTACCTACATACTACTAAGCACCCCTCCACCTATCCTTATTTCTCCTAAATGTTTTCTTTCCTCCCTCTCTTTTGTCCCCCTTTCGTAATCACTCGCTATCCTGATAACTCAAACGGAAGTCTTCCACTGCTCTATGACCGTAGAGAAGAAACGTTAGTGGGGAACATGGTGTTTGGCTGGAGCTATGTGGCTGAGTAGCCAATCAAACCTGTCGCTCTCCTCTTCCTCAATCTCTAGTCCTCCTTCTCTCTCACTTTCTCTCCTTCCTCCCCATGGGATTGGTCCATTCCCCTACCAGTCTAGTCAGCTGCTGTGAGGTGAACCCATTGTCCGTTACCAGGCTGACTGTGAGAACAGCCCCCTAAAGCAACACTGTTTACACAGGTGCAGTCACACACTGGTGACCACAATGACAGTGTGTGTGTGTGTGTGTGTGATCTGTCGACAGAAGGTGAGATGGTGTGTCCATGTGTGTGTGATTATGTCTCTGTTGGGTGTTAAAGTGTGTGTGTGGGCACACTTTTGAGTGTTAAAACAGGCCTTAGCCTCATGGGAAGAACTTTGTGTGCGTGCATTAGAGGTCGACCGATTATGATTTTTCAACGCCGATACCGATTACTGGAGGACCATAAAAGCCGATACCGATTAATTGGCTGATTATTTATTTATTTGTAATAATGACAATTACAACAATACTGAATGAACACTTATTTTAACTTAATATAATACATCAAATCAATTTAGCCTCAAGTAAATAATGAAACATGTTCAATTTGGTTTAAATAAGGCAAAAACAAAGTGCAATATGTTCCATGTAAAATATGTGCCATGTAGGAAAGGTAACGTTTCAGTTCCTTGCTCAGAACATGAGAACATATGAAAGCTGGTGGTTCCTTTTAACATGAGTCTTCAATATTCCCAGGTAAGAAGTTTTAGGTTGTAGTTATTATAGGAATTATAGGACTATTTCCCTCTATACCATTTGTATTTCATTAACCTTTGACTATTGGATGTTCTTATAGGCACTTTAGTATTGTCAGTGTAACAGTATAGCTTCCGTCCCTCTCCTCGCTCCTCTCTGAACTCGAACCAGCAACACAACGACAATTAGCGCGCGCTAACTAGCTAGCCATTTCACTTCGGTTACACGAGCCTCATCTCGGGAGTTGATAGGCTTGAAGTCATAAACAGCGCAATGCTTGACGCACAACGAAGAGCTGCTGGCAAAACGCACTAAAGTGCTGTTTGAATGAATGTTTACGCGCCTGCTTCTGCCTACCACCGCTCAATCAGATACTTGTATGCTCAGTCAGATTATATGCAACGCAGGATACGGTAGATAATATCTAGTAATATCATCAACCATGTGTAAATAACTAGTGATTATGAATGATTGTTTTTTATAAGATACATTTAATGCTAGCTAGCAATTTACCTTGGTTTACTGTATTCGCGTAACTCCTTGTGGAGTGCAACAAGAGAGAGGCAGGTCGTTATTGCATTGGAATATTTAAGGTTACAAGATTGGATCCCCCGAGCTGACAAGGTGAAACTCTGTCGTTCTGCCCCTGAACAAGGCAGTTAACCCACTGTTCCTAGACCGTCATTGAAAATAAGAATGTGATCTTAACTGATTTGCCTAGTTAAAAAAAGATTAGATAAAGGTGTAAAAAAAATAGCAAATTGGCGCTCAAAAATACTGATTTCTGATTGTTATGAAAATTTGAAATCGGCCCTAATTAATCGGTCGACCTCTAGCGTGCATGTATGTTGTACAGTGTATGGTCTGTTTTGTCACATGACCGAGCGGTTCAGGCCCATTAACTGGGCACTCCTTATTCCTGGGCCTGCAGACATATGATGCATGTCCACTTTATGAGTCTGCACTGAAGAATGGCCTCTCTATGGCACTGTCTGAAACAGAAGCTGATCTAGGACTGGGCCCCTATAAAATAGCATGAATGGAACCAACAGGTCACCATTTAACCTTAATGAATGAAGTCTACATGCCGCTTTGATTAGGTAAAACATATTTTATATATTTTGGGTTTTAACTTCTTCGAGATAGGGGGCGCTCTTTTAATTTTTGGTAAAAAACGTTCCTGTTTTAAACAAGATATTTTGTCACGAAAAGATGCTCGACTATGCATGTAATTGACAGCTTTGGAAAGAAAAAACTCTGACGTTTCCAAAACTGCAAAGATATTATCTGTGAGTGCCCCAGAACTAATGCTACAGGCGAAACCAAGATGACATTTCATACAGGAAATGGTCCAGATTTTGAATGCCCTGTGTTCCAATGTCTCCTTATATTGCTGTGAATGCGCCAGGAATGAGCCTGCACTTTCTGTCGTTTCCCCAAGGTGTCTGCAGCATTGTGACGTATTTGTAGGCATATCATTGGAAGATTGACCATAAGAGACTACATTTACCAGGTGTCCGCCCGGTGTCCTCCGTCAAAATTATTGCGTAATCTTCAGGTCCATGCGCGTTCCATTTTCTTCAGAGGAGAAACCAAACTGCCACGAATGATTTATCATCGATAGATATGTGAAAAACACCTTGAGGATTGATTCTAAACAACGTTTGCCATGTTTCTGTCGATATTATGGAGTTAATTTGGAAAATAGTTTGCGTTGTAATGACTTAATTTTCGGGTTTTTTCGTAGCCAAAGGTGATGAACAAAACGGAGCGATTTGTCCTACACAAATAATATTTTTGGAAAAACAGAACATTTGCTATCTAACTGAGAGTCTCCTCATTGAAAACATCTGAAGTTCTTCAAAGGTAAATGATTTTATTTGAATGCTTTTCTTGTTTTTGTGAAAATGTTGCATGCTGAATGCTAGGCTTAATGCTATGCTAGGCTATCAATACTCTTACACAAATGCTTGTTTAGCTATGGTTCAAAAGCATATTTTGAAAATCTGAGATGACAGTGTTGTTAACAAAAGGCTAAGCTTGAGAGCAAATATATTTATTTCATTTCATTTGCGATTTTCATGAATAGTTAACGTTGCGTTATGGTAATGAGCTTGAGGCTATAAATAGGATCCCGGATACGTCGCAACAGGTTAAGAGTACATAATGACATCCGCTCACTTGCTTCCCCACTTTAATTGTTGTCTTTCAGCATGTCACATACAGATGTGGGATCTTAATTTGATCATTCTTTTGTTGCTAAGAATTTTCCTGCACATCAGGAAATCCAAACGTGTAGTGTATGAGGTTTAAAAAGGCTTTTAAAGTTAGTGCTTTCTACTTTAAAATGTCAGACTTGATTTGCTGTAACAATTTTTTTTATCATCAACTCCTTAGTTTTAAAAATATTTTATCCATTGTGATTCAATGGTCTCCATCTGTCTCCCCTCATTGGGCTGCAGATCTGAAGAAGGAATGGTTACAAGCAGAGGTTTGAACTTGAGTCACATGACTTGGACTCGAGTCAGGCTCGAGTCACAAATATGATGACTTGCAACTCGACTTTGACACGAATGACTCATGACTTAACTTGGACTTGAGCCTTTTGACTCAAACTGACTTGATACCCTCCCCAAGCCCAAATATTAAAATGATGCTATTAAAAAAGTGTGCAGTGCATCAACTCTTCATTTAACAAATTACAGTTTGAATCGGACAGCAGTCAATCAAATTGTGCCAGCTGAGAAAAAGTTGTGCGTGGCAGTGCAGAGGAACGTCAGCAGGTGAATTCAGATGGAGCCCTTGGAAAGATGATACCCAAAATTATTATTTTCGGATATAAAGACGATGCTGTATCAACAAAACGGATTGCAACTTGCAAAACATGCGGGAGGCGCAACAATTTCCAACTTTGTTCGACATTTGAAACTGCACAAAGAACGGTAAGTCGTGGTTAATATAGCCGACAGCTATATACAGTGTATCATGTAGGCTAGCGTAACGTTAAATCAATGAGCCTCCACACAGTCAGTCAGTGCGGGAATGTGAACATTGAGTTATAACTGGCAAGGCAGTTGGTAGCCTAAATCCTGCCTGATGTTACTGCTGATCCTAAAACAAGGTTGGGCGATTGTGTCCAAGCCTACATCGCCCGATTGCGCCCCATAGCGATCCTCGATAGTCGATCACTATTGGGGGGAGGGTCTTTCTCATGGCTACCCATATATTTCAATGGAAATGTAATGTTTATTTGGAAAGTAATAAATAAATATATATATATATTTAAAAGCATTCATGATTTGCATAAATGTAATATACTAACTATTACTCTTGTTAAAAATATGAAATGGTATTACATTTGGTGAAGAGCACATTATGACTTGTTTAGGACTCAAAACTCAAAGTTTAGGACTTGAGACTTGACTGTCTTGACTTGGGACTTGAGTGCTAAGACTTGAGACTTACTTGTTACTTGTAAAACAATGACTTGGTCCCACCTCTGGTTACAGGTCATAAGTCATATTGGCAGACCGGGGGGGGGGGGGGTCAGATTGCAGGTTTCTGAGGTCACATGATCAGGAAAAGGCTTCTTTAAGATTACGGAGTTTATGGCCTTGGGTTTAAGGACAGAGCGCACTGTGTCAGTCTGACAACTGGAGTGTGTGTGTGCATGCGTGCAATGCTAAGAGTGTAGGTCTTCAATTTAGACTCCTAGCTATTTTTCCTGGAGGCACCGACCACTAGAGCACATAATGAGAATACAACAGGCTGATCACACAGACACTCCTCGCCTGTCTCAAACAGATATATACGGCAAGGACTGACTCATCTCCTGTCTTTCTGACTCACCCAGACACTTTCAGCCTACGTCAACTACACATCTCATAATATTAGTCTTCCAGACAGATTTAAAACTCTGATATATGATTCGGCAATAGGAAAGCCCTAAATATATAGAATATATCTAAAGCAACTTAGGTGTGCAGTGAGTTATTGGCACAGCAATGAGGGAGAGATAATGTGGGAAAAGCCCACCAGTCAGAGCCATTCCCCAACTGGTACAATGGAGACCCTGTGACAACTGACAAGAGAGCTTCCTCCCTCTTTCTCACACAGGCACAATATCTTTCTCTATCGTCCGCTATCCCTTCCCAACCTCTCCAATTCCATCTATTTCACTCAAACCCCCTCTCTTTCTCTCATCTTCCCCCAGGGCTGTATATATCACAATCCCTGCTCTGTCCTGCCCCACATTCTACCCAATGATGTGCAACTTTGCTGGGGTGCATAGGGTCCAATGAACAGCAATGGAACCCCCAAGAGAAGAGAAAGGGTTGGGTTGTGAAATGCATGAAACATGGGATTTCTGCCTAATCTAAATGTATGCCAATGCCAAATCTCTTTCTCTCACACATATACACAGTCCAGAAGTGTGTGTGTGTGCATTTGTCTGTGTATGTGTAGACATTGAGCCCTGGAGTATTTCATATGTGATTGTCTGGCACTGCGAGTTTGTATTGGCATGTGGCTCCGTGTGACTATGCATGCCAGCCCTGATGCCTTTCCACCAGTCACATCTGCTGGCATGTGTGTTTGGGTCTGCTTGTTCTAGTGGGGGTGGAGGTCACGGCACTGGGATGCTAAATTAGCTTTGGCCAAAAGGCTGAAATCCCACAGTCAGACGAAGAACACACACACACACGTTCACATTCAAACAAATACGTACGCATGCACACACAGAAATCCCTCACTCTAACCTCTCTGACTCAGTGGGCATCACCCACTAACATTTCCCCTCAACACAATGACACACACACAATGTGATTTTAGTTAGTAATGTTGCCATTGGTGAATATGTTTGGACTTCTGACTACTTGGTTGGGTCTTACAATCTATGCCCACAACAGCTGTACTTTCTCCACTATCCTGTTCTAACAAATCCTTCTCTTGTGGCCTTCTCCATTAAAGTTTGACCAAACAAAAGGCTACGCAAGACAGAACTACATTGACACTTGTGTTTCCATAGGAACTGTACACTTCCCTGTAAACATCTGAGCTCTGACTTCAACCACACACAAAGCAGTGAGATAAGGTATCATAGAATACACACAAACCAACCTCACAGTACACATCACACAGAGATAGTAGCACACATTCACTGCACACACACACACACACACATTTTACCTTCTGATCAGGAAGCAGTAAGATGATGAATTAAAACTGCTGCAATAATGATAGGCATAAAGCAAGAGGATCATATTACACCTGTATAACCTGTCACAAACCAGGAACACAAAGCCAACAGGTTATCCACACCCTCAGCGGGGAGGGGGGGAGACAGGCTATAGGAGAGAGGAAGGATATGTACTATTACCATGTTCTAAGACTATAAAATAAAATTATACTCAGAGGACTTTGTTAAAGCTAAGACCTGGTCCAGATCTGGATCCAAAGTGGTGCAGAAGAGAAGGCTGGGAAAGAGAAGTGAACAGTAAACAACATGACCACACTTGATTAGTAGAACTCAGATACACAAGACAAGAAGTGATTTGTAAACTAACACAAACACATTCAACCTTCTGATCTTTTAGCCATGCCATACACTCTTAGAAAAAAGGGTTCCAAAAGGGTTCTTCAGCTGTCCCCTCTGTGGAAAGGATTCTACATGGAACTCAAAAGGGTTCTACCTGGAACCAAACGAGTTCTACCTGGAACCAAAAATGGTTCTTCAAAGGGTTCTCCTATGGGGACAGCCAAATAACCCTTTTAGGTTCTAGATACACTCTTGGGGGGGGGGGGGGGGGAAAGGTGCTATTAAGAAACTACTTTTTGACAACAACCATGGTAAAGATTCAATAAACATACTTCTATTATGGAAATGTGGATATGTCAGTATCAGTGTCTGACCTAGTACTCCGCAGCATATGTGGCAACACACATCCACAACTGTGCTATAGTCCATCCACCCTTGTCACTTTCAGAGTGCATGATACAATTACTGCGAAACAGAAACAATATATCGTTATCATCATGCTGCAGCAACCAAATCACATGGCGAAGACAGACAACAGAGCCCGGGAGACGTTATAACAAATACAATGATTATAAGAATAAGCTATAGGCATCTCTTTGACGTATACCGTTATAGAGCATTTGCAACGGTCTCTCTCAGAAAACAGTTGCACAATATAACTTTTTGAATACGTGTCATGTGTCTAATAGCGTAACTGCATCATTTTGCAATTACTGTTCGACATATTATTGATCCGTAATATTTCGTATAGTCCATGACTAGACCAATGACAGACACACACACACTTGCGGTTTTTCCCCCCTCCCCCAAACTATTTCCTCTATCTCGGACAACGTGTTCGAGGTCTCAAGCTTTGGCTACTGTGCCGCACTATGCAACCCTTTTGCCAAGCGATACGGTTTTCTATGATATGCAACGGGCGGGACAAACATTGACAAAGTAGACAAAATCATTAGCATTAATAGTAGTCTAAATCATTATTAAAAAGGTTGTTTCATTACATTGCCAGGTGCCACCATACAAAGCAGGAGTCTAAGGGAGCCCCCTCGTTTCCCCTACTCATCTTGGTATACCCGGAATGAGTAAATGGGGGATTTCCAAGTCATTGCTGTATTTTACTGTAAAGACATCATTATGTATTTATATAATAAACACATGTAGGCTATTATACATGTCCGAATAACCCATGTTACAGAACTATTGATATAGGCTACTAGTGGCCTTCTACCTTTTAACAAATTGTTATTGAAAATGCAAATGTATTATCTATGCTATTGAATACTTTATTGAACAGTTATATATCCATATGACGATTCAAACTCACCCGTAAATTGATTTCTTTCATTCTCTCTTGACGCGTTTTTGGCAGCGGTTCAGTGACACGGGACATAACGAGGACGGGATCAACAGAGATTGATCCTCAATTTAAATCAAAGGTGATCTCCAATCCTTCTCTTTCACTTTATTACAATGTTTTCTTAAACGAAGATAAAATCCCAGTTTAACATTTCCAGTGGAACAGGCGACGTCAGATAATAGCGCATGGAAGGCGAATCGGTTAACTTTTCTCCATATGTGTGAGTACGGGCCTGCCTCGACGAGCAACTGAACCGTTTCTCATGCAGGAAATTCGGACTCGGCACTCTGAAGGAGGAGCGAACATTTTTAAGCCGCGCCTCTGAATGCGGAGCTATTCAGATCAAAACACCCCCTTTCCTTCTTTTCACCAACCACAGATGAGTATTGAGTACTTAACCCGCCCACTGGGTAAAGAGACGTAATGAAAAGCCAATAATCAGATTGTGGCTATATTTTTTTTGAACCACACCTCTGGAGGTGAAGGTTTCTCGGAGTGTAAACCTAGGCTTCATATTTAGGGGTTAGCTAAATGAGTTGTGCCCATGTACAGTCTATGGTGGCCCCAAATGTTTTACTGTACATTTACAGCACAATTCAGATTATAGTTGTTTGAAACCTCAATTATTAAACTGTGCTACTTGAGCCACATAATGTGAGTTTGCCTGTTGACGTGGCAAAAACATAATTATGAAAACCTCCCATTTGGGAAATGCATGGGAGAGATACCATCTGTTGGGAGGTGATGCCTTAAAGGTAAAATGTGGACTGTAAAAAGTAAAGGTGAATGTATTTGGGAATAGAACAAGGAAAAGAGAAGAATAGTAAAGGGATAGAGGGCATGTTAAGATGGAGAGAAGGAAAATAGGGAGAAGGGGAGGTTAAATAAGGAGAGTGGCCCAGGGCTACATTTAGAGAGCAATAAGAGAGGAAAACGCCCAACCATGCACCCACAGCCAATGGACCTCTGTACAACTCGGTCCAACAAACTGCAATATCACACCATTCATTCTCTCTAACAGGACTGTGCCTGTGTGACCTTGCCTCTTCATCCTCCCACTCGTTTTCAGTCCCTCTGCTTTCAACACAATTTCTACTTTACTGGACGTTCCCCGTCTCCACCTCTCTGAGCATGCACTATGTATTATCACTCTCTGTTTCTCTTTCTTCTTCTCTGGTTCAGTTGAGGGCTATCTGCATCCTTCCTTCTCCACTGTGATCCTCTCCAGCTCCTCCTCCGTCTTCTCAGGTCGTCATCTTCTCTTCATGAGTCCTCATCTGATACCAATTGCCAATTGTCAAACACACACACACACACACACACACACACACACACACACACACACACACACACACGTGTGCGTACATGCGTGCGTGTGTGTGGGAGAGACTGCATGCATGCGTGTGTCTGTGTGAGCGTGTGCGTGCGATGCCTGGCGGCACTTGGGTGGTATGATATAACACACAGGTGTTGGAAATTGTACAATACTTCTATTGAGCATAGTCAACCAACATCACACACACAAGTCACTAAGTGACACTGTCATACACTAACCCTCTGAAGAGTTATTGTGAGGGAGACAACAACGCCTCACAATATGTAGTGAGTGAGAGAAAGAGAGTGTGTGTGTGTGTGTGTGGTGTTAGAGAATGAGAAAATGTGTAACAGCGTGATAAGAGGGCAACAGTATTCCCTTTCAAAACAGAAAAGAGGAGCACGTCATTTAGCGAAAGAGTCCTCATAAACAATTATAAGCATCTATAACATGACATCACCCTTCGCATAAGAGTTTCCGATATGATGAATGGAAAAACAAAGACCGCGAGAGATAAAGAGAGTGATGGTGGGGAATGGACAGAGGAGAGAGACTAAGAGCAGTTAGTAGTGAACATGTTGGTATGATAGGATATTAGAGGATATGTAACGGCTGTGGTGCGAGACGTGAGCAGCTTTAATCAGGCAGGGTATATTTGCTTGGCTAATACTCTCTGGACCTCCGCAGGCTTCTTTATGAGTTTCATATCCGCTGTTCTGCCTGCCTCAGTTTGTTTAAAAACTCCCACTACCTCAGAATGGACATTTGGAATAGGGCAGATAAAAGTGGAAAAGAGAGCGAGAGTTGGAAAGAGGGAGGTTGAAGGGGTGGGATAAAGAGTGGTGAAGAGAGGAAGCGGAGAGAGATTATCAGACACTGAAAATGGGAGGGAGAATAGAAAATGATGGAAAGATGGAGGAAGAAGGGGATATGAAAGGGTGAAGAGAAAAGCAAAGGGAGAGAAATGGAGAGGGGACTGTAGAAGGGACAGCAGGGAAGAATAGCAGAAAGGGGTGCAAGAGAGAGAGAGAATACGCAGAGAAGCGGAGGCATTGAGGGAGGAAAATGGTGTGGGATTGAGACAAATGAACGGAGGAGTGGGGGTGGAGTGACGGAGAGAGAGAGGGGGCTGGGGAGAGAGGGATAGTGGAGGAGAAAAGCCAGCTTGCTGATGCAATCCTGCCACCCGAAGCAGTAACTGCCCAGTTGGGAAAGAGAGAGATTGAGCTAATGGAGAGAGAGAGCGGGGAAAAAAGAGGGGGAATGAGGGATTGAAGGAAAAATAGTGACTTTGGCCAAGAGTTATTAAATACTAATACATTTTTCTTAATGTACACAAAACTGTTAAGTACATTCACTGTTAAACATAGTGAGACACACACACTTCCCCTGGGACACAGTGAACACACACCAACAAAACCAAGACACATGTTGTCCAGATGTGTTTGCTCTTAAGCGAGGGTCGTGTCTATCTACAGACATAACTTCCTCCTACTCAACATACGCTGAACAACAATAGAAACTCAACATGTAAAGTGTTGGTCCCATGTTTCATGAGCTGAAATAAAAGATCCCAGAAATGTTCCATATGCACAAAAAGCGTATTTCTCTCAAATTTTGTGCACAAATTAATTGATATCCCTGTTAGTGAGAATTTCTCCTTTGCCAAGATAATACATCCACCTGACAGGTGTGGCATATCAAAAAGCTGATTAAACAGCATGATCATTACACAGGCGGTTCTTGTACTGGGGACAATAACAGGCCACTCTAAAATTTGCATTTTTATCACAACACAATGCCACAGATGTCAAGTTTTTTAGGGAGCGTGCAATTGGCATGCTGACTGCAGGAATGTCCACCAGAGCGGTTGCCAGATAATTGAATGTTAATTTTGCTACCATAAACCACCTCCAATTTGGCAGTACGTCCAACCGGCCTCACAACCGCAGACCACTTGTAACCACGCCAGCCCAGGACCTCCACATCCGGCTTCTTCACCTGTGGGATCATCTGAGACCAGCCGCCCTGACAGCTGATGAAACTGAGGAGTATTTATTTCTGTAATAAAGCCCTTTTGTGGGGGCCTATGCCCACCCAGGCCAACCCATGTCATGTGAAATCCATAGATTTGGGCCTAATTAATTGATTTCAATTTCCTTATACGAACTGTAACTCAGTAAAATCTTTGAAATTGTTGCATGTTGTGTTTACATTTTTGTTCAGAGTAGTATAAGACACATTTGTACAGGTACACTCTTAGAAAAAAACTTGACCCCTTTTTGTCTCAAGGTTAAACCCTTTTTGCTCAAGGTTAAACCCTTTCTGTTCCAGTTAGAACCCTTTCCACAGAGACAGCCGAATAAACCTTTTTTCTAAGAGTATATGAATAACAGACTTGTGATCTTGTAATGTGTTTCTGTTCTCAGCTCCCTCCAGTCTGAAAGACATGACATATTATCATTATGAGAGTACTGGGCTTAATCTAAAGCCACCAGATGTCTCTGTCTAACATATAGAGCCAGCTCAGCCAGCTCTGTATAACACTGAGGTCAGTAGGAATACAGACAGTCCTGTAGACACACAGCAGAAGTACACTGATTTACATTCCAAAGTAGACTCCTCCACATGCTGACTTCTTGAGACGTCACATGTTATAGTGAGAGAGACAGAGAGAGAGAGAGAGATCATAACTGCTGTAGAGAGGAAAGGTCTGGAGAAGTGAGCTCAGTCTTTTTCTTTCTGACTACTGTTCTCTTTCACTCTTCTGTTCTCTTTCACTCTCTCTTATTTGTCTCTTTTCTGTCTGTCTGTCCGTTCATCTCGGTCTTATGGTCTGGAGTCCAGTAGCCACTAAACATACAGCACCAAGGGTGTGGACAAACCTCACATACCTGGTTACACCACACACACACACACACGTGTGCAGGCACACACACACACACACACACACACACACACACACACACACACACACACACACACACGATGGCTGTTGTCACAGACCAGAAATAGCTCCGTCAAACAGGGCCAGCAGCTGTCTGTCTCTAACAGGCCATCTGAGTCGGAGGCGATGATGTCATTGCGTCAATGAACTGCTGATCATCAAAATCACAGCCACGTCCCTGTGACATCAAAGGGATTTCTTATCAGTTGGGATGGCGGGCACAATCTGGCAACTCCCCGTGATAAGGACCTCGGAGGAATCTGGCAACCCAGAGGGTCTTAAATCAGGGACTTAGTCTGGAGGGGCAGGTAGGGCATTTTTTTGTCTCCCTTGCTTTTCGTTTTTTTTATTATTAAACAATATACAGACAAGAATACATAAAATGTTACGTATATGGGTGTGTTACATTTTCCAAAAAGTGTGATGGTGCATACTGCTCTTTGGTCGGGCTTATTAGTAGGACAGTAATCTCTGAAACCCAGAATTTAAATATTGCGTAATTGCATCAGATTCTTGATACTAGTTATGAGACGTCCGTCTGTCCACCAGAGATTAGTAGGACAGAAATAACACACATACAAGAACACCAGCTGTACCCAAGTTCAGTTCAAGTGTGGAATGCCTAAATCATCAACTTGGCCATACATCATCCTGCTGAGGGCCACAGTGCTGCTTATTCCACTTCACTCATCATATCCAACTCCCAAAACAGAGTCTCCCCCTGCTGTTTAAAGATTGTCATTACAATAAAGACACACACACACACACACACACACACACACACACACACACACACACACACACACACACACACACACACACACACACACACACACACACACACACACACACACACACAACCCACTAGTACAAACACTTAAAAATGTTCTATCAGAAATCAAGAGCATGTTACAATTCAGCTAGCCAGATATCGTCAACAATAATCTAAGCAGCACAAGAGAGAGAGTTGTGGTTACTGCTTTGACAATATTGTTGTACATATATCATTGCTGTAACATTGTGTTACAGTCTTGGCAAACAGCATATGTGTTGAATTGGAGGGCCTTGCCTTGGTTGTGGTAAAATTGATATCGGGGGTGTTTCACAGCTGAATCTAAATAAAGCAGATACTGTCACTTCCTCTCTGGGGGAAGTTCACTGCTGGGACTCTACACTGCAGGGGAAGCTAGCCTACTACCAAACTCCAACTCTCTGTCCTCAGAGATGGTCCTGCGCTCTACTCAAGTACTCTACTGCATAGTGACAGCTGTGACAGGGTCACATCCACATGCACCCACAATCACAGAGAGACACAGACACTCTGAAACACACACCCACACTCTCCTCTCTCTCTCTTTCTCACTCTCTCACCTTGCGCTGGACGGCCATCTTGCGCAGGAAGCTGAAGGTGCGTCCCAGAGGCCTTCCTGTCTTCTCCCCCCTCTCCTCCCCGGGGGGAGCACCCCTCAGTCCCTCCGTCCTTCTCTCCTCCCTCCACCTCTCTCTCTCTTCACCCAGCCGCTGCCTCTCTTCCTGCCTCCACAGCTCACCAAGCTCCTCATCCACACTGAGAAAGAGGTGAAGAGCAACATCCTTCCATAAGACAGAGTTTGCATTCAGCCTAGCTTAAAGGAAAAGGTGTGTTACTATGGGTATGTGTATCAAAAAGCAGTCAGTGACAGATGAGATCATGTGCTCTATAGGGTTGTGAGTGAACAACGGTCATCAAGAAGAGAGAGAGAGAGAGAGACAACTCACCTCTGTGTGGAACCCCCAAATACAGAGCCCAGGGAAGACTCTGTGACAGACAGACAGACAGACAAAGTGAAAGAGACAGATACAGAGAGGAAGAGAAGAGGCAGAAAGCAGAAACAAAGGAAACAAACTTAGTCATCCCATTATCTCAAAACTATCCATCCATCCATACACACACACACACACACACACACACACACACACACACACACACACACACACACACACACACACACACACACAATCCCAGATAGATTGAAGTGCATCGCCTGATAAGTGACAAACCTCTCTCTGCTCTGCAGCTTCTTGGCAAACACAGCTAATCCAAATGATGGCTGAGACCAAGAGTTAACAAACGCATGAAGGCAGACAAGGATGAAATAACAGAAGACAGTTGATTAAAGACCATCAAGGAGTGATTAAAACGATCTCTGCCGATACCATGGAATGAAAGGATGAATAGTGAACATGCAAAAGGTGAAATGAAGAGAGCGAGAGAGGAGATAGGAGAGCCTGAGAACACAGCGCTTTCTGTTCCGTGGCTAATGACAGCAGCAGCAGCCCACAGTGAGAACAAACACAGGAAGAAGGCTTCCGCATAGCTGCACACAGCTAGAAACACACACACACACACACACACACACACTAATATCTGCCCTTCAAAACAGGAGAGTCCCCACACACACTCACAAATGAAGAGTCCTACTGTCCTACCTTGGTAGTGGCGTTGGGAGATGGAATTGGAGTTTGAGTAGGAGCGATGGCAAGGCTGATGATGGTGGTGGTTTTGTGAGTGTGTGTAGGGGTGTGTGTGAGGTGTCTGAGAGTGTGTATGAGTGTGTGCGTGGGTTGGAGGGTGGAGGTTGGCTTTGGGTAGCTGGCGCAGACTGGGACTGGCACACAGGGAGGGAGCGGAGGCACTGAAGCCCTGCAGCTGAGAAGACTGCTCCTAACAAAACACAGACAAGAGACAAGGGCCACAGTGTGTCAGAGAGAGAGAGAGATAGAGGGGAGAGAGCGAGCGAGAGACAGAGAAAGGGGAGAGAGAAAGAGAGAGTGTATGAAAAGCTCATTCCATAATAAACAAAGACAAGAGCATCAGTGAGTGACTGTGTGTATTTGCAACAAAATAACCCAAGACGTGCTGCCACTGCTTGCACGAGACGTGTGCATGTGACTGTGTGTGTGTGTGTTACTGTCTGTGTTCTAAATAAGATTACTTTATCTCATTAATGTCAGCAAATTATATTTATCACTCACACACACACACACACACACACACACACACACACACACACACACACACACACACACACACACACACACACACACACACACACACACACACGTCATTCACAGGATAATTCATCTGATGCTTTAATCCTAGCAGTCTGGACTAGGCCTCACCTCAAATGGGGAGAAGAGCTGGGTCTGGCAGCCCGCCGCCTCCTCTGTGAGTGACAGCAGGGAGCCCAGCTCCTGGCCATAGGAGGTGATGGGGGCTCGGCGAGGGTCCCTCCCCCCTCTGCTGAACCCCTCCAGGGCCCCAAGGAGTACCTGCTCCATCTCTTCTGTGTCGAAACCCTCCAGACTCACACTGGGGGAGAGGGTAGTGTCACAGTAGAGTAGTTGAGTAGATAGGAGAGGAGTGGAGTAGAGGTCTAGTAAAGAAAGCAGCAGTCACTCATCCTGAGTGTGTGAGGCTGTAGCTTAGTGATTGACCCTCTTCTTGTTTTTGAGAGTACATTGTGTTGATGACCCGGCTTTATTTGCTGGCGGCTGCACTTATACTTCTGGTTTGTCTCTGAGCCCTCTCTCCCTCCCCCAAATTGTATCCTGTGTCCGTAAAATGTATATAGGTTCAGAACTTTTGTTAAACAGCACAGTTACAAATATAAGGCAAATAGAAATCAAACTAGATGGTCTTCAGAAATAGATGGGAGGGGTCGAGGGTAGCGGAAGGACAGGAGTAAAAACAAACAAAAGATAACCATTGTAAAATAGATGGTGTCCGTAACATTTACATAGTATGTAAACTAAGCAAAAAAAAAAAAGTGCTCTCACTGTCAACTGCGTTTATTTTCAGCAAACTTAACATGAGTAAATATTTGTATGAACATAAGATTCAACAACTGAGACATAAACTGAACAATTTCCACAGACATGTGACTAACAGAAATGGAATAATGTGTCAAAAGTAACAGTCAGTATCTGGTGTGGCCACCAGCTGCATTAAGTACTGCAGTGCATCTCATCCTCATGGACAGCACCAGATTTGCCAGTTCTTGCTGTGAGACCACTCTTTTCTCTTGCTGTTACCCCACTCTTCCAGCAAGGCACCTGCAAGTTCCTGGACATTTCTGGGGGGAATGGCCCTAGCCCTCACCCTCTGATCCAACAGGTTCCAGACGTGCTCAATGGGAATGAGATCCGGGCTCTTTGCTAGCCATTGCAGAACACTGACATTTCTGTCTTGCAGGAAATCACGCACAGAACGAGCAGTATGGCTGGTGGCATTGTCATGCTGGAGGTTCATGTCAGGATGAACTTGCAGGAAGGGTACCACATGAGGGAGGAAGATGTCTTCCCTGCAACGCACAGCGTTGAGATTGCCTGCAATGACAACATGCTCAGTCCGATGATGCTGTGACACACCGCCCCAGACCATGACGGACCCTCCACCTCCAAATTGATCCCACTCCAGAGTAACGCTCATTCCTTCGACGATCAACGCAAATCCGAACATCACGCCTGGTGAGACAAAACCGTGACTCGTCAGTGAAGAGCACTTTTTGCCACGTTGTTGCCGGTGATGTCTGGTGAGGAGCAGCCTTTCAACAGGCCTACAAGCCCTCAGTCCAACCTCTCTCAACCTATTGCGGACAGTCTGAGCACTGATGGAGGGACTGTGCGTTCCTGGTGTAACTTGGGCAGTTGTTGTTTCACATCTGCATGCCTCCTTGCAGCATGCCTGAGGCACATTCACGCAGATTAGCAGGGACCCTGGGCATCTTTCTTTTGGTGTTTTTCAGAGTTAGTAGAAAGGCCTCTTCAGTGTCCTAAGTTTTCATAATTGTGACCTTTATTGCCTACCGTCTGTAAGCTGTTAGTGTCTTAACAACCGTTCCACAGGTGCATGTTCATCAATTGTTTATGGTTCATTGAAGCATGGGAAACAGTGTTTAAACCCTTTACAATGAAGATCGGTGAAGATATTTGGATTTTTACGAATTACCTTTGAAAGACAGGGTCCTGAAAAAGGGAATGTTTCTTTTTTTGCTGAGTTTATATGTCACACCCTGATCCATTTCACCTGTCTTTGTGATTGTCTCAACCCCCCTCCAGGTGTCGCTCATCTTCCCCATTATCCCCTGTGTATTTATACCTGTGTTCTCTGTTTGTCCGTTGCCAGTTCGTCTTGTTTGTCAAGTCAACCAGCCCCTGACCCTGAGCCTGCCTGCTAACCTGTACCTTTGCACCACCTCTGGATTGTTGACCTCTGCCCACCCTGAGCCTGCCTGCCGCCCGGTACCGTTGCCCCACTTTTACTGACCCCTGCCTGCCTTGACCTGTCTTTGGCTGCCCCTGTTGGACAATTAAACCATTGTCAATTTGATGTGTCTGCATCTGGGTCTTACCTTGATTCCTGATAGTATAAGCTGGAAGTAGAAGTGTTCTTGTTAATTTGTTTACTCCAATCAGGGGAGGAGTGGTGGGGTTAGGGTTAGTGATTTAAAAAAAATATATATATATATATT
This sequence comes from Oncorhynchus kisutch, assembly GCF_002021735.2. Classification (NCBI taxonomy): domain Eukaryota; kingdom Metazoa; phylum Chordata; class Actinopteri; order Salmoniformes; family Salmonidae; genus Oncorhynchus; species Oncorhynchus kisutch. The sequence continues at coordinate 62,766,275 of NC_034186.2, forward strand.
TTTTTTAATCTAAATTGTTGCCAACATCTTGGATAAATGGGTGGAAAAAGAACGATAGATAAAGGATAGACAAAGACAGAGAGAGAGAGGGGAAAGAGAACATTGCCATGCCCAGTGAATTAGGAGCAGAAGAGATGAGCAAATAAGAGAGTAGGAGAGGGCCAGCTAAAACAGCACTGATAAGAACACCAGCAGTTAGAGCAGGAATGCCAGAGATAACAACAGCATTGACTATATGTGTGGGAAGTTATATACTGGTAGCACTGGTCTTAGATCAGCCATTCCCTAAAACAAATATTAGAACATAGCTATCATAATCCTACACAGTTCACTCCTAAATTCTCGCAGCCCTCCAGGAACATGGTTGAGTTGCAAGCTGTGAATTTAACTCAAATCACTATCTCACTCAAATCAAATCTAAATCAAATTTTGTTTGTCACATGCGCCGAATACTACTGGTGTAGACTTTACTGTGAGATGCTTGCTTATGAGCCCTTAAGCAACAATGCAGTTTAATGTGTACATGAAGGCAGGGTAAAGTGACAAGTTATCAGGTTAGATAATATTAAGAGTAAAATAAAGAGTGGTAGCAGCAAATTGTGTGTAAGTTTGCGATAAAAGTCACTATTGAGCAAAGTTGGGTTGGAACTCGTAAGATGTCACCCTTCTCCGTCGGCACCATCAACCTCTACCCTCGACACTGATGTGAAGTCATTTTTGGGTTTCCCCGCCCTAATGATAAAGGTTAGGATTTGAGGAAGGTAAGCTGATCCTAGATCTGTCTCTATGGGCAACTTGTAGTCTTGTACCTAAAGCGGGTTGTTGACCACTGGACTAGTAAGTATTGGTTGTTAGTGTGCCACCTACCTGCGTTGCTGGTACTGCGGGGGGCAGCCATACATCATTGCTCCAGGCTGCCAGCTGTGCCTGCGGAGGTGGTCCAGATTGTGTGTGAGACAGTAGGAGGGGGGGGTCCGACGTAGTGTCACCCCTCCAGAGGAGGGAGAGGAGGGAGGGGAGGGGCAAGGAGAGGAGGGTGGGGGGGCCGGACATGGGATGCAGCGGCCTCCCAGATATGACGGGGAGCCTGGGAGACGAGGGGAGTGAGGAGGTGTGGCAATCATCTGACGGAGAGGGGAAGGGAGAGGAAGGGTGAGAGAGAGAGAGAGAGAGAAAGGGAGAGGAAGGGTACGAGAGAATGGACAGATGTTATGTAAAGGCCTTTATTCATACTTTCACTGCAATTCATTATTTACAAAATACATCTCATGGCAGCTACAGAATCAACTATTAGATTATAATTACAATTTAGTACATGTTAGATTTTGAGGAAGCGTTAAAAAGTTGAAGTTGCTACTAAATTGTTAACTCACTATGTGGTTTGCATGTTGGACTTGTTATGCTGTCATGGAAACAACATGAGACCACGTCAAAACAAAAAGATACTGCAACTAGCGCACTTGAGAGAAGAGGTGAAACAAAATGCAGCCAAATCCTGTTTCAACCTTCTGTATTTTACAAGAACAATGTGAAACGTTTGATACATAGATGCCACACTCTCAATGACATCACTGTCCTAAACACCTGGAATGAGATTAAGAAGGATTAAGACCTAAAGATTTGTTAAGATGATCTGCATTGGGAACCAAATGAATAGCAGTGTGTCAAATGCCTGGAACTGTTGCCTACTTCCTGGTCTGTTTTATGATGTAATCATAACTACTTCTTTATTCTAGCTGAGCATAAACAAATACAAAATGGAATCCATACCATATGTATGAGAGTAGGACTGTGCTCAGAGCCCATTGAATAATGTAGTCACAGCAACCTCTAAAGGTGATGTCTTGTCAAGGTCATGGACATCACAATCTATAGGCCTCCTTTTGATGACAGAAAAATTAAACATTTAAATATTGAATCCTTACAGAGTGGTGTGTGTGTGTGTGTGTGTGTGTGTGTGTGTGTGTGTGTGTGTGTGTGTGTGTGCTGCATGCCTTTGAGAGTGAGAGACAAGAGACTAGTAGGGAGGTTGTATATTTAATGAATTCCTTCAACCACGTGTCGTGTATCATGCTTCATGTAATGAGGTTTAGACAGACTCCAGCCCTGCATGGTACAGTATCGAACCACACCCCTGGTGTAGAGTACTTTAAAGTACTTTTTGGGGTACTTGTACTTTACTATTTATATTTTTTGACAACTTGTACATTTTCTCTGTAACCCAAAAGTACTGGTTACATTTTGAATGTTTAGCAGGACAGGAAAATTGTCCAATTCACACACTTATCAAGAGAACATTCCTAGTCATGCCTACTGCCTCTGGTCTGGCTGACTCACTAAACACAAATGTTTTGTTTGTAAATTGTCAGTGTTGGAGTGTGCCCCTGGTTTTTCTTATATACCAAAAAAAACAAGAAAATGTCTGGTTTGGTAAATATAAGGAATTAGAAATTATTTATACTTTTACAGTTGATACTTAAGTAATTTTTAGCAATTACATTTACTTTTGAGACCTAGGTATATTTAGAACCCAATACTTTTAGACTTTTACTCAAGTAGTATTTTACTTGGTGATTTTCACTTTTACTTGAGTCATTGTCTATTACGGTATCTTTACTTTTAGTCAAGTATTACAATTGGGTACATTTTCACCACTGCCCCACACTGAGGACAACCCTCACTGACACACTCACGCGAGGGCGGAGGTGTATGTTTCATGATTAACGACTCATGGTGTAATTGTAACAACATACAGGAACTCAAGTCCTTCTGTTCACCTGACCTAGAATTCCTCACAATCAAATGCCAACCGTATTATCTCACAAGGAAATTCTCCTTGGTTATTGTCACAGGCGTGTATATCCCCCCTCAAGCAGATACCACGACGGCCCTCAAGAAACTTCACTGGACTTCATGCAAACTGGAAACCATATATCCTGAGGCTGCATTTATTGTAGCTGGGGATTTTAACTGAGCAAATTTAAGAACAAGGCTACCTACATTCTATCAGCATATTGACTGTAGCACTCACGCTGGAAAAACACGGGATCACTGCTACTCTAACTTCCACAATGCATACAAGGCCATCCCTTGCCCTCCCTTCGGCAAATCCTCCCTTCCTATAGGCAGAAACTCAAACAGGATGTACAGGTGCTAAGGACTATTCAACACTGGTCTGACCAATCGGAATCCACGCTTCAAGATTGTTTTGATTATGCGGACTGGGACATGTTCCGGGTAGCCTCAGAGAATAATATTGACGTATTCGGTAAGTGAGTTTATAAGGAAGTGTATATGAGATGTTGTACCTACTGTGACTATTAAAACCTACCCTAACCAGAAACCATGGATAGATGGCGGCATTCGCGAAACACCGTAAGCGTGAACCACCACATTAAACCATGGGAAGGTCACTGGGAATTTGGCCGAATACATACAGTGTAGTTATTCCCTCCGCAAGGCAATCAAACAAGTGAAATGTCAGTATAGAGACAAAGTGGTGTCGCAATTCAACGGCTCAGACATGAGACGTTTGTGGCAGGGTCTACAGACAATCACGGACTACAAAGGGAAAACCAGCCACGTCGCGGACACCGACATCTTGCTTCCAGACAAGCTAAACACCTTCTTTGCCCGCTTTGAGGATAACACAGTGCCACCAACACGGCCCGCTACCAAGGACTGTGGGCTCTGCTTCTCTGTGGCCGACGTGAGTAAGACATTTAAACGTGTTAACCCTTGCAAGGCTGCTGACCAAGACGGCATCCCTAGCCACGTCCTCAGAGCAGCACAGACCAGCTGGCTGGTGTGTTGACGAAGATACTCAATCTCTCCCTATCCCAGTCTGCTGTCCCCACATGCTTCAAGATGGCCATTATTGTTTCTGTATCCAAGAAGGCAAAGGTAACTGAACTAAATGACTATCGCCCCGTAGCACTCACTTCTGTCATCATGAAGTGTGTTGAGAGACTAGTGTCGTGTCTTTACTATCATTAAATTGAAGACATAGTTTTTATCAAAGATTCTCTCTAATTAGTATTACGCGATCAACTGATTAATCATGTAACTGTAATTAACTAGGAAGTCAGGGCACCAAGGAAAAATATTCAGATTACAAAGTTATCATTTCCTAAAATAACTTTTCAGATATTGTATCTGATAAATTAGTCTTCGAATTAATGAATTATTTACTTAACCTCACGTTAGTCTCATTCCAAACGTCGTAAATTGTTGGTTATCTGCACGAACCTAGTCTTCACTATGAGTCATCCATACATCAATTGTCTTAAATCATTTATTTATTACTAACTAAGTCATTCACAGAAATGCATAAACAAACAGTAAATATGGTTACAAGAAATGATAGGAGAATGTGCCCTAGTGGGCTAAACCGGCACGGTGGCTTGTTAGACAAAAGGGGAAGTGGGGGTCGACTAAGAAGTCACTACAGAGCGATAATTATAACAATTGAAATGCTAATCCTTTGCACATGAACGTTCACTCATTCGGGAACAATTGCAATCAATATATATATATTTACGCTCAGTGTGTCGTCTTGATTGCTGGTGAAAAGTTTGTTTCTGTTGGAGAGTTTCGTCCTCTCTCTCGGTCTTGGTTAGAGGGGATAGTTCAGAGTGACATTCGTTCATTTGTTACAGAATGAATGTTTCGGTTGTCGTTCTTCGCGTTCAATGATACCGAATTCCTAGCTGCAGACTAGTAATTAATATCAAAAACTTGTTCTTATTCTGTCGGTATCGATAGTCTAAGAGTTTAACCATGTGGTATGGTTAAAAGATTCAGCAATGAAAACAACTTCTCACTCAACGTCAACAAAACAAAAGGAGATGATCGTGGGCTTCAGGAAAAAGCAGAGGGAGCACCCTCCGATCCACACCGACGGGACAGCAGTGGAGAAGTTAAGTTCCTCGGCGTACACATCACGGACAAGCTGTAAATGGTCCACCCACACAGACTGTGTGGAGGAGAAGGAGCAACAGCGCCTCTTCAACCTCAGGAGGCTGAAGAAATGTGGCTTGTCACCTAAAATCCTCACAAACTTTTACAGCTGCACAATTGAGAGCATCCTGTCGGGCTGTATCGCCGCCTGGTACGGCAACTGCACCGCCCACAATCACAGGGCTCTCCAGAGGGTGGTGCAGTCTGCACAACGCATCACCGGAGGCAAACTACCTGCCCTCCATGACACCTATAGCATCCGATGTCACAGGAAGGCCAAAAAGATCATCAAGGATAACAACCTGCCAAGCCACTACATTTTCACCCCGCTACCATCCAGAAGGCGAGGTCAGTACAGGTGCATCAAAGCTGGGACCAAGAGACTAAAAAACAGCTTCTATCTCAAGGCCATCAGGCTGTTAAACAGCCTTTACTAACACAGAGAGGCTGTTGCCTACAGACTTGAAATCATTGGCCACTTGAATAAATAGATCACTAGTCACTTTAATAATGTTTACATATCTTGCATTACTCATCTCATATGTATATACACTGTATTTTATACCATCTTTTGCATCTTGCCTATGCCACTCTGTCATTGGTCATCCATATATTTATATGTATATATTCTTATTCCATTCCTTTACTTAGATGTGTGTATTAGGTAGTTGTGGTGGAATTGTTAGATTACATGTTAGATATTGCTGCACTGTAGGAACTAGAAGCACAAGCATTTCACTACACTCACAATAACATCTGCTAACATTGTGTACGTGACCAATAAAATTTGATTTGTAGTGCTTTCCTGTGTGTTACCGAGTTGAGAGACTGAAAACAAGAGTGATTAAATATACATGTGCCATTAAGTGATTGAGTGTATTAACAGACAGGTGCCTCCCTCTGCATGGGCTAAAGGTAGGTAACAATGTCACTGTGCCTCTGTGCCTAGCTGCCTTGTCTCCTAGTCCCTATTGATATTTTTGCTCTTCCATTTCTCACATTCTTCGTAATTCATCTGCCTTAAAAGGGATACTTTGGGATCTACTTCCCCAAAGTCAGATGAACTTGTGGATACCATTTTCATGTCTCTGTGTCCATTATTAAGGAAGTTAGAGGTAGTTTTGCAAGACAATTCTAACTAGCATTAGCATGATGGCTGGAAGTCAGTGGATGTATGCTTTAAGACATAAGGTGAATTGAATGGTTGACTGCCATCTACTGTCTCTCCCCTCTCCATACACCATCTCTCTCCTCACCTCCCCCTCTTAGATCTCTACTCCCCTTCCTCCATCGATCGTTCACCTTCCTCATCTCTAACCATAGACAGGACTCTGTCCAAGGAATGTAAACAGTAGGAGGTGAAACAACATACATGTCATCTTTCTTTCTGAAGAATGATGTGTCATCCGCTCTTCAAACCCTCAAACATGTATCTCTTTAATCCAGCTTTACATTCAGGGTGCTCTAATGCACTCCAATGTTTCTACACATTTGCTTCACATGTGCAATGTGTTGTACTACCAAGCATCCTTTGAATTCATGGTGTCAATGACTTATCTGCCTAATTAAAGGTTAGGCTTATTAACTGGGGTTGCTTCGGCCTATCGGGAACGTACGTACAACCATGCTGAAAATGTCTATGTGACCTTATGTCCATATAAGCTTTTTTTTATATATCTTGAGCGTACCTGTTGGCCCTGTTCCTCCTTTTACTGTCCTTTTTTTAACTTCAAACATTTGTGGCTCATGAAGAAAGCTCCCAACATCCCATCCATCAGTGCCATCAATTGGCAACTTTTTATGGCCAACCTAATACTGTGGCCAACCTAATACTTCACTTGAAAGTATGCAAACACACTTGATATACCTTTAAGGGTTGTCTTCCTTTAAATCATTACCTAGCTTCTTCTTACAGACCAACGAGACATAAGTTTATGAGCCATGAAGTCCTTTGGGAAGGAAGGGGAGAAACACATCATGTTACTGTCAATGTTGTTAACACAACTTGAATTAACCAAACTAATATATCCCAGTCAATTTGTTCTTTAAAATACATTTGTCAATTTGAGATTTTTTTTAAATCAATGTTTCCCTGGTTATACTGTAAATGCAGTAGGCTGCCTGTCATCATACAGTCATCATACTGATAGATGTTATCATGTCTGATAATGGTGTAATTTGAATATTTAAATTGTGTCAAACGAACCATGGTGATGAAATAAATATAATTTCCAACCCATTTTTAGAAAAGTATGGTCCCCTTGGTAGGCTGCTACAAAATTATTGGAGAACCTGGCAGGATGCCTTGAATGTCCCATGACTAAATAAACTAGACCACACATTGAAAATACACTGAACAAAAATATAAACACAACATGTAAAGTGTTGGTCCCATGTTTCATGAGCTGAAATAAAAGATCCCAGAAATGTTCCATACGCACAAAAAGCGTATTTCTCTAAAATGTTGTGCACAAATTATTTACATCCCTGTTAGTGAGCATTTCTCCTGCCAAGATAATCAATCCACCTGACAGATGTGGCATTTGAAGAAGCTGATTAAACAGCATGCACATTACAAAGGTGCACCTTGTGCTGGGGGCAATAAAAGGCCACTCTAAAATATGCAGTTTTGTCACACAACACAATACCACAGGGAGCATGCAATCTGCATGCTGACTGCAGGAATGTCCACCCAAGCTGTTGATATACATTTGAATGTTCATTTTTCTACCATAAGCCACCTACAACATTGTTTTAGAGAATTTGGCAGTACATCCAACTGGCCTCACAACCGCAGACCACATGTATGGCGTCGTGTGGGCGAGTGGTTTGCTGATGTCAACATTGTGAATAGAGTGCCCCATGGTGGTGGTTGGATTATAGTATGGGCAGGCATAAGCTACGGACAATGAACACAATTGTATTTTATCAATAGCAATTTGAATGCAGAGAGATACTGTGATGAGATCTTGAGGTCCATTGTCATGCCATTCATCCTTTACCATCACCTCATGTTTCAGCATGACAATGCATGGCCCCATATCGCAAGGATTTGTACACAATTCCTGGAAGCTGAAAATGTCCCAGTTCTTCCATGGCCTGCATACTCACCAGACATGTCACCCATTGAGCACGTTTGGGATGCTCTGGATAGGTACAACAGCGTGTTCCAGTTCCCACCAATATCCAGCAACTTCGTACAGCCATTGAAGAGGAGTGGGACAACATTCCACATGCCACAATCAACAGCCTGATCAACTCTATGTGAAGCAGATGTGCCTTGCTGCATGAGGCAAATGGTGGTCACACCAAATACTGACTGGTTTTCTGATCTACGCCCTTACTTCTTTTTTAAGGTATCAATGACCACCAGATGCACGTCTGTATTCCCAGTCATGTGAAATCCATAGATTAGGGACTAATTTATTTATTTAAATTGACTGATTCCTTATATGAACTGTAACTCAGTAAAATCTTTGAAATTGTTGCATGTTGAGTTCATTTTTTGTTCAGTATACATACATAGACTTTTTAATAGACATTTAGTTCATGGTCAGGTAAAAAAATATATAAATTACTTGCAAATGACTCACCGGTTTGGTGGCTGCACCTGCTGCGATAGCCAACTTTCCAACCAGCCGCAGATGTAATGATTGTCCTGTGCTTTTCACGTCTTCCCACGGTTTAGTCGGAAAAACTACCGTATAAAAGCCGTTTTAATTATAGGTTTACCAGTCTTCCTGATATATATATATATATATTTTTTTACATTTAACTTTGTCCAATTAATACAAATAAATGCAGACCATCCGAATTCCTCAAACGTCTACAGGTAAGGTGCCATGTGTCACTTGATCTCGAGAAGGAAACCCGTTTTACATTTTGTTTGTCTCGCTCTGTGTATGAGTCGCCACTCCCACGATAATGCTTGGCTAGCCGTAAGTCTTGTAGCCTGTTACTCAGTTTCGCTAGACATGGCTGTTTGCGCATCTCCTCTCACATGTATGTACTGTATGTGTGGGTGTTCATGCGTGCGAATTACAAATATACTGAACACCTTGAACACGTATTATATTATGCACCTTTACTTCAATTTGAATGGATGCCTAATTCCAAACTCACCTCTCTTGCATGCTCGAGTGCGTCTGTTTGTGAGTCCTCTATGGCAACGGGCATGTGCTCTGTAGGATGCACATTGGAAGGAGAGAGGGCATGGGCAGATTCAGGAATTTACAGTGTGTGAAAGCTCTTTATTTCCTTGGCCCCCTCTCTCCAAGAATGCTGCTGACTCCTTGGATCCTGCTCATCTTGGAAGTGCCAACTATTCAACCCTGTTTCAAAACCTCTATACCCTTGTATAAACCCAGAGGAAAATGGCAACAATTCCCCACCCTTCCATAAGAATATGAGGTTGACAGCCTGGAACCAATTTAGAACAGTTAGAAAAATAACTGAAAGACTGAAGTTTGTAGGCCTCACTTCCTCTAATCCATTTGTCTGTTACAATGAACTTTTACAATGATTGTGATGTTAACTCTAGATTCGCAGTGGTCAAGTTAGATACAGGTTGCAGTTCACTGACTATCTTGACCTCATCATGTGCCACAGAAACTGATAACTCAACCAGTGCAAGTAGTCTGCTGTCTTTAAAAAATTGTGGTCTTTCAAAGTAACAAATGTGTATATACTGTAATAGCTTTAACATCATAGACTAACATTTTCTTATTCACCATCACACAATTCACAAAACATGGTTGTTGTCAGTATTAAACTCTCATTATTATATATATTTTTAAAAAACAAGCCTACACAAGGTTATAAAGTAGCTTTCCCTTTCAAAAACGACTATACAATTGACCTTTGACATAAGTCAAAGATAGTTGAAATGTTCAATAAAGTAGATGAAGTTTGAAGGCTTTTAAGGGCCCTACACACTAAGACTACATTACATGTCAGTGTCAAACACTATCAAACACGCCTGTCGCTGTGTATAGTACAGTAGCTCTGTATAAACTTATATCTACATTCTGACACAAATAATGTATCCACTTAAAGGCAGAATTAGAAAAACAGGCCTTCTATTTCCAATTGTATGGCTTGTATAGTTCCCTAATTTCATGTGAAACACTCAATTAACATTTGAGTTACTTTTTCTAGTTAATTGTATGAAATGCAAATGTCTCAAACGCAAATAAAAATGAGTTTGGACCTTTGATAGGCATACAGCAGTCAAAAATATCAGGACATGTGGCGGAGGCTAAATAATAACCACATAATATTGTAAGGCATAATAAATGCAATTGAGGTTAGCTATAAGTATGACAAACTCTATCCCGTGCACCAAAACAAAAGTTTTGGCATGTTCAGAAAATAAATGTGTCAAACTTAAAAAGGCACAGGCAAATACATAAAAGGCACAGGCAAATACATAAAAGGCACAGGCAAATACATAAAAGGCACAGGCAAATGCTAGGTCAAATGGGGGTGAAGTGTAACAGAAGCAGTTTGGTAAACTACAGTGGTTTGATCAGGAACCGTGGCCTAAAGCCAGGAACACTGGCTTTAGGCACCTGCACATCACGGGTTCGTTACTCGTATTGTTACTGGCATAGTCAGTCATTCTGTAACTCAGACTATTGTTGATTGGTGCACTCACAAAAGGCTTCTCTCCATTTCCCCATGGTGGGATGGATAGAGGTGGTCTGAGGCTGTGTTAGTGACCCCAGTGGTCTTCTTTAGGAACTGCTGCTGAGTCTGCGGCGAATGAGAGAAGCAGGCTTGGTCTCCGTGTCCTCCTGGTCGCTCTCACACTGCCTCTGACAAGGGGACAATTGCAGAGATATTCAGACATAAGCATATCAACAGCCTCATCGATATGTTGATATTGAAAGTATAATAAAGGGATTTATAACAGTTAAATAAAGGGATTGTAACATTATGATGAAATATGGGTGCAATATTTCATTGTAGTTTTCCTGTTTTTGCTCTTTCCCTGGCATATAAATGATTAGTGTATTACGATTTATTAAAATTGGTGTTATTGATTGCCCAGAGGGTACACACAGCTAGTTATATAGGTCTTAGTCAGTCTTTAAGAACAGGGCAGAAGCCAGCATGTCCCCTGGTCTAGACCCAGTCCTTTCTGCTCTCTCTTACCAGTTCTGGGTCCTCCGGGGACCTGCTTTTACACTGCAACTGCAGGCGAAATAATCTGTTACACGCCCACACCATGTTATATGACATCTACAGAGAGAGGGGGGGGGGAGGATTTTAAAAGGGCATTGAAAGAGAAGGTGTCCACAGAAAAGCAGGACTTTGAAAAGAAAAAGGCAAATATGATGCAATACAATGTCCGGACCAGCAGGTGTCCCCCTCTCACCAATATTGTAGGACAATTGCTGCACACTAATGCAGATACAAGGTAGGAGAAAAGAAGAGGAAGCCACTTTGGAGTATTGAGATGCACTACTGGGCCTCACCTTCCATTTCCTTTTGGCGTTGAACTTCTTGAAGCTTTTCATGTTGATGGACGACCGACTTCTGTTATCTGCCTGTTTGCGTGTGAGGGGCTGATAAACAAGGAATTAACGTGCTATTTTAATAGACGCTTTATCCAAAGTGACATGCAGTTCACAGCTTTTCAGTGTAAATCATACTCACAACTTAAGCTTTCCTACTCAAACCTTCAGCACAATAATGTGCTTATGTTGGGTTTATATATTGAAGTTACCCCAATCAAATCACAATTCTCTCTTCTCTCACCTTGATCCAAGGGTGTACTAGACATTCATCCGCTGTCATTCTCTCTCTGTAGGAGGAACACACACCATTAAGTAATAGACTGTTGCATAGTATACAGAGGTTATAGACAATAACCATATCAATGAAACTAATAAATTAATGAGTGATCGTTTGTTTACATTGGGTCTTTGACCAGCAGTTTCTCAATAAAGTCTTTGGCCATGGTGCTGGTCTGGGTGAAATAGTTCTCTTCAAACTCATAGATCATCCCCACGATATTCTTTAGTGTCTCCTCGTCATTATCTCCTTGAAAGGGGGACAAACCACTCAACCTGTAGAATAGGGGGGTATTAAAGAATATGTGTAGCTACCAGAGGAGGCTGGTGGGCAGAGCTATATGAGGACAGGCTCATTGTAATGGCTGCAATGTAATAAATGGCATGAGAGTCAAACGTGGTTTCATGTTTGATACCGTTCCATTTATTTCATTACAGACATTACAATTAGCCAGTCCTCCTATAGCTCCTCCCACAAACCTCCAATGGTAGCTACGGTATGTCAATTTCAAATTGTCCACTTGTTTTGCATACTCACAATATGTAGGTTATCACACCAATACTCCTGGAGAGAAGAGAAGAGAGATATGAGTGACTTTGTGTGCACAAAATGATTTACCCTGATAGTCAAGGCAGCTGGGACATTTTTTTGTTTTTTTCTAATGAATAACATTGTAGTAATGGTTACCAAATGTCGGCTGCCTCGCTCAGGGGTTCATAGTTAATCACCTCGGGGGCTGGGAAGAAAATGGAAAGGGTGAAGGGGGAGAGAGAAAGTGAGAGATAATGAGATACACATAATACAATCCAGCCTTATCCAGAAAAACAGAGTGTGTGTAACAGAGGAAAATAACTGATAGTAAAAGAGAGAGACCTCTTTTGTAAGGACTTGAGAATACAATCGAGGAGAGTAACTTCCTTTTGTCACAACAGTCACTGTCATTGTGTTAGGGAAACACTGGGTGATGCTAACACTGCTGTTGCACAATATAATGGCATTCTCTAATGAATAATAATGAATAAATGCTCTAAGGACATCATTGTAAATAAGAATTTGTT